>NC_091471.1:167898541-168261784 GCF_036971445.1 Narcine bancroftii
TTCTGTAAAGCCACTGAATATTAATTCTTCAGTATTTCAAATAAGATCTGTTTTCAAATGTGTGTATATATGTAACCTACTCTAATTTTACCAATTTATCTCCCAAAAATATTTCTAAATATTACATCACAATAGCAACCACAGCAGACAATAATCATGTGGCTTTGGCTAAATTAACTATTTTAAATGAAGGAATTTCCCCTTTATTCAGGGGCAATTCTGTAACATTGCAGAAAATCTTTTGACTCACAAGAGACTACAGATGCTGGAAGCTGCTGGTGGAACAAGCTGCATCCATGGGAGAAAAAGATTTGTCAGTATTTCAAGCTGAAATACTTTCTATCTATTCCAATGCAATTATGTGGAAATAAAATCAGCCTGTTAACTCTGTGGGAGAACAAAAAAGAGCTCGAGAACTTCATCAGCTCGTATCATTCATGGAAAGCTCAGGGCAATCAGTTTTTGGGCCAAAGCCCTTCTTCAGGAGAGCTACACTAGATCTCAGCATCTCCAGAGTTTTTGTTTAATTCTAGGGGTGTGGATTTTACAATCTCAAGGCATATTTATGTCTGAACCACAAAAGCTTCCAGATGCTGGGAATTGTGAGAAAACAATGAGAAGTTGGAGGATCTCCGTAGGTCAGTCAGCAATGGTCAGCCTACATTTCAGGTTATGACTCTTTATCAAGACCATTTCTACCCATTGATGTTGCCTGACCTTCAGAGTTCCTCCAGCTTCTCAGTCTTTGCACATTTATGTTGGTGTTATCATCCCCAAACAGCAATGCTCCTCCAACCTATCAGTTACCAGTCAGCTATCAGCAAGACTGCCCGCCACTCTCCAACATTACAACACTAAATAAGTAGGTCTCTACTACCACCTAACAAACACCAGTTCATTTACCAGCTATTAATGGCGTAAAGGGATCCAGTCCATGCTGCAAGCTCACTTTGTCTGAAGTATCATAGAACATACCGGCCATATGACTATCAACGTTATGGTAACCGATATAAACCTACTCTACAAACTCAACCTTCCCTACGTCACACCCATAACTCTCTATTTTTCCTTCATTCATGTGCCTGTCTAAGAGTCTTTTAAATGTTCCTATTTTACCAGCATCCACCACCACTCCTGCCAATGCATTCCAGGCACTTACTGCTTTCAGTTAAAAAAAATCCCCTGATGTTTTCTCTAAATTTTGCTCCTCTTACCTTGTACAGATGTCCATTGGTATTTGCTACTCTTGCTTCGGAAAAAAATTATTGCTGTGTACCCCATCTATGTGTCGCATAATCTTGGAGACCTCTATCATGTCCCTTTCTATCCTTTTTTCAAAGGAGAAAAGCTGTACCTTAATAAGACATGCTCTCCAATTCAGAAAACATCCTGGTAAATCTGCTCTTCATCCTTTCCATAGGTTCCACATCCTTCCTGTAATAAACTGACCAGAAGTGAACACAATATTCCAACTCTACCAGTGTTTTATAGAACTACATTACCTCATGACTGTGAACTCAATCCCTCGACTAATAATGGCCAGCATACCATAAGCCTTCTTAACTACCATATTAACCTGCACAACCTTGAGAGATCTAATAGATTTGGACCCCAAGTTCCCTGTATTCTTCCACACTGTTAAGAATCTTGCTATTAACTATATACTCTGCCTTCATGATTGACCTTCCAAAATCCATCACTTCACACTTATCCAGATTGAATTCCATTTGCCACTTTTCCACCAAACTCTGCATTCTGTCTATATCCTGTTATAACCTTCAACAACTTTCTCCACTATCCACAATACCTCCAACTTTCGTGTAGACTGTAAACTTATTGACCCATCCTCTAATTCTTTGTCCACGTCATTTATAAAAATCACAAGAGCAGGGGTCCCAGAACAGATCCCTGCAGAACTTCACTTGTCACTGACTTCAGGCACAATACATTCCATTTACTACTATCCTCTGCTTTCTGCAGGCAAGCCAATTCTGAATCCACATAGCCAAGGTTCCCTGGATCCCATGGCTTATGACTTTCTTAGAAGGTGCTTATCAAGGATAAATATTAGTTCTTTTTTTTTGGCTTGGCTTCGCAGACGAAGATTTATGGAGGGGTAATGTCCACGTCAGCTGCAGGCTCGTTTGTGGCTGACAAATCCGATGCGGGACAGGCAGACACGGTTGCAGCGGTTGCAAGGGAAAATTGGTTGGTTGGGGTTGGGTGTTGGGTTTTTCCTCCTTTGTCTTTTGACAGTGAGGTGGGCTCTACAGTCTTCTTCAAAGGAGGTTGCTGCCCGCCGAACTGTGAGGCGCCAAGATGCACGGTTTGAGGCGATATCAGCCCACTGGCGGTGGTCAATGTGGCAGGCACCAAGAGCTTTCTTTAAGCAGTCGTTGTACCTCTTCTTCAGTGCACCTCTGTCTCGGTGGCCAGTGGAGAGGTCGCCATATAACACGATCTTGGGAAGGCGATGGTCCTCCGTTCTGGAGACGTGACCTACCCAGCGCAGTTGGATCTTCATAAGCGTGGACTCGATGCTGTCGACCTCTGCCATCTCGAGTACTTCGACGTTAGGGGTGTAAGCGCTCCAATGGATGTTGAGGATGGAGCGGAGACAACGTTGGTGGAAGCGTTCTAGGAGCCGTAGGTGGTGCCGGTAGAGGACCCATGATTCGGAGCCGAACAGGAGTGTGGGTATGACAACGGCTCTGTATACGCTTATCTTTGTGAGGTTTTTCAGTTGGTTGTTTTTCCAGACTCTTTTGTGTAGTCTTCCAAAGGCGCTATTTGCCTTGGCAAGTCTGTTGTCTATCTCGTTGTCGATCCTTGCATCCGATGAAATGGTGCAGCCGCACATTTTATTGAGGTAGCATCATTGCCAAATTATTCGTGAATCCATCAAAGTCCAGCTGCAACTAATTTCATGCGACAGACATAAAAATGTTCATTATGCTCTGTAAAGTTAGGATTATCTTCTTTGTCAATAAGATTTTCCTGCACCGAGCCCATATTCCTGATTTCCTTAGAATTCAGAAATCTGCTAGCCTCTGTGTTGTGTTTGTATAGTGCCTATTATTTCCTGAAGGCCTATTCATAGTCTCTGCTGCTGTCAAAAAACTTCAAAACTTCAACAGCTACACTGCACAAGATGGAACAATAATGAGATACATCAAATGACTTTTTTTTGTGGCATAAATAAATGCCATAGAATTTTCCCATTGATCCAAGGTCAATTAGAATATTATCTTAGTTTCTTACTCAGTGAAGCACTCATTCACCATTCTGTTGAGATGAGTGAGATAATTGCCTTATTTTTCCATTTATGGTAAATACACAAAACTGCTGGAGAAACTCAGCCAGTCCCACAGCATCCATAGGAGACAAAGATATACAACTAACATTTATGGGTCAGGATTAGGATATTAGCCTATAATCTTCTATCACAGAGGAGAAAAGGCTAGCAGATCATTGAAGAGAAATAGCAAACTGCATAGAATTAGAAAGGGAAACGTGAGAAAAAAGCAGCTTCCTCTGAACACCTACCTTTTAACACCAAAAAGCCAACATGAGGAACTGGCAGTTTCCCAAGTTTAATGTTCTTCACTAGACAACCTACAAATAGAATTGTCTCTAAAATTTGATTGTAAGCAGCTAGACCATAAATAATGACTGGGATCATAAATTTGAACAATAAAAAAAAGAACATGGAAATGGATATCAAGAAAATACTGATACTCACCAGCATTCATTTCCTTAAATTTCTGCTTCAGTTCACTTGGGGTGAGGCGATACTGATCAAGTCCATCATTCCAATAGACACGATCAAGTACTTGCAAATCTCCACCTACTAACCAATTCCCACTCTGCATTACCATCTGTTGGTTTAATAAAAGCAGTGAATCAATACATAGTTACATTTTTTTGAATATTTTATTTTTGATTTTCATAGATTCAAAAATTCAAACAAACAATACAATCCCTTTAAACACTCATATAATATTACAGAGTATATATTTATGTCTCTCCCTTACCCCAATACAAATGAGAATACGGTCATATAAAGAATATAGATACAAATACTAGTGGGGTCAACGACCCCTACAGAAATCTAGGAAAAAAAAACAACCAGGGTGACTAAATAACAAAAGGTAAGGAATAAAAAGAAATAACTAAAAACAAAACTAAAAAAAGCACGTTGTCTGCATCATCTCCTACTTCCTTAATCCCACTCATTTCCCTGCTGAGATGGATTGTCTCAGTACCCATATTTCAAAGAAGGGCTAGTCAAATCTGCGTACCAATGTTTTTCAAATAAAGTTGCAACACTCTAACAAATATGTCATATTTCCTCCCTATGTTTTATGTGATTTTCTCCAGGGGAAGGTAACCCTGCATTTCCATATTCCGTCATGTTGTATTTAATTGGGACTCGGACTTCCATATAATCCTGGCTACCGACAAGGTGACTTTCATGAACTGAATTTGATCTTTGGTCAATGTAAAACTCAAGTCCCCAATATCTCCCAGAAGCTACAATTCTGGATCCTGTGGAAAATCCACTTTTGTAATTTTTTTTCAAAATATCCCCCAGGTTCTCCAAGAAAGATCTCGTACACAGCCAGGTGGAGTGGACAAATCTCCACGCCACATCTAAAGCACATTTCTGAAATTTCTGGCTTTGATTTATGTAATTTTTGTGGTGTGAGGTGCAGCTGGTGCAAGAAATTGTATTGCACCAACCTGTACCTGGCATTAATAACTTGTCATGCTGTCCAGACACAGGTCTGACCACCACTCCTCATGGATTGTTGTTCCCAAGTCTGACTCCCATCTTTCCCTCTGTGATGGATATCACATTTTATATTGTACATAGATATGTTTTTGGAGGAGATAGATTGTGGGGGTTTAGTGTAGGTCACAAACAAACACTTCAGAAAACATCTCATTTAAAATGTAGGAGCTTTGCTCAAACCAGACACTCTGGGCCCGGGGCCTTTGTAGGGACAATGAAAATTGCTTTGCTAAAGGTTTTCATAAGGAGGTGCAAATAGAAGAACCCGAGCTCAAGAGACTTCACAAGTAGATGTTAATTGGACATGCTCTGGAGTAATGGATTATTGTTTTGAAAGCAACAGATGAATGGACTCAGAAGTTTGGGTTCGGTACCGCAATCTGTCTGGTTGCAGTTTGCTGTTCTAAGAAGGTCATATGGTTTAGCAAGCAGAGAGAGAAAGAGAACTGGTTTCTGCAGTCATGACAAGCTGGCAGATTGTGAGTTCTGAGTTCAGCCTGTTGAAAACCCTTATGGTCCATACAAGAGGAAATGGCTGGCTAGAGTGTTTCACATGAAATAAAGGAAAATGAAAGGAACTATGTGGTGACCTGCAGAAGAAGTTATAATTTGGAAAACCCTGATACAGCAAATTTCTTTAGCAAGACACTGAAGTGATTGATGGAAGTAAATGAGTATGTGTATGTCCAACAAGCAACAAATCTCTCCGAAACCAACAGAAACATTCCTGAGTGGTAACCAATTACCTTTAAGCACCAAAGCCTGGTGAAAATTCATAAATGTTAAATTCTGTGCACCGTATAAGAATTGCCTGATACCGGTGAACTTGGAGGGAGTGAGAAGTGAGATTGGACTGTGAATCAAATAACCTTTCCGAACTTACACACACATTACATAAATGCATGCTTAGAATTAGAAGGGGGTTAAGTTAGGTTAAGTTAAGTTAATCGTAATAAGTTAAAGTTTCATCTGTTTTTATGTTTAAGTAAAATTAAAAATGACTTTTTTAACCATTTGTCTTGGTGAATTTCTATTGCTGCTGGGTTTTGGTGTTCTCTGGGCCCGTAACACCTCGACATGTATAAGGCCAGATTCGGACCTTCCCTTTAGAATATGGAATACATCAGAGATAAACTTACGCACATTCCCCCTTCAAATTAGAATCTTCATGTCACTATACATGGGCAGGATCATAGATGGTCCAATTTGTCCCTTAAAAAATGATCTTAGTTGCAGATGGCAGAAAGCAGAAGAATGTTCTATTAGACAAATCATATTTATTCTTCATTTGCTCGAATTACACGAGCTGCCTTCACTTGTAATAAACCTCAACACACCTGATTCCTTTCTGGCACCAGGTGTCCAGGATTTTATTACCCAGAGTCAAGGGTATTAAATTATTATGGGTCAAGGGCATTTTGGGAGATATTCCCACCTTCCATCCAAAACACTGCTTTATTCTTTTCCATGTCTGAAGTACATGCTTTAATATGGGGTTATCCATTTTCTTTGAGAATAATTTGGTGCCCCACTAATATGAATTCTCCTGCTATCTTTTCACCTACCATGTGTAGTCCAATTTGTGCCCATGAGGGGGACCCCCTCCCTCAAAGAGTGCAGCAATATCTGGGCTGTCCAGCAATACTTTTTGAAATCAGGTAATTTTAAACTCCCCAAATTATAGTCCCACACTAATTTTTCCATGGAGATTCTAGCTACTTTACCGCTCCACAGGAACTTTCTGACACATTCATTGGCATATTAAAAAAAAAAGTCCTGGGGCAACAAAATGGGTAACAATTAAAAAAGATACTGGAGCTTTGGCATCACCTTCATTCTGACACAGTTAACTCAGCCAACCAGTGTTATAGGCAGAGTCCTCCATCTAGCAAGGTCCTCCTCAATCTTCCAGAGCAAAGGGAGATAATTAAGTTTGCCTAAGTCTTTGTCTACTTTTATTCCCAGATATTTAATGCCTTCTTGCAGCCATTTAAATTGATATTGTCTATAATCCCTGTGGGTCAAAAGCATAATCTCACTTTTGGCCAGATTTACCTTATACCCTGATACCTATACATATGCCTCTAGTGTGGTCCTCAGCCTGGCCAATGAGCAACCCCCCCTCCCCCACCCTGATATCTGTCAAATATACTAACACACATCAGCAAAAAGGCTGATTTTGTGTTCTACCTGGCCTACCATGTACCCCTATATGTCTGGATTCCACCCCCCCCCTAAATGGCTTCCATCAGCGGCTCAATTGCCAGTATGAAAAGAAATGGGGACAATGGACAGCCATGTCTACTGGACCTGCTCAGTGGAAACACTGGAGACATCTGCCCATTTGTAATAATTTTAGCTTGGGGTTTATAGTAAAGTGTCCTCACCCAATTAATAAATGTTTGTCCCAATCTAAATTTCTCCAGTATCTTGAACAAAAAGTCCCACTCCAAACTATCAAAGGTCTTCTCTGCATCCAGAGTTATGGCCACTCCTGAATCCACCCCTGACTGTGCCAGATGTACTATATTAAGCAATCTAGCTACTATAATACTTTAACGTACAAGTCGACTGGTGTACAAGTTGACCACCCCCTTTATCAGCATAATTTTTAAGGGTTTTATGGTATATCCTGCATTTGTCGACTGCAGTTGTCTGGCTGTCTGAGGTGCCCCATTGACCAGCAAATACGGCGTATGTCAACCTCCAAAGCTCGCGATGTCCAAGATGGGCCGTTGGCCCATAGACAGGTCAATCCCCATATACTGCGCGGATTGATTTGCTGGGCATTGGCTGGAGGTGATTGCTATAATGGAGGGTCCATTGACACAACAAAGCACGCGATAAAAATATGAAGAGAGCTTTAAGTTGAAAGCGATAGATGTGGCCAAGAAAACCAACAAATTTGATGTGTGTGAGAAGTTGGTAAGAGTTTAGAGGAAGAAAGAAAAGACTAAGAAAAATACCAAAAAGGCAATGTTCTTTGAGAAAAGAAATCACTCGTTGGCCAGAGTTGGGTACGTGAACAGAAGCATGATGGCTACAAAGTCATCTGAAATAAAATAAGAACATTTGCAATGCAGTGGGCCAAGTCGCAGCCAGACCTCAGTGATGATTTGAGACTACAGTAGGCTGGTGCAATCATTCCATAAACAGAAAAAATCTGGTATTATGCCAAAAAACTAAAATTACACAGAAGCTACCAAACGATCTTGATCATAAAGTTATAAGTTTTCACCAGTTTATTATATGGAACCAGGAGAAACACTAGTTTGCATTGGCAAATATCAGAAATATGGATGAAACCCCCATGAATTTAGACATGATAGGCAATAGAACAGATGGAAAGGTATTAAAACTGTGTAAACAAGAAGTACAGGCCACGAAAGGACCAGGTTTACTGTGGTGTCATCGTGCATGGCCGACAGAACAAAGTTAAGACCCATGGTAATCTTCAAACGCAGAATTAAACCGAAAATGAAATTCTTTGCAGGTATTTTTGTACATTTTCATGTAAAAGAATGAATGGTTGAAAATGGTGTAAATCTATGGATAAACAATGCATGGAACAGGTGGCCAGGAGGTTTACACAAAGAATGGAGTTTGCTGGTCTGGGATATGTTTTGTAGCCACTTAACTGAGAACACTTATAAGTAGATTAGCACTGTATAATACTTATCTGGCAGCTATCCTGGGTGGTTTGACATCTATATTGCAACCTCTCAATGTCTGCTTGAATAAGCCAATCAAAGGCCATGTGCGTGAGGAATGGAATATATTGATGTCGAGGGCAGAAAAGTTGTTTACAAAAGGCGAGGCAATGTGTGCTGCATCACTTGATATGCTGTGTGACTTCATGCTCAAAGCATGGGACAAAGTTAAAGTTGAGACTGATAAAATCATTTTAAAAGTGCTGCATCTCTTGTGCAATTAATGCCACAAAAGATGATTTATTGTGGGACACTGACAACAAAGCTGAACCACCTCATCGGATAGACTGGGACCCATATGAAGACGGTTTAAACAGTGAGAGTATAGACGTGCTTGCCGCCATCTTTGCTTCAGACGATGACAGCGAGAATGATTTTGAAGGGTTCTAAACATCTTGTTATTTTCAATAAAAATATCAATGAAAATCTGTCGCAGTCAGGTTTTATTTGCTTTTTTCAAATGCTGACATATGTCGGATCAGTGCAGATTTGATTTTGAGCTGAATTTAAGGTCTCAAAAGTATATCTGGTGTTCAAGTCGACACCCTTTTTTGAGAGATTTTTATGGGTTTTACGACTCAACGTATGCCGAAATATAGAGTATGTTGTTTGATGATTGTCCCTTTTCTACAAATCCAGCTTGGCTATACTTATATACCTGCATGCAAGCAGGGACAGAGGTGTAGACTGTGAAAGTATGGTCAAGGGATTCGGAAAAGTCCCTTCAGGACTGCTTTGAATCAGTGGACTGGACTACATTCAAGGATTCGTTTTCAAACTTGAATGAATATGCCACGACTGCATTCAGACCTGTGTGGATGAGCATGTGCCACGTGCATATGCCATGAGTACCTCCACCCAAAAGCCGTTCAGCCTGCTGAGGGCTATATACAAACAGCTACTTGCCAGCTATAGCAAGGTTTGCAGGCCATTACATCATAAAAGGCCAAGCTTAACATCATAAATGGCTGTGATGCTTCACTCCCTTATGGGCTGAACACCTTTGGTGCTTACTTTGAAATGGAAACTTCAACGGTACCAATGAGAATCTCTGCAGTAGTCGATGACCCTGTGATATCTGTCTCATAGGCCAATGTAAGAACATCTTTCAAGAGGGTGAGCCTTCGTGGGGCATCAAGCCCTGATAGCATAACAGGCCGGTACTGAAAATCTGTGCCAACCAACTAGCTGGAGTGTTCACCAACATTTTCAATCTCTCACTGCTCCAATTGGAGGTTTCCATCTTGTAGCTTCTGTGTTTCCATCTGCTTCAAAAGGCTATCAATCCTAGAGGAGCAAAGTGAGCTGGCTTCAATGACTTTCGCCTAGTAGCATTCACATCTATGGAGAAGAAATGCTTTGAGAGGTTGGTAATGGCCAGAATTAAAAATAATGACCTGGAGCCACTGCAATTGGCCTATCGCCGCAATTGTTCCACAGCAGATGCAATCTTACTGGCTCTCCACTCAGCCCTAGAATACCAAGACAAAGCAACACATACATCAGGAAGATTTCATTGATTACAGCTTAGCTTTCAACACCATCATCCCCTCGGTACTGATCAGCAAGCTTCAAAGCCTGGGCCTCTGCAACTCCCTCTCTAACAGGATCCTTGACTTCCCTTTTGGAAGACCAGTCAGTATGGATCACTAACCACATCTCCTCCTCACTGACAATCAACAAGTGGGATGCATACTTAGCCCACTGCTCTACTCTCTCTCTATATACAGATGACTGTGTGGGCACGCAGAATTCAAATGCAATCTAAAAATTTGCTGATGACATCATGGTGGCCAGCAGAATCACAGACAGCAATGAGGAAGAATGTAGGAATGAGATGCATCAGCTAGCTGAGTAGAGTCAAAACAACAACCTTGCACTCAGCTTTAGCAAAACTAAGGATCTGGTGGTGGACTTCAGGAGAACACAAACCAGGCTTCACTGAGGGATCAGCAGCAGAGGGGAAAGAACTTCAAATTTCTGGGTAACAGCATCTCTGAAGATCTATCGTGGGACAATCACATCAATGCCATCATGAAGAAGTCTCACCAGTGGCTGGAATGTCTCCAAACTCTTTTGCAAATTTCTACAGGCGTACCATGGAGATCATTCTGACAGGTTGCATCACTGTCTGGTATGGAGGTGCCAATATGCAGAACAGGAAAGGGCAAAAGAAGGTTGTAAACTCAGCCAGTGCAATCATGGGTATTAGTCTTCACTCCATTAAGGACACTTAAGAAAGCAGTCTCTATCTTCAGGGACCCTCACCTCCCAGGCCGTCCTCACCTCCCAGGCCGTCCTCACCTCCCAGGCCGTCCTCACCTCCCAGGCCGTCCTCACCTCCCAGGCCGTCCTCACCTCCCAGGCCGTCCTCACCTCCCAGGCCGTCCTCACCTCCCAGGCCGTCCTCACCTCCCAGGCCGTCCTCACCTCCCAGGCCGTCCTCACCTCCCAGGCCGTCCTCACCTCCCAGGCCGTCCTCACCTCCCAGGCCGTCCTCACCTCCCAGGCCGTCCTCACCTCCCAGGCCGTCCTCACCTCCCAGGCCGTCCTCACCTCCCAGGCCGTCCTCACCTCCCAGGCCGTCCTCACCTCCCAGGCCGTCCTCACCTCCCAGGCCGTCCTCACCTCCCAGGCCGTCCTCACCTCCCAGGCCGTCCTCACCTCCCAGGCCGTCCTCACCTCCCAGGCCGTCCTCACCTCCCAGGCCGTCCTCACCTCCCAGGCCGTCCTCACCTCCCAGGCCGTCCTCACCTCCCAGGCCGTCCTCACCTCCCAGGCCGTCCTCACCTCCCAGGCCGTCCTCACCTCCCAGGCCGTCCTCACCTCCCAGGCCGTCCTCACCTCCCAGGCCGTCCTCACCTCCCAGGCCGTCCTCACCTCCCAGGCCGTCCTCACCTCCTAGGCCATTCCCTCTTCTCATTGTTACCATCAGGAAGAAGGTACAGGAGTCTGAAGCAAACACCCAACATTAGAAAAACAGATTCTTCCCATCTTCCATCAGATTTCTGAATGGACAAAAAACCATCTTTTCTTTTGCACTAATTCTTTATTCTTAAATCATGTATTTACAGAAACAAAATTTATAACAACTTTTGCATCTGTAATACATGATGATGCTGCTACAAAACGACAAATGTTGTGAGTCATGTTCATGACAATAAACCTGATTCCCCCCAAAAATGCACTGACTATTTCTCTCCATGGATGCTGCCTGATCTGCTGAGACACATCAGGTTCTCATTGCTATACCAGCAGATGTTGGCAAATGATATTTCAAATGAAGTCCCCAATCACAATAATTTCATAAGTTATTGTTTTATACGGCCATTCAAAGCTCCTACATTCCTTACTTTAAGCATGCTATCTGCATCAATAGTTATCTTAAGAAAAAACAGAATTATCATCTGGATCAAAGGACAGGAAAGATTTTTTTTAAGCATAACCTTAATGTATGGGTGTTCTTTGCATGTTGTTCCCCACTGACGTGCACAGCGCTCCTCCTTCCGGTGCTCATAGAATTCTGGGTTCCGAAGAATCGCCACTCGCCGTCCATCGTAAACCAATGCAAAGGCAGTGCAGCCATCCAATCGCTGCTTATCATCATCCATCGCTGTCAGGACAATGGGCACTGACAGATTAATGAGACCACCTATTACACAGAAGATAAAAAGGCTATTTAGAGGGTACAGACTTTAAACTTTATTTTTAGATTAAACCTTATAGAGAGATGTTTATCCCTCCCAAATTTAACATTAAAATTGCAACTGTCTTATTCTATTCTTTAACCTTATTTCAATAATCTCACCTCACCTTGCCCACTCCTTGTCAACTGCCACAATCCCACAGAGAACCCAGCACAAAATAATCATCCTTTGAGTCTTGTGGCACCTCAGGTTGCTGGAGCAGAGAACACCTGGAACCATTTACCTTTTGGAGTCCGAATTCCAGATCATTATGTTACTGTGTAAAAACTTGCTCTTTATTCATCCTAATGGAAGTTTGGGGGAAAAAAACAAAAATCGCACTACAGATAATAGTAGAATTTTAGCAAGTCCCAAATTCTAAACATTAATCACCATATTAGCAAATTTTAGTATGGCTTTCAAGAATTCAAGTCAGAAAACTTGCACATGATGGGCTCAGCTTGCTGGTAGTTAAAGTGGTGATTTAATAAAAGGACGGTCAAAGAGTTGAACATTTTTACTAAAAAACATTGAATTTCCCTTCCGATGAACCAATCCATATAGAGAATCAAATCCAATCCAACTTTATACCACTTTGGCACTAGTGTTGAATGATTATAGTTTGTGGACCCCAATCTGAAAAGACTATTGGAACACTGCAGTAAAGGAACCTTTAAAAATTACATCTATGGGTCAGAATGGCCAATCCTTGATCTCTTCAAAGTCTCTCCAAAGAGGACCTATACACTCTGGAACTTTAAAAAAAAACATGTTTTTGGATCTCCTTAAAATCCCCTTAACTAATGTTAGGTCTGCTTTGTTCGAGAATGAGTGAGTCAGACACCAGACTGAGTCGAAATCAAGGTTCTTTATTACCGGATTGTAACACTTGCAACTAACAGTGTTAGTTGGAGAAGGCGCATTCTCCTGATATCAGCAAGTGGTGTTTTTTTTATACCTCAGGACACACACTTAGTAAATTATCATACCATTACACTGTCCAATGAATAAGCTGTTGCTACCCTTCACTGTTAGTCTGCTGCTCATCAGCTTGTTATTGCCAAACTTATCTTGAGCGTACAAGGTCACACCTGCATTCCTGTTACTCCTTAGTACTGGGTGACTCCTTCTCCGGTCCCAACTCATGATGTTTTTACCTTACACTAATTGGAGATAAAATGAAAGACAATGATAAAATAATTATGTTGAAAAGCTACAGATCTGAAATATGGATTCTGTTCCTGTCTTCATAGATACTACCTGAACTAAACAGTTTTTTTCCAGTATTTTCTATTCATTTTAAAACCAGAGTTGGGTGTCTTAGCATTCATATGAAAATTTATGGTACTTATTTACCTTGGAGCAGTATCTAGACAAGCAAAATGAGGGTAAATTAATGGTTAAGATGTATTAGCAAGAAGAAAATTCATTGTTGTTGATTCTCTAGAAATGGTTGAATGTATAAGAATGGAACCAGAATGCAAATCCGCCCGGCTTGATTTACAAGCAGAGAGAAAATGGAGGAGGAAGCTGCGGCTGGCTGCATCAAAAAGCTGCAGTCCGTTGAGTCAAAGCACTACAGCCAACTCAATAAGTAAATAAGCAGGACAGGGAGCACAGAAGGACGCAACCTTAATGACCAAAGAGAGCAATTGAAAAGATGGTTTGAAAAGCACATAGAAGGAACTGAGGGTTATCTTTGACTTGTGTTATGATTATTGAATACTGAGGGGACTTGTCAGATGACAACAGGCTTCACACATTGTGGATATATGAATCACAAGACTATATGTCCACTATTTCCATTCAGCATAAGGAATGGTAAATGATGACTATGTGAAGGAGAGAGAGCAAGACAGTGTAGTGATTTTATTGAGAACTAGATCATCAGGTGGAGATTCATGCTGTTGATGGTTAAATTAAAATCTGTTTGAAGATGCAGTTATACTTCCAGAGTTAGCAACTGACATTTCATTCAAATTCAACATTTTCTCCCCCAATAAACCTTTGTAACTGACAAAATTGGCGTGGTCAAACTTGAGTTATTAGTTGACTGTGTTGCGGTTTAGGCTTTTAACGCTCACCTAGGAATTGTAAGTACTTACCATCCAACATGCAGCCAAAATGAAGGCACTGTAAGTATTCTCGCTCACGCATGAAGCCATTTAGTGGGGTAGCCCAACCCTCAGCCAGAACCTGCACCCATTGTAGATCCACCTAGAATAAAATGAGAAATTACATTGTATTTCTTTTCCAAACCTAAATGTTTGTGATTAGCATTTTGCCAGAAGAAAACCATGCTATATTTACCATGATCCTCAACATTCAAGAGCTGACTTAAATCGTGTAAACCTAATGAATTATGTGGCAAAGCTACATAATGGGAGACCATCAAGCCCAAAGAGCCTACAGCACAATTTAATATGATCTGTACACAGTATTCCATCTGATTCCTCACAATAAATCTTGCACAATTGCAACAAAGCCTTCCTATTTTTAAATTCCAACACCTTTGCATTAAATACTAAAATGAAAACACTTTAACTATTTAGTGAATCTGTCTATAAGCTTTGTGTGATATATGCACGAGAACTCTATATCCTTCTGTACCACTCATTTACAGTCTCTCTCCATTTAGATAATCTGCCTTTTGATTTCTCTTACCGAAGTACAAGATCTCATTTGGTCACATTAAACTCCATTTGCCAAGTTTTTGCCACTCACTAAATCGATCCATATCCAATTGCAGAATCACAGTATCTTTTCCCTTTCATCCATTTTCTTATCAACAAATTGGGAAACATTGCGTATTGTACTCTTCCAGGTCATTAATTAAATAGTGAACATGTTGCAACCCAACTGATCCCTGCAGTTCTCCACTAGTTATTTCTTTCCAGTCTGAAAGTAGTCATTTATTCCAGTTCTCTACTTTCTATTCATTCCAACATATTTCATCCAATACTGCGGGTTTTTAATTTATGCCCTTCTACGTGGCTTTTCTCCTATTTTGAACAATGGAGTCACACTGGATGTTTTCCCAATCTTCTGGGATCCTCCTCTCCCCGAGTGACTAAGGAATGTTTTCTGGTTGTTTTGGAGGTAGTATTCATGCAGAATAGAAGGGAAACTGATACACTGAATAGTAGTTAATTGAATCCTGAACACAAATGGATCATATTCATGTTCTTCCTAAAGAATTACTGTCGATGGGGATTAAATATCATTCAGCGAGACAGGAAGACAAATTCTATAAGGCAGACTAATATAATGTGGATTTTAGTATGATCAGCTTTGCAATAAAATGAACTGAGGGAATGAGTCATTTAAGAGAAACTAAATGCATCATTAAAAAAAAATCAATGCTAGATAACATTAAAAATTTGTAAGGTAAAATATGGGATGCTTTAATCCTTTAGGTGCTTATTAAACACTGATCACCATAACTATTATCTTCTATCTTGCAATCTTTAACATACACCTCCACTTAGTTTAGCAGCTCACTTGAAATACACCCACCACACTGATGGTAGCCTAGATTTATAAAAATCAGATTTATTGGCAGAGTACATACTGACATCACATACAATCCTGAAACTACTTTTCTGCATCAAGGCCGAATTACCACTTATTGGTAGTGCAAAAAAAAACTGTTCACAGCGTATACATGTAAACAATTAAAGACTGTAAATAGATAATAAATATAAACAAATTGACTGTGCAATACAGAGAGAATAAATAAAGTACACAAGTGAGTCCCTGATTGAATTTGTTGTGATGGTGGAGGGTAGCAGCTGTCCCTGAACCTGGTGGTACAAGTCTTGTGACACCAATACCTCTTTTCTGATGGCAGCAGTGAGAACAGAGCATGTGGTGGATGGGGTGGATCCTTGATGTCTGCTGTTGCTCTCCGAAGGTAGCGCTCCCTGTAGATATTCTCAATAGTGGGGAGGGTTTTGCGTGATGTCCTGTGCTGTGTCCGCTATATTCTGTAGGGCTTTATGCTTGCGGGTATTGGTGTCCCCATACCAGACCATGATGCTGCCAATCAGCACACTATCCACCACACCTCTGTAGACATTTTCCAGGGTTTCTGGTGTCATACTAAACCTCTGCAAACTCCTAAGGAAGTAGAGGTGCTGATGTGCATTCTTCACAATGCCATTAGTGTCCAGTAAACATCCTCTGAGATAGTGGCTCCCAATAACTTAAATTTGCTCACCCTCTCTATCTCTGATCCGCTAATGGTCACTGGATTACATACATTTGACTTTCCTTTCCTGAAGTCAACAATCAGCTCCTTAGTTTTGGTGACATTGAGTGCAAGGTTGTTGTTGGTGCATCAATCAGCCAAGTTTTCAATCTCCCTCCTGTACACTGACTCATTACCCTTCTTTATACAACCCACTACCTTGGTATAGTCGGCAAATTTGTGGATAGTATTATTGTCATATCAGACTACACAGTGTAAAGTGAGTAGAGCAGGGGCTAAGAGCGCAGCCTTGTGGTGCTCCAATGTGGATGGAGATTGTGGAGGAAATGTTCTTATCAATCCTCACTGATTGTGGTCTGGAGGTAAGGAAATCTATGATTCAGTTACACAGTGGGGTGTTAACTCCCAGGTCTTGGAGTTTGCTGATCAGTTTTGAGGGGATGATGGTGTTAAATGTCAAAATGTAATTGATAAAGAGCATCCTGATGAATGTATCTTTACTGTCCAGATGTTCCATGGTTTTGTGTAGTCAGTGAGATGGCATCAGCTGTAGACCTGTTGCTACGATAGGTGTACTGGAGAGTATCCATGTCCAACTCCTGGTACAGGGATTACCACTAGCTGAATCTATGAAAAGAGGAAAGAAGAATGGCCTTACCTTACTGATTTCCAGCGTTGGTAAGGTGTCTGCATCAGCTCTGGCGAGATCGAGCTTGTTTTCTGGGACAAACAGTTCCTTTATTTCAGCGTAAGAGTCAACTGGAACAATATCCTTTTGAAATAGTTAAACCAAAACAATAACAAGTTAGTCGCAACATTGGATTTTTGACATAACTGGAGGCAAACTTAAGCTAATTTATGCAGAACAAAAGATCAAAAGCATTGTGTTGTAGTGCCATCCTGTGTTCATAATCAGTAATAGCATGTAGCTAGAAAAAGTGAATGAATTAAATCACTATTACAAATACCCAGTAATATTCACAGGTGAATAGAATAGACAATATTTCAGATCTTGTGCAAAGGATTGCACAAAGACGACCATTGGAAAAGCCATAACTAAATTCATGGACAACCTCAAAGGAAGAAGCAAAATCTCAATCCCAAAGACCTCCAAGAAGGAATGGCCATGAATCTTTTTTTTTTAAAAAGGCATCGAATGAGGCTGGGTGGTACACCACAAATTACATCATTTTGACTAATTCATCCAAAACAGCTGTAGGATAAATGTATTAAATGCACATTTTATCATTTAAAAAGTCAGATCTCTGGATTGTTTTCCTACCACTTCCCCAAAGAACAATCTTCCCTTGGCTTGGAGCTCGACAGCGGGTGAGGTCATTTTTACATCATGCGATTGAAGGAGTTATATTACATAAGTAGCAAAGAGCATGAGCAAAATATTCTGCCTGCTATAAAGAGATTCTAATAGTTTAAGTACAGTGATGGAGGGCTGTTAAAAAATAAACAAAAGTAGTATTTCAGATTGATAACTAAAAATATACAGATCTAGGAAAAGAGAAATAAAAGCATAAAACGCTGAGGTCAGGCAGCATCTATGGAATGAGAATATCTTTCATATGGAACTCAAGAGTTGCGGGAAGAATGAATGAAAAAAAGCAAATATTTGACCTTGTATCAGAAAAGGGAAAGAACTAAAGATACATTTCAAAATTCAAGGAAAAAGAAGGCGACATGAGGAACAGAAAGGAATCCATGATAGAAAGTGAAAAAATGACAAAAGGGATGAGAGAGGAGGCAGAAGTCATGGAACAAGAAGCAAACTAAAGGGCATTCCTGCCTCATATTATTCACTCGTCCCCCATTTGCTCCTGCGTTTCATCATATCAGTATTTCTCTTCTATTCTCCATGCAATCCACCAACTCTCCCTATACCTTTATCCACATTAAAAATGTATTCATTGTTAAATGTTCTCAGTTCTGAAAAAAAGGATAAGGTCTTGAAATATGAAGTTAAATAGGAAGGTCTGCAAATGCTGTAGTGCAATACACAAAAGTGCTGTAGAAACTCAGCAGGTCACGTCGCATCCATAGGAAGTTAAGGGTAACCAAAATTTCAGGCCTGAGCCCTTCATCAAGGTATGAGCAAAATGTAGGCAAGGTGCCTGAATAAAAATGTGGGGGGAGTAGAGAAGTGGAGGGAAGAAGGGTTCTATAGGCAAGAGGTTAAGTGGACATGGATAGGAGGCAAAAGAGAAAAAAAGCTTAGAAGTGATAGGGCATGAGGGCATCTTCCTAATGGAGAGGAAAGGGGTTAAGGAGCTGGATGAAAGGAGAGAGAGAAAGAGAGAGAGAGACAGACAAGGGAGGAGTCTAACTGAAACTGGATTAAGTTGATGTTAATGCCATCTGGTTAGAGATTGACCAGACAGAATATTAAGGTGTTGTTCCTCCAATTTGTGGGAAGCCTTGGTTTAGCAGTGCATGTTGGTGTGGGAATGAGGTGTGGAATTAAAATGGTTGGCCACTGGGAGATCCCCTCTAGTGGAGGTGCTCAACGAAGCAATCTCTTAGTCGTCCAGTCTTTCTGCTGTAGAGGAGGCCACCGGATGAAGGAGCTTATCCTGCAGATTCACAAGTGTTGCTTCACTTAGAAGGATTGTTTGGAGCCCTAAGGAAGTCACGTACTTTGAAGGACAACTTGGATTTTCTGCAATGGATGGTTTCATCTTGGGAGCAGATGTGGTGGAGGTGGAGCAATTGAGAGAAAAGAATAGAATCCTTACAGGGGACAGGGTGTTAAGAGGTGTAGTCGAGGTAACTCTGAGGGCTAGTAGGTTTGTAAAAAGTTAGGCTAATTACTAATATCGTTTCACCTTTTATAGCTGCTGCCTGCCTTACGAAGTATCTTAAGCACCTTTCTTTCTGTTAGATATCTGTAGGTTCAGAGAATAGGGTACTGTACATCAGACAATCAATACTTCAACATGAACTTGCCACTCTTTTTAAATTCCAAATTAGAGAAACAAAATGAAATTAACAATAGTAGTACATGAATGTCTATTGTTATGTTCATTCCTTTGATAAAACAGACTGAAATTAACCAAAACTTTCTAAACTTACTGTATTATGTGGTAGGAAGCAAGTTTGCTGTCAACAAGCACATTAATAATTCCTTCACAAATACAGTACATGTGCTACATATAAAGCTATAAAGGGAATGTTTTGCTTCAATAGAAAAAATAACTTATTTCAACTGCTTTTGGGGTGGTAAATCATACTTTGGCATCTCTGACTGTGACTTGCAATGTCCAGACATGTGACTTTCCTTTAAAAACAAATAATGGAGCTTTTCTCCTTGTAGGAAAGAGCAAAACTAGAAACTATAAATGTAAAATGATCATCGAGAAAGAAAGAAGCTCAGAGGACTTTAGCAGGAGTACAGCATCGATGAATTGAAGGGGAAGCTAAATAGGAACATGGCAGAAAAGGAAATAGAGGTTCGAGCTGATCCACTTATTGAAAGGAGGACAGAGATATGGAAAATATAAACAGTGTGTGTGTGGACTATGTAGATTGAATGGCTCTTGTCTGTGCTCCCAATCCTTTCTAATTCTACCTCCACAAATGATACCTTCCATTTTCACCTAACTATACCTGCTTAAAGCTGTATTCCTGATGTTCCCATCTACTCTCCCTTTCAATGTATTTATATTGTTTACATTAACTGTGGCAATGATTTCCACATTCTCACCACTCTAGGTAAACAAACGCTTCCTGAATTCCCCTTTTCCTTTCTCAGTAATCATCTTAGATTGATGATCTCAACTTTTATTCTCTCCCACAAGGACAAAAGCTATTACATGTTTTGGCATCCAGTAACACAAGAGTCATTCTAGAATGGAGAAAGTCCCAAGTCTAGAGTCAAAGAAATATCAAAGGGTGGTTTACCTCCCAAGAAGTGGATAAAAGGAAAGTTACATTTTTTTCATTTAAACAGAATATTGCGTTTTTAAATTCCCGCTGCAGTGAATTTCCTGTTGCTTAAACATTCACTTTGTAAAACTCACTTTTGAACAAGCAGTAATATTTTTCTTTCTAATCTGATCTCTGGGATCAAAATGGACAGTTATACAAAAGCTCTGGCAGAAGTAGAATAAGTATCCTCTGTTCATAAGGCTATTTGGTAATTTTTTAAAAATGCATTATCACTGGCCAACTGTTATTGCATGTTTCATTGATTAAGCAGTAATCTAAATGGAGTGCTTAAAATGTAGAGAATACGATAGAAAATGGAAGTTCCTCTGATGGGAGAATGCAAAACACAAGGAGAAGAATTTTTTTTTCCAAGGAGAAGTAGAAACGTGAAACCAATTTTCCCAAAAATGTTATGACAGCTGGGTTAATTTAAATACATCAAGTAATCAAGTTCATTTATAATTATCTGATTGTACCTGAAGAAACAGTGTCTCATAGGACCATGGTGCACACACAAAAATACAAAACACAAAGCCAAAGAAATTGAACTTCAGAATAGCCAGAATAGAATGGCTAAACTGAATGAAAGGCTGAATCTCATGTATATCAGTCCCTTATTGCTGACTTGAATGATAAAGATGAGATTGATTTTAATCCTCAAGGTGTATGGTGTTACTCAACTATTTCCACAGGCAGTTGTTCTCGCCAATCAGCAACTACATTTATATACAATTCACAATACTATGATGTCTTACAGTGTATCACAGGCAATTAAATCATCTTAGAATTGCGATAAAGGATTCCAAACCAAAAAAAAAATTGACTGACCATTTTGAGTGAACAAAGAGAAGCTGAAGAACTCAGTGGGTCAGGTAGCGTCCACAAATAGATAAAAGTTTGTATCCAGAAACACTGATTGACCATTTTCACCCACAGATGCTATTTGACCTGCTGAGTTCCTCCAGCAATTTTTTGTTTGACACTGAACCTACTATACCAATGCCAACAGTCACAACTTTCAAATAGGTTATGAAAAAGGCAATAATAATGAAATAGCATGAGACTGTGTTTTGGTGGGGTGTGTAGAGGTTTTCTTGGGTTATCAATATTGATGAAACTGGAAGACAATCTCAGTTTTACCTTAGGATGCATTAAACCACGTTCTAAAATCCAATTTAAAAGAGAGTGATCCAAAGGCATGGCTGAATCCTTACCCTCTCCTGAAGAAGTTCAATCACTTGCTGGACACATTCATTGACAGAACAGACGTCGGTCTTCAGAACCAGCTCGGGAGCTTCTGGTTTCTCATACTCAGAGTCAATACCAGTAAACCCTACATGAAACAGACATTGAATCAATGTGTTTCAAACCCAGCAATTTAATGAAATGAATCCTGCCACTTTGCGGCCATTACGCTGAGAAAATATATTTCATCTGACTTTATTACGCCTTTCTTATTTTTGACAGTGTTTGTAAAAATTGCCAAAGATGATTCAATTGTGCAAATTGAATTCATATCAATAACTACAATCCTATAGATGTTCACTAAGCTTTGCTTTCAATTTTCCCATGCAAATGGTTCAAACACAAATAAGACAAATATGTCATATGCTTTCTATTACACATTATATAAGCACATTAAAAAAAAATACAAGAAACAAATTGTTATACTAAAAAATTCTCATGCTGGTACAATATTCATTTTTTTGGTTTCCGCAAGTTCATTTTTGATCATCAAAACTACAATATATTTTGTTATTTAACTTCTCCTGCCTTCCACAAGCAGGTTCCTTACTATAATTTTCCAAAGTTCCCTCTATGTGTGAAACATTTTTTGAGATTAGAAATATTTATTTGTCACTCTGCTATTAAGAAAATTGAAGAGGAAAACTGCCCAATTTTCCCAATATTTGTTGTAAAGAAACTTCTTGGGTCTATGCTCCCACCTGAGAAAAGGGTTTCCATGGATTTCTAAAGTGTGTAGAGGTGGAGGATCATTATAAATACTACCACCATCTGGTGGAAGTGCAAAATATTAGAGAGGATCAAAATAACAAAAAAAGATTTGTCAGGGGTTCAGTTTCCTTGAAAGTGGAAAAGTTACCATGTTCAGAACAATAAATCCCAGGCAGCTAAAAACAAGAGAGGAAATTATGGAGGCTCTGATGTCAATTTTCCAACCCTTCTTAGCTACAACAGTGGTGCTGGAGGATTGGCAGACTGCTAACATTATGTCTCTGTCTAACAAGGTAAGGATGGATAAGCCAAGACAGAATTGGGCAAATTACTGAAATGTACAGTATTCCAAAGGATTCGATTTTTAAAAAACTTATAATGGCATAGAAAAGTGGCAATTGCATAAAGGAATGTAATGTGTGACTAGCTTGAGTAGCCTTTTGAGGAGGTAACTAAGGTCAAAGGTAACAGTGATTTTAAGTCACATCTATTTTAATAAAGTTTTTGTCATGATCCATCAAAATAATAAAACACCTATATGTTCTGAGGGAAAATTGCAAAGTGGGTTTATTGGCAAGGTGTTCATGTGATCAGTAGGGTTTCAAATGACTCAATACTTGCCCCCTTGATTTTCGTTAGATACATCAACAAATTAAACTTTAATGCAGGTATTGCTGTATAGTTTGCAGATGACAATGTAAGTGGTCATGTTTTTGACTGAGGAAAAGTCACACTGCAATAAGTTATAGACAGTCTGGTGAATTGGGTTGAAAATTAAATTTTTTCTTACATGTGAAGTAATGCAGTTAAATAATAGGACAAAGGTAAGAGAGTGTACAATTAATTAGCAGATAATGAGTATTGTTAAAGAAGAAAGTATCCCCAGGCTATATATCCACAGAACTTTAAAAGCAGCAGGACAGATCAGCATGATGATTCAGAAGGCACAATATTAGCCAAAGCAGAATGTATAAAAGCAAGGAAGTTGAGCTAGAACTTTTTACAACATTAGTTAGACCATAGTTTGTTCATTACACACAATTCAGAAAATATATGATTGTATTGAAGAGAATGAAGAAATGTTGGGCCTGTTGCAAGGGCCAGAATATTGTACCAAGTGGAAGACTAGGTAAAGAGGGGGTTTTTTTGTACTATGGTCACTGATATGTGCACAGGCACAATTGCTTATTTTTCAGGCAACTATCAATTGAAAATCCTGCAGTACAAATTTTTAACCAAGATCATTTTGTCAACTATCACAAGCCATTTGATTTTCAAAGTACTGAATGATTTTTAAATGTTTGTCTCTTCAAATTAAAAATGCTCATCACATCTTAAGAACAGAGTTGTTTAGAGGAAATCAAATGGAAGTCTTCAAAAACTATGGATTTGAGAGTAGATAGAGAGAAACCGTTGACACACTCAACAGAATCAAAAGCTAGAAAACCCAACTTAAAATGACAAAGGAGGATGCCAAAGAATTATTTTCCCCATAAAAAATGCTATAAACTGCAATGAAAGAATGATGGAAATATATTCAATAAAATGGTGGTTTTCCATACACCTGAAAAAAATGTTTGAATAGGAAATAAGAAAAGGAAAATGGAATGATTCAGAACTTTTTCAAAGAGCTGGCAAAGACAAAATTAATTGATTGGCTTCCTTCTTTAGTGTGAGATTCTAAAACCAAAGCAAAGATTAACAACCTTGAAAATGAATGTGTGGATGTGTAAAAGGATGAGTGATGATCATTAGCTGTATTTTCAAGTAGACTTTATTCAAGGGCATCAGTATAAAGATTTTACCTTTCCCCAAAACAAAGTTAAAATAATCAAAATACAATCACAGATCCATCACCCACAGGTTTCTTCATTTGCTCCATGCATTCTTATGTTACATACCTTTTATCTCTCCAGCTCTGGCCTTTTTGTAAAGTCCCTTCACATCCCTGCTCTCACAAACACACAAAGGAGCATCCACAAATATTTCAAAAAACGGCAGACCTGCACTTTCATGTATACTTCTGCTATTTTTCCGATCCTAGCAAATAGAAAGATAAGAAACACCAAGCACTCAATTTCACAATGTCAAAATTTGACATGCAATGGTACCAGCTTTCCATTGTTTTGACAATCAGATATAATTTTGTAGCTTTGGGCTTCCCTTTACATGAGTACACCATGACCTTGGTAATGCGATTCAAGCCAGAGACTGAAGTATATACAAAGGAAATTTACATGAAAAGCTTCCTTCAAAAATTGAGTTATCAACTTCATTCCCTGAGATACAGAACTCCTTTCCAGTTTGAATGTGTAAACTACATACACATGCTTGATGGGAGGATAGAGGGACTTATGCCAAATGCAGACAGGTGGAACTAGTGTAGGCAGGACATTTTGGTAGGTGTGGGCAAGTTGCATCAAAGGGCCTGTTTCCACGCTACAGGACTCCATGACTGAAGAAGAAATATGATGGAACAAGTAAGCAGACTGAGGAGTGAAAAGAGCTGGGAGGGAATTTGCACCCAAATGACTTACGTCCTTGGTATTTTTTTGAAAAGTAGGAGGAAACCAGAGGACACCCACACAGACATGGGAGAATGTACAAACTCCTTTCAGACAGCGCAGGATTCAACCTCGATCGTCTGCACCTAACTGTGCCGTCCTATTTAGCATTTTGTGGAAGAGAAAGCAAATTCATAACTGCCTGTCTGCCTGGGGGGAAAAAAGGATGGCCTACTTTTTTCTATCATTCTTTCCCCCCGCCCCCTCCCCCCCCACCCCCCACTGTATCTGCTCAACCCACTGAGTTCCTCCAGCAGATTGTGTTTAGCTTCAGATTCCAGCATCTAGTCTCCTGTGTGCCTCAAATTCATAACTATGATAGCTGTGGTATAATTAGAACAGTGGTTCTCAACTTTTTCTTTTCACTCACATTCCACTTTTAAGTAATCCCTATGCCATAGGTGCTCTGTGATTAATAAGGGATTACTTAGAGGTATGTGGGTGGGAATAAAACTTTGAAAACCAATGTTTTAATCGTACCTAATTGACTCATTATGTGCATGGTTTCATAACTCTAAAGGAAATGGGTCAGTGACAATTTTTCTCAAGCAAAATATTTCAGTAACAATTGTGTCAAAAGCAGTGATTCTCAACTTTCCCTTCCCACCCACATACCACCTTAAGCAATCCCTTTCTAATCATAGAGCACCACTGGCATAAGGATTACTTAAAGTGGAAAGAGAAAGGTTGAGAACAACTGAATTAGACAGTGCAAGACAGATCTTACTAAGCTACAATATGAATAAGATTACGATTGCTACTGGTTGGCAGTAGACCATTGTAAATATTTTTAACAATGTGGTATTATTGTGCCTCCATATGTTTTATTATATTCACTGACAATGGGATGATTTTTTTCTTCATTCTTTTTTTAGAGGGGAGGAGGTTGAGGAAGGTTTTTTTTTCTTTTTCTTTTTTTTTAAATTTTTTATTTTTCACACCATAAATCACATTAGCCATGATATACACTATTTCTTTTTCACACATATACAGTGACTTTTTCTCTCCCCCCCCCCCTCCTCCCAAGCCACCCCCCCACCCCCCCCTCTCATCCATTTTAGGTATACAATCTAGGTTGCATTAAGCCAGTCAGACAATGTTGTCATTCAACAAAAATACACCAGAAATTCTACTGAGTCCATTCTTTTCTTTCCTTCTCCTTCCATCAACTTAGGTAATGTTTGTCCCCGGTAGGTTTTCGCTATTGTATTTAATGTAAGGCTCCTATACTTGTTCGAATATTTCAATATTATTTCTTAACCTATATGTTATTTTTTCTAATGGAATACATTTATTCATTTAAATTTAGTAGTTTCTTCCTTTTAATTTGGTTATGTATTCCCTTACTATTTAAAGTCATATAGTTCAGCGTTGCCCTTTTATATTTTGTTTATCTTCTCTTTCCGTTTTTCCATCATTACCTTTCCTCCTTTTCCATTTCTGTTTTCTTATTTTCAACTCTTTATAAGACAACATTCCTACAACATCCAACATTTTCCTTATTCTCCTATTTCTATCTTATTTATCCCCAATCTCCCCTTCCCCTCCTGAGTTGTCCTTTATCCCTTGTCGGACAACCACATCTCCCCTCTCCATTTGGATTTGCAAATCCACTCGCAAGCATCAACTGATTTTGCAGTGACCGCTATTTCCCCCCACCCCGCCCCCCCCAGAAAAGATTTCACTTTTCATATGTCACAAAGGTCAATAGACTAAGGGATGAAGACGGGTAATGAGAGTAAAAATGATCACGATTGATATGTATGTGGGTAAAGAGGTATAAGAGTGAATAGAGATAATGTGCATACGTGAATGTATCTGTACTTAGAGGAAAATATAGATAGTATAGAGAAGAATTAATAAGGGCAGGTAATGGAATAGAGAGAATAAGGAAGGGGTTTTCTTGATGTTTTACATTTGGATGATTGTTGATTGTTAAATATATTAAAATGATAAATGAAATATTACCAAAAGAAAAGCATTTGCAATACAGCTTGAGAACCCCATATCTGAAGTTCTGAAAACCGAAAAGATCCAAAAACCAAACTTTTTTTTAATGCCGACATGACATCACAAGTTGAAAAAAATTCACCACCTGACTAGGCCATGTGGGCTCTGACGCTGTTGGCGCCATTTTAATAACAGAGCTCTAGTGTATATATAGTTGAAAATATCAAAAAGGCCTGCAGATAGCATCAGTGATAAGAAAAAGAGGAAGCATATCTAGTGTTTGGTGCCGCATTTATCTTATTTTGTAATGTGACATATTATAGATATATTTTGGGGAGATAAAATGGGGTAGATATTTTTTAGCACAGGTCACATACAAACACTTCAAAATAGATCTCATTTAAAATACTGGAAAACTGCTCAAGCTAGATAGGCTTGGCTCCAAGAGCTATTGCAAAAGCTTTGGAGAATGCCCAAGAGATTTCACTAATAGATTGTTGTTTTGAAAAGAAACAGATGAAAGAACTCGGAGGAGTAGGTTAGGAGCCACAGGCTGTCTGGGAATGCTGTTTGCTTTTCTAAGAGGATCACGTGGTTTTTTTGTAAGCAAAGAGAGAGTCAAACATATTTTTCGCTGAGTGAGAGAGAATGATCAGTTCTGCAGTTTTACGGTTCAGCAGCAGTGGAAAAACCCCATTTTGAAGAGGGGTTGTAAGTGTTTAGTTCAGCCCTTGTGGTCCATACAAGAGGAGGGGACTGGCTGTATAATATTTCACTTGAAATAAGAGAAACAAAAAGGAACTCTGTGGTGACCTGAAAGGAAGAGGTTATCATCTGGAAAACCCTTATGGGGCAAGTTTCTTCAGCAAGACACTGAAGTGGCTGATTAAAAGAAATCAGTTGTGGGTGACCAGCGAACAATAAATCTCTCTCTGAAAACCAACAAGAACCTTCCTGAGAAGTAGCCATTTACCTTTCAAGCACCAAAGCCTGGTGAAATTCATAAATGTTAAATTCTGTGCACAGTATAAGAATTGCCTGCAACTAGTAAACTTGGAGGAATGAGAAATGAGATTGGATTGTGAATCAAAGAACGTTTCTGAACTTACACAAACATTACCTAAACATGCACTTAGAATTAGAATGGGTTTAAGTTAGGTAAACTAATTTAAGTTAGGTAGTACTAATTTAAAGTGTGATCCTATTTACATGTTTAAAGATAAGTAAAAGCAACTTTTGTTTAAGTAACCATTTATCTTGGTGAATATCTATTGCTGCTGGGTTTTGGAGTCCTCTGGGCTTGTAACAGTAAGCAGAGATCATTTTTTTTGTTAAGTATTAAAATTATATCATGTGAACTTTCCACTTATGGCATCATGCCTGCTGTTGTTTGTTGATGTTTAACTACAGATACAAGTATTCTGCTGATGCTACTGTGCTTACCATCGTTCCAAAAGCCAATAACTGAAAAACGTCTGGTTCCCAACCATTTCAGATACGGGGTACTGTACTGTACCAAAATGTGGCTCATAAAAGTGCTAGAGATCAATGTTGAACACAGGTTTCATCTATTGAAACTGAGTAACTGTTTCTGAAGACTTCACCTACTGCCTACTATCCGTAATTACATGGTTACAAGCTGATATATATGGGCCTTGCATTTTAAATGGATACATTGCCATTTTCAACTTTAAAATGTTAAATTTGGAAAACAGGAAACTATCCTCATGTGATACTTTTAATATGTAGTAAAGCTAATGAAGAAAAAGTGAATGCGATTGTAAACAATAAATGAAAGTGAAAAGTTTACATGTTGAAGCAATTGATGATGAAATAAATAACTAAGAATCTCACAGATGCACAAATAGATAAGTACCTTGGTATATGGAGAAATAAAACTGGCAAGGCACACAAGTCCAGCATCTGCAAACAGTCTGGCTACTTCAGCAATACGTCGAATGTTCTCTTCACGGTCCCCTGGGCTAAAGCCCAAATTTTTGTTCAGACCTTGTCGAATATTGTCACCATCCAACGTATAGCAGGGTATCCCATGGCAAACTAAATACTCCTCCAGTGCCATGCTGACTGTCGTTTTACCAGCTCCAGACAGGCCTATCAAAAATAATCACAATGAAAAACAAATTAAATACTCTTAAAATACCTTTAGCAATATCTTGTATAACATACATCCTCAGTCAACAATTAACTAAATGAAAAAAACGGAAAATGATAGAAATAGTAGATTAGGCAGCAAATATGGAGAAAGAAAAAAATATTTGATGTCATTTATTCAGAAAAGGTCATTGAATTGAAGCACTCTTACTCTGTTCCACAGATGTTACTTGATGGACTAAGTATTTCTAGCACATTTTGCTTCATGGAGAACTATTGCTTCTGATTATTTATGATGTAATGGATTATAATATGGAGAGGATTCTGGTAAGATTAGTGGGTTACATGCACACATTTTAAAACACATCTTATTTGAAAGACTGAAGAATTCATATTCAATAACATCGCAGGATATCTGAAGAATGTGATGCACATTTCACATGTAGGTGCTAATTGAATTGACGTCATAAAATGAAAGACCATTGTTTTGGAGGAGACAAACTGGCTACAAGTACCTTTCTGAGTGGTAAACATTTACCTTTCAAGCACCAAAGCCTGGTGAACTTCATACATGATAAATTCTGTGCACAGTATAAGAATTGCCTGCATCCAGAGAACTTGGAAGAAGGAGCAGCGAGATTGAACTGTGAACTTTTCTAAGATTTACACACACATTGCATACACATGCACTTAGAATTAGAAGGGAGTTAATTTGGGTTGGTTAAGTATAGAGATAATTTGAAGTTTGATTCTGTCTTCATGTTTAAGTTGATTAAAAATAACTTTTGTTTTAAAACCACTTGTCTTGGTGAATGTCTATTGCTGCTGGGTTTTTGGGTCCTTTGGGCTCGTAACATTTTATGGGGACTCGTCCAGTCGATTGAACATGAGTTTTGTTGGTTATTAGTCAATTGTTTATTTTTCCCCAAGTTAATTGAGTGTGAAAAACAGCAGCAATGGATGATGATAAAAGAACAGTGGGTTAATGAGGATGTGCATTTGGACTTGCTGGATTATGTTTCTAAATTTAAGGAGAGGCTACAAAAAATGTGGACTTTAGCTCAAGAGAATTTAGAAATGGCTCAGGGTAAAATGAAGTGTCTATTTGATAGGAAAGTTCAAGTGATGAATTTTAAGGTAGGGAGTAAAGTTTTGATTTTGTTTCCAACACATAACAATTCTTTGAAAGCTAGATTTTTTTGGTTCGTACACACACCGTTAAATCAAAATTGAATGATGTTAACTATATTGTTAACATTCCAGATAGAAGGAATAAAACTCAAGTTTGTCACATAAATATGTTGAAACCTTATTATGAGGATAATGGTAATGGAGAATAATCTGTATCAGAGGTGTTGGTTGTTGACAGAGTGGAGGAAATGGTGGATCATAAGATTATGGAAATAAAATCTTGTGAGGGTACCCTTAAAGAAACCATGGTTCCTGTGCGCCTGTCTAACTCAGAAATTTTGGAAAATTTGGAGGAAAAGTTAGTTCATCTTAAGTCACAAGTACAGATGCAGTTGGAGGAATTCATTTTAAAGTACACAAATCTGTTTCCTGACGTTCCAAAAAGGACATCAGTGATTTATCATGATGTGGATGTCAGAGAAGTAAGTCCCATGAAACAACACGCATACAGAATAAACATTCAGAAAAGTAATATATATTGAGAAATGATATTATTAGACCTTCAAACTCAGATTGGTGTTCTCCTTGTATTCTGGTACCAAAACCAGATGGAACTGTTAGGTTTTGTACAGATTACAGGAAGGTTAATTCAGTAACTAAAACAGATGCTTATCCTATTCCAGATGATTGTATTGATAAGATGGAAAAGCTAAATTTCTTATTAAGTTGGATTTATTGAAGAGTTACTGGTGTGTGCTTTTAACTGAGAGAAAAAAGACTATTTCAGCTTTTGTTACTCCAATCGGTTTATATGAGTACAATGCGTTACCTTTTGGAATGAAAAATGCCCCACAACATTTCAAAGGATGATTATTTCAGTAATCCAAGGGCTATCACATACAGATGCTTATATTGATTACTTGGTCACAAAAAGTGACACATGGGAAGAACATTTGAAGGAATTGGACAAATTGTTTGCAAGATTATCCAAAGGAAACTTAACTGTTAACTTAGCGAAGAGTGAATTTGCAAATGCCACTGTGACGTACTTGGGTCATGTAGTTGATCATGGCAAAGTTGTACCTATTCAAGCAAAAGTGAATGCAATTTCTGAGTTTCCTATTCCCAATGGCAAGATGGCAGTGAGAAAGTTTTTAGGAATGGCAGGATATTATAGGAAGTTTTGTAGAAATTTTGCTGAGGTTGCTCTTCCTTTAACCAATCTTTTGAAGAAAGAGGAGAAATTTGTGTCAACTAAAGAGTGTCAGACAGCTTTAGAAAATTTAAAGGATATGCTATGCCATTATCCTGCGTTAAAATCTCCTGATTTTGATAAACCTTTTTCTGTAGCAGTGGATGCGAGTGAGGGAGCAGCAGGGTCAGTTTTACTGCAAAAACACAATGAAATTGACCATTCAGTTGCCTACTTTTTAAAGAAATTCAATGTCATCAAAGGAACTATTCCACTATTGAAAAATAACTGTTGTCTATCGTGTTTGCTCTGCAGAATTTTGATATGTATCTCAGTACATCTCAAGAACCAAATGTGGTTTTTACTGACCACAATCCTCTGGTGTTTTTGAATAAAATGAAGAACAAGAACAGAAAATTGTTAAACTGGAGTTTGATAATCTGCAAATTATTCATATCAGAGGTTCAAATAATATTATAGCGGATTGTTTGTCGAGATGTTAAAATTGATCATGTATAAAATGCTCTCAACATTGTTATTTTATTATAACGTGTATATATTGTGAATCGTTATATTTTTAGTGGTTTTAAAGACAGTTTAGTTATTACTGAATTTTAACTCAAAGTTGAAATTCCTTTAAAGAAAGGGAGGTTTAATGGATTATAATTTTGGGAGGATTTTGGTAAGATTAGTGGGTTACATACATAGACACATCTTATTTGAAAGACTGAAGAATTCATATTCAATAACATTGCAAGATATCTGGAGAATATGATGCACATTTCATAAGTAGGTGCTAATTGAACTGACGTCATAAAATGAAAGACCATTGTTTTGGAGGAGACAAACTGGCTACAAGTACTGTTCTGTAAAGTGCTCACAGAAAGGTAACTCCTGGGTTTTGTTTATCTAAGACAACATCTTGACCAAGGAGAAGAACTCCTGTTGTTTGCTGAAGAAGATGGGGGTTTTGCCAAGTGGGAGTCACATGGGCTTTCTGGCAGTCTCAATTGGAGAGAGAGAGAGAGCGAGAGAGAGAGAGAGAGAGAGAGAGAGAGAGAGAGAGAGAGAAGTGACAAGCTCTCTCAGCCAGTGTGTGTGACACTGAAAAGCAGCTGAACAGTGCAAGCCAGGAAGCTGGTGGAAACTGAAAGAAAGTTCCAGAGCAGTGGAGGGCTGGAGTGCTGTCTGTCTGATGTTTCTCTTGGAATAAGAGCAAAAATGAACTCTATGATGGCCTGAAAGAAAGAGGCTACTATCTGGAAAACCCTGATGGGGAAAGTTTCATCAGCGAGACCTGGAGGCGACTAATGGTGGTACCTCAGTTGTGGAAATCCTGGAACAACAAATCTCTCTCTGCAAACCCTAAGAACCTTTTGATCACCAAAGCCTGGTGAACTTTATACATGTTAAATTCTGTGCACAGTATAAGAATTTTCTGCATCTAGAGAACTTGGAAGAAGGAGAAGTGAGACTGAACTGTGAACCAAAGAACTTTTCTTAGATTTACACACACATTGCATACACATGCGCTTAGAATTAGGAGGAGGTTAATTTGGGTAGGTTAAGTACAGAGATAATTTGAAGTTTGATTCCGTTGTCATGTTTAAACTTGATTAAAAATAACTTTTGTTTTAAAAACCACTTGTCTTGGTGAATATCTATTGCTGCTGGAATTTGGGGTCCTTTGGGCTCGTAACAATGAAAGGAAGTGTCTGTGAGTAGTTAATATCTCCATTATCATTGTATAGTATCTTGCAAATACCAGAATACCATGAACTACAAGTATGAACTTTGCTATAGTATTGCTTTAACAATGTTCTTCATAATGTTTATTGAGATAAAGAATTTACCATATGAGGCAATGAGCTAGCAAACTTGAACTTTTTTGGGGGGCTGCTGTGAGCAATACAAATAACAGAGTATACCTGTTAAATCTCAAATGCACCCAGGCTAGGCCATTGCTTAGTTTTGGTTCTCAACCTTTTTATTTCTCCTCACATACCACTTTAAATAATCTTTATGCTATTGGTGCTCTGTGATTAGAAAGGGATTGCTTAAGGTGGTATGTGGGTGGAAAGGGAAGGTTAAGAATCACTGCTCTAGACCCAACTGTTACTAAAATATTTTGCTTGAAAAAAACTGTCATTGGCCCATTTCCTTTGGAGTTCTGAAACCGTGCACATAATGAGACAATTAGATACGATTAAAACAATGGTTTTCAAACTTTTTTCTTTCCACCCACATACCACCTTAAGCAATCCCTTACTAATCACAGAGCACCGATGGCATAGGGAATACTTAAAGTGGTATGTGAGTGGAAAGATAAAGGTTGAGAACCACTGCTTTAGACAAATAATTAGCCAGGGAAGATTTAGGGAAGGATATGGGTCAAATAGGACTAGCTTAGGGAGGCAACATGGTTGGCAAGGACAAGTTGGGCTGAAGGGTCCATTTTGGTGCTGTAAAATTCTGTCACTCTGTCTTAATATTAGAAATATTTAAAGACAATGGTATACATCTTCGACAGCCAGAACTGCCAAATGACTGAAGTCAGCCACCCAAGACCTCCACATCATTTGTGGACTGTTGCACTGGCAGAAGTGAAAGAAATTTGAAAGCAAAGTGGAGGCTTTCACTGGATGCAACATTTTCACAAGAGATGTGTGTGCACATTAGATTGGATCAAGCACCATTCAGTATTTTGTCCAGACTGCTGAGTGCCTCTACAGCCATAACCAAACACCATTCCATCTCCATTTATAAATTTGTGGATGACACCACTATCATAGACAGTATCTTTAACACTGGCAAGTCCAAGTATAGGAAAGAGATAGAAGGACTGACGGCATGGTGCCAGGACCACACCTGTCCTTCAATGTCAACAAGACCAAGGACCTGGTCATAGACTTCCGGAAAAGGAGTGAAGCTCACTCTCCATCTGCATCAACAGTGATGAGGTGGAGATAAGAGGTAGTGGACAGCTCTAAGTTCCAAGGAGTACTCATTGCCAGTGGGATGTCCTGGTCTGTCAATGGGCAAGAATGTACACCAACACTTCAGAAGTTTGCACGTCACCTCCAGTCCTCAACAACTTCTACAGATTCATCATTGAAAGTTTCCTATCAGTTATATTACCTTTGCTCTGTACCAACTGATCTCTCTCTCTCTCTGTAACACTGTACTGTGTCCAGCTTGCTGTACTATGCAAGAGATGTCTAGCTGCTTGCAAAAAAAATCTTGGTACATGTAACAATAAACCTGAACTTGAACAGATTTTCTTCCTTTAGAGATTTTGTTGGGCCAAATAATTTTTGATGAGAATACAGTGCTATTTTTGATATTAACCTTCTATTCCATTTTTTTTTAAATTCAGTTAATTATACTTTTAATTGGCTAATGGATTCTAATTAGGGTCTCCACATTCTCCTGAATGTAAAAAATGCCACAATTCTGTCACATCTACTATTGCAAGGAACAGCACAGTGTCAGTAACTGATCATAGATCTGAAAAGAATTGAGGACTTTTAAATACATTTATTTATTTCCTTTTAAAAGAGGCAATTCAGCCAATCAAGACTACATTGATTTTCAGAACACACTGATATCACTTCCATTTCCCCACTTATTTGCATCTGATTTTCACCCATTTGCACCAGATTTTTGTACTGCTCATCACCTTGGAGATGCAGAAGGAAACCAGAGCAAACTAACACAGAGAATATACAGGGAGAATGTGCCAACTCTACATTGCCAGCAGCAAAAATCAGGATTGAACCCAGTGAGTTCACAGAGGTGACAACATTCCAGAAGTAATGAAAATGGTACAAGAATGGAAAAGAAATCCAATTTGAATAAAAAGGTTTGGAACCCAAACTGAAAGCAAATTCTGACATTTAGGCAAGTTGGAGCTTAATTAGGGTGTGAATAGGAGGATGGCAAGGAAGATATACAAGTTTTTTTAATTGCATTCAGGGAAGAGGTGGGTAATGTTGCTTCACTGTCAGGAACAGGCTACAGAATGTGTAAATTTGGCCTGTGCCATCATGGGCATTAGTCTTCACTCCATCAAGGATATCCCTTAAGAGGTGGTTCCTCAAGAAAGCAGTTTATATCATCAAGGATCCTCACCACACAGTCCATGCCCTTTTCTCACTGCTACCATCAGGAAGGAGGTACAGGAGCCTAAAGATACACAAAAAACAGCTTCTTCCCTTCCGCCATCAGATTTGTGAACAGTCAATGAACTTTATCGACACTATCTCACTTTTTTTCTTTTAAATCTTGTATTTACAAAATTGTAATTTATAGTAATTTTGCTCCTTGTTCTTCACAATACTGCTGCCGCAAAACAACAAATTTCATGATGTATTCATGACAATACACCCAATTTGCAAAGTTGTAAAGTTTAACAGAACTCCAACCGGTATTTAACGACAGATCAAAGGAAGATTACCTGTGAGCCAGACAGTGCACCCACGAAAGCCACCTCTGGTTCCTACAACTTGTCCACGTTTGTTCCTGCTGACGTGGTGAGCCTGAAAGGTCACATTAGTTGCCCTCTGTTTGCCCTGTAAAATGTGCCAATGAGAAATGAAAGTACCCTAATGATTATGTTATTTCATAGAGAGAAAATCAAACACAGCACAATTCGCACTCACAGCTGCATGATATTCAAAAGGGGCAAACATGAGTAAAGGCTGAAGGAGCGGTTCTCATGCTGACAGTGACACCAGCCCTTTTGGTAAAAGTCAGTCAGCAAAAATAAGAGTAGGTAAGGTTTTATTTCAGGGTGAGCAGTGGGAATGGTCTCTAAGATAGTGGTATGCTTTGCTTATAGAATGTCAGAAATCAGTGACCCTGATGAATACATCTACAAGAAGTGCACCCAGCTCCAGCTCCTTATAGACACATTTGGGAGATGGAACTGGATGAACTCCAAATCATTCAGCAGGCAGAGAGGATGATAAGACAGGAGTTGCAGGGAGGCAGAGACAACTAAGAGGTAGGGGCCAGGTAGCTGGGTGACCATCAGACAGACTAAATTGGTAGTCATTGCAGGGTACCTCTGTGCCCATTTCCCTCAATTACTAGTACAGTATACTGTTTTGGATTCTGTTAAGGGGGACAACCTACCAAGGACAAACCACAGCAGTCAGGTCTCTGGTACGGTGTCTGGCCCTTTGGTTCAGAAGGGAAGGGGGAGAAGAGACAAGCTGTAGTGATAAGGAATTCATTGGTTAGTGGAACAGAAAGGAGAATCTGTGGATGAGATTGAGACTCCCAACAGGTCTGTGGCCTCCCAGGTGCCAGAGTCAGGGATGTCTCTGATACTCCATAGCATTCTCAAGAGGGAGGGTGAACAGCTAAATGTCATGGTCTATATAGGGTCCAATAACATGTGTAAGAAGTGTGACAAAATCCTGCAAAGTGAGCTCAGGGAGTTTTGTGCTAGATTAAAGAAAAGGACCTCCAGAGTTCTGTGTGATCTCTGGATTAGTACCCCAGCCACGTACTAGTGAGGCTAAAAATTGGAGGATAATACAATACATGGCTAATGAGCTTGTGCAGATAGGAGGGCTTCAGATTTTTGGATCATTGAGCACTCTCCCAGCTGGGCAGATAGCATTAGAACTGGAGGGAGAACCAACATCCTTGCAGGAAGATTTGCTCGTGCTTCTCTCAGGAGTTTAAACTAGATAGGAACCAGAGCTCCAGAGTAGATAATAATGGTTGTGAAAAAAAAATGTTGTTAGACCAGCAAACAAAGAAATAGAAGGGATGAGGCATGATGCTCTAAGTTGCTTTTATTTAAATGCAGAGTATGGTAGGAAGGGCTGAAGAATTTGGAGCATGGAATAGCATGTGGAGTTACGACATTATGACGATTAGTAAAACAGTTGGATGAATGGCAGCTCAATGTTCCAGGGCTATCATTGTTTTAGACATGATAGAGAAGTTGTTTACTGTCATCTGACTGTACAAGTACAGTCCTCGATGCAAAACATACAGACACATAATATATATGAAGACAAGTATTATATCCTTAAAAATAAATAAATAAATGTTGCTTTGTTTGAATGAAAGTCTCGGATGGTTAGTGTGAGCACTCCCTTTGGTTATTCAGCATTCTCACTGCCCGTGGGAAGAAGCTGTTTCTCATCCTGGTGGTGCTGGTTCTGATACTCCTATATCTCTTCCCCAATGAGAGAAGCTGAAAGATGCTGTGTGCAGGGTAGAAGGGATCATCAATGATATTGCGCACCCTCTTCAGACAACGATCCCAGGAGATGGGGGGGGGGGGGGTTGTGGGGAAAGAGACTTCAGAGATCCTCTGTCACTTTTATGGTCCTGTGCATTGACCTCCAATGCATTCCTCTGCAGCAACCGTACCCCACTGTGATGCAGCTGGCCAGGATGCTCTCAATAGAGCTCCTACAAAAAGTTGACATAATGGTGGCCAGTACCCTTGGCTGCTTCTGTCTTGTCAGGAAGTGCAGTCACTGTGTGCCTTCCTGACAAGTGAGGAGATGTTGAGTGTCCAAGATAGGTCACTCGTTAAGTGAACTTCAAGAAACGGTGCTTTCCACTCTCTCTACTACAGAGATGTTCATGCTTAGAGGAGGGTGGTCATTCCTGATCCTCCCAAAGTCCATGATTATCTTCATTGTCTTATCCACATTGAGACTCAGGTTGTTATTCTCACACCATTTCACGAGTTTTCCACCTCTTCTCTGTAATGGGGCTCATTGTTGTTGCTAAAGAGGCCAACTACAGTTATGCCATCTGCAAACTTGATGACACTGTTGAAGATGGATCTGGTGATGTAGTCTTGGGCTAATAGCGTGAATAGGATTGGAGTGAGCACAAAATTCTGAGGTCAGCCAGTGCTCAATATTTTGCTTCTGACCCGGACAGACTGTGGTCTTTCAGTTAGGAAATCCAGGATCCAATTACAGAGAGAGGTGTTGAGTTCCAGTGAGGACAGTTTCTCCACCAGCCTAGGGGGCATGATTATATTAAATTCCAAGGTGAAGTCAATGAACAGAAGCCTGGCATACGAGGCATCATTCTCCAGGTTGGCTAGGACAGAGTGAAATGAAAAGGCTATAACATTGTCTGTGGAACAGTTTCATCTATCGGCAAAATTAAATGGATCCAGTGTCTCTGGGATGTATGCTTTGATGCATTCCATCACCATATTCTCAAAGTATTTCATAATGGTGGAGACTAGTGCCACAGGGCAGTAGTCATTGTGGCCTGTTATTGTCCCCATCTTGGGTATCAGGATGATGGTGGCTGCAGGAATGATGGAATGCTGCTTTGAGGTGATCAAGATGCCATTGAAGAGCTCCGATAAGTGGTCCGTGCAGTCCTTCAGTACACAATTAGGTATGTTGACTGGACCCACTGCCTTGTGTGAGCTCACCTTGGATAGGGTTCTCCTCATCTCAGCCGCAGCTATTCAGGGGTCTTGTTCATCAGGGACTCGTGAAGCTTTCTTTGGCATCATCTGTTCTTCTCATCAAACCATGCATAGAAGGCATTCAATCTGTCTGGAAGGGAGGGCGCCATTGTCCTTAATTTGTGAGGTTTACTTGTGATCCATCATAGTCTTGATCCCTTGCCACACATGCCTCGTTTTGCTGGTGTTGCACAGCTATCTATGCATACCCTCACTTTTCCTTCTGGATTACACGGGGAGAGTTCAGCCCTGGCTGATCTTAGTGTCATCTTACACCCTATCCTGAAGGAAGCATCACGAACTTTGAAAATGGCCCAGACCTCTGCATCCAACCATGGTTTCTGGTTAGTCCTGGTTGTGAAACATTTAATCTTGGTGACATCCTCAATGCACTTGCTGATGGAGTCAGTCACTGAGCTTGTGCACTCCTCTAAGTTTACATGATTGTTGTAGGTGGCCATCTCCCTGAAACAGCTCAACTTCATGGTCTAAAAGCAGTCTTGCAGTGCTGCTGTAGCCCCTTCCCGGTCATGTCTTGATCTCCCTGTGAACTGCCAGTGGTAAACCTAGGTTAGCAAGACAGATATGTGCTTCAAGTAACCAAGGTGGGAGCAAGGTGTAGCCTTGCATGCCCCAGAGATGTTGGTGTACACTCACTCCAGGGTGTTCTCTCCTCTGGTGGCGTGAATGAAGTTGCCAGCCACAATCACGGCAGTCAGGGTGGGAAGTTTGTGCTTCACAGATAGCACCGTAAAGCTCCTTCATGGAATGTAGATTGCGGCAATCAGCATGGTCGAGAATTCCCTGGGCAGATAGAAGGGTCTGCATTTCACCAGGAGGTACTCTATCTCTGCTGAGCAATAGGTCTTCACAACAGAGACACTGGTGCAACTGTTCTTGCTGATGCAAAGGGAGAAGGGTGGTATTCCTCATCAGGAAAAAAATCACTGAAGTGCTCAGATAGGACAGACTGGAGGGGTCATCTACTAAAGCTATATGGGTGGAAATGAAGAATGAAAAAGAGATGATGATGTTAATGAGATTATATTATAGACCATCCAATAATAAACAGAAATTGAAGGAGCATATTTGTAGAGAGATATCAGACAGCCGCAAGAAATACAAGGTTATGATGTTAAGTGACACTAACTTTCGACATATTGACTGGGGCTCCCATTCTGTTAAGGGCTGAATGGGTAACAGTTTGTCAAATGTATTCAGAAAAGTTTCTTTAATCGATATTGTTAAGAACCAACAACTCTTTCAATTATTTCTGGGACTAAATGGACTTTATTAGCATTAACACAAGAACAGCAATGGAAAATTCACCAGATAATGGTAAAATTCAAAATTTTATTTTTTTAATTAAACAATTAACAACATAACATTTCTTACTTATCTCTAAACTTACTTAACTATAAACTTAACCCCACTGTGCACAAACGCAAGAGTGTGTGCACGCGCATGCACGTATAATTCAAAGTCCCACTCTGAAAAGTCAATCTTTAAAAGTTCAGCATCATTTTAGTCTTGCTTGAAGGTCTTAAATTCTCAATTCAGAAATATTTGTAAAGTGCTTTTAAACATTATGTCTTCAGGCTTCTTTATTCACAAGGTGGCTATTTTCTTCCATGATAAATTCACAATCCCAGACAAGAGTTAAACAAAGTGGCCAAACACAAAAATAGACCCAGTAGAATTCTCTCCTCTTTTTTCCAAAGAGACAGTGAAGTGGTCTTCCTTATTTCAGAAGCCACTGATTCTGTTCCCCTTTTCTCAGGAGTAACACACACACCAATTCTAGTTACTGTAACTTAACCCTGTGTTTCACAAGGTTTCAACCCATGTCACAGGAGTTTTGACTTCTGTACTCTCCAAGTTGAATTCTTCCAAATCTGAGCTCAATATATCTGAATTTGAAAATATATTTCTCTAAATCATGTGACAGTTATATCACGAACAAGGTCATTCTCAATTCTTGGAACCCACATGACTATCAGTTTTATTTCTATCAAAATTCTGATCCTTTTTCAAAACCACTCCATATCGATAACAACCTCTGACCTCATCTCTTTTCAAGAGGCTTAAGTGGTTTTAGTTTAAAAACAGATGGCTTCCTTAGCAGTTCTTGAATAATTAAGACCCACTTGAAATCCATTAGTTCTGTCTGTCCAAGATGCTGCAACTCCAAGAATGAACACTCTTTTCTGAAAACAATGGTTCTCTATAAATGTGAGTGACCCTGTACCAACCCAGAGCTAACTTACTAAGAATACAGATACAATATTTTAACTCTATAATTTACTTTACTAAGACATTTTTATATACAAGAAATATAGTTAATATTAAATTAAAGGTTAACACAAATCGTTACAATATATAGAGGTACCACTGGAGAGAATGCAATACTGGTTCTACTGTTAGGAGACAAGATGGAACGGGTGATGGAAATGCATGAATGAAAACACTGGATCTAGTGATCATAATGCCATTACTTTCAAGATTGTTATTGAAAGCATGGAATAGTTCAGGTCTAGCTCTCAGATGGAGGTTCTAAATTGGAGAAAGGCCAATTTTGATGGAATCAGTAAGGATCTGGCAAGTGTGGATTGGCACAAGTTGTTTTCTGGAAAAGGTGTGCTTTATATGTGTGAGGCCTTCAAAGTCAAATTTTGAAAGGGCAGAGATTGTATGTTCCTGTCAGAATTAAAGGCTAGTCTAACAAGTATTTAAAAACCCTTGGTTTTCAAAAGCGATTAGTACCCTGTTTAAGAAAAGAAGGGCAGAGCAGGTATAGGCAGCAAGGAGCACATTAAGTAATTGAGTACAAGAAATGCAAGAAACACTTAAGAAGGAAGTCAGGAGAGATTAAAAAAAAGTCTAAGCTTTTCTGGCAAACAATGTGAAGGAAAATCCAAAGGCTTTAATAGATATATTAAGAGCAAAGGATTGTGAGAAACAAAATTGATCATCTTGCAGATCAGAGTGGTTATCTATGCATGGAGCTGAAAGAGATGAGGGAGATGCTAAATTGTATTTTTTTGCATCTGTAATTATTTGGGAGACTGAAACAGAACCCTTAGAAGTGAGGCAAAAGAGCAGTGAAGTCATGGACTCTTTACAGATTATAGAAGAGGGGTGCTTGTTGTCTTGGGGCAAATAAAGGAGGGCAAATCACCAGGGCCTGAAAAGGTATTCTCTCAGATCTTGAGGGAGGCTCATGCTAAGCATGTATAGGCCCTAAAAGAGGTATCGAAAACATCCTTTGCCATGGGTGAGGAGCAAGAAAATAGCGAGTGGTGTTCTATTGTTTAAGAAAGGCTCTAAAATAATCAAAGAAATTATAGGCTGGTGAGTATGACATCAGAAGTTGGTAAATTGTTGGAAGGTATCCTAAGAGATTTAGGTAGGGAGGGACTGATTAGGGACAGTCAACATTGCTTTATGCATGGTAGGCTTATTATCACCTGTACATATACAACTGGATGAATATAGACTATCAGGAACGTTAATGAAGGAAAGGTTGTGGTATTGTCTACATGGATCTTTGACAAAGTCCCACATAGGTGGTTGGTCAAGAAGATTCAGATGCTTGGCATCCAGGATGAGGTAGTAAACTGGATTAGACATTGCCTTTGTGTGAGAAACCAGAGAATACCAGAGGAGGAATGCTTCACTGACTGGAAGCCTGTGACTAGTGGTGTGCTATAGTAATCGGTGCTGGTCCATTGTTGTATGTCATCTATATCAATGGTCTAGATGATCATATAGTTCATTGGATTAGCAAATATGCAGATGACATGAAAACTGGGGAGTAATGGACAACAAGGAAGGGTCTCAAACCTTGCAGTAGGATCCGGACCAGCTGGAAAAATAGACTGTAAAATGGCAAATAAAATTAAGGTGATCAAATGTGAGGTGCTTCACTTTGTGAGGATGAACCAAGGTAGGACTTACAATAAAGTTTTTGCCACATTGGCCTTCAATCAAAGTACTGAGTACAGGCGTTGTGATGTTACATTGAATTTGTGCAAGACATTGGAAAGGTCAAAGTTGGAGTATTTTGGTCACCTGCCTACAGGAAAGAATTAATAAAATTGAAAGAGCACAGAAAAAAATTTACAAGAATGTTGCTGGGACTTGAAAAGCCAGGTTATAGGGAAAAGTTGAATAAACTTTGTTGCCTGGAGCATCAGAGAATGAGAGGATATTAGGTACATAAAATTATGAGGTTTATAAATTGGGTAAATGCAAGCAGGCTTTTTTTCCACTGAAGTTGGGAGAGAGAGAGACAGTAACTATAGGGCTTGGGTTTAGGGTGAAAGGTGAAATGTTTAAGGGAAAAATTAGGGGGAAAGTCTTCAATGGGTGGTGAGAGTGTAGAACAAGCTGCCAGCAGAGGTGGTGGATGCTGGTTTGATTTTGACATTTAAGAGAAGATTGGATAGGTACATGGATGGGAAGGGTATAAAGGGCTATGATCTGGGTGGTGGTCAATAGGAAAACCCCTGTTATCCAGGATTCAAGCAACTGGCACTATCAAGCAATTGGCAAAAAAAATTGTGGAAAATAGGTAAAAAGTACAGGCTTAAAATTTGTGCGCCATGCTGTTAGTTCACCAATCATGCAACACACAATCTCAAGCAACTTGAAAATTCACATATCTGGCATCTACCAATCCCCATGTGGTGAATGTCTGCCAAGCTGCCTGTCTCCCCTCTGGCAAGCCTTGCTCTACTAACATTGGCTGTGCATTATCTCTACTGTTAAGGACATTCCCCTTGGATATAACTGTATATGCATCTATTGTCTTTCATTATTGTACCATGAGTTTCTGCTAATAAAAGCCATGATTATTGTTCAACCACATCGTCTTTGTCTACTTCATCAACTGGCACTTCACCCCATATGTGTCAAATACTAAGAGTTTTACTCTAATTAGGATTAGAGAGAGCAAGCATTAAACAGGAGGCTCCATTGGATCATAAGTGCTTACAAAGAACCGGTGGACAGAATGGTCTGTTCATATTTTAAATTCTGTACTATTCCATTTCACCTGTCACACTTTTAGCTTCAAATTAAATACATCGAGGAATTCTAATCATTGTCCTTCAAAACTTATCATGTTCTTTAAGTCGTCCTTGGATTTTAGTTCCTGGAAATTATCTTGAAAAACTATAAGTACCCTTTTCTCAGTTAAAGTTGAAATTGTGCAGTAACCACATTTGCAGTTATCAAGTACAAACACAAAGCTGGTGAAATTCAGCTGGACAAACGTACTTTATATCTTGCAAAGATAAAGAAACATAACGAACATTTTGGGCTTGAGCCCTTCATCAAGGTATGAGCAAAATGTAGACAGGCACTGGAACAAAATGATGAGGGGAAGAGGGAGGAACATAGTTCCACAGGCAAGAGGTAAATAGGTGGATATTCCAGATGACAGGGATTTAACTGTATAAAACTTCTATCTGTACCTCCTTATCCTTGGCACTCATGATATCCTCAATGAACTCTAGCAAATTTATCAAATACAACCTGCCCTTCCAGAATTCATGCTGTCTTTGCCTGATGGAACAATTTCTATCCAAGTGTCTCATATTTCTGACTTAATGATAGCTTCAGCATTTTTCTGACTGCAGACACTAAGCTAATTGGCCTATCGTTACCTCTCTTCTATCTGCAGCTTTTCTTAACAGATGTTGAGACATCTTCTGTCTTTCTATGTGTCAGGACCTGCCAAGAGTCTTGAAAGTATTCGTAAATTATCACAAACACCTCTACTATATAGTACCCTGGGAGGTATTTCATCAGGACAAGGGGATTCATCTATCTTTAGACTCACTTGTTTGCTCAGCTATTTTTTAAATGATAGTGATCGCATCAAGGTACCCACCTCCCGTAGCATCCATAACATCCATCTTTGGCATGTTAGACGTTTCTTCCACCATGAAGATTAATACTAAACAGTTGTTCATGGCCTCGGCCAATATTCATTCCCCCTTCTATCTTCCAACAAACCTTTAACACTTTGTATAATAATAAACTTATACTATTGGTTTTCAAATTTTCTGCTTGTTTCATTATTTATTTTCTCTTCCTTTTTATTGCTTTCTTTAGTGATTCCTTCATACTTTATTCCAATCTTTCAGATTTCCATAGCTCTTGGTGACTTTGTATGCATGAGGTTTTTTTTAATTTCCTTATCCAAGGCTGTCTCTTGCCACCCTATTATTCTTATTTTTAACTAGAATGTACTTTTGTTGACCACTGTGAAAATCTTAGGAAATCTTCCACTGTTCAACCTTCCCACAAAGTAGCCTATGTTCCCAACCTATGCTGGTCAACTCCTCTGTTGTAGTCTCCCTTGTTTAGGTATAATACACTGGCTTTAGATCAAACGATTGCACTTTCCATTTGCAAGAGAAATTTAATCATACAGTTCTCCCTCTTTCCGAGATGATTCTAACGACAAGATCATCAATTTTTATGTCTCAGTGCACAGAACTTGATCTAAAAATGCATGTTTCTCTGTAAGTTCAGTAATATGCTGTTCAAGAAAGCTGCCATGGCCTAACCTGTAAATTGGCCGCTCAATGAACTAGTTAAAGAAGCTGTTTTACAGAAGCAGAATTATTATTATGTAATAGTGATGTAAAGAGATTTATTTTAGAGATGTATAAATTATTAAAAAAGGCAGCTCGAAAAGAAGGAGTTCATAAATCAAGACATAAATAGGAGGTAGATTTAAATAAGCAAATAGATGAATGTAGATGGATTCAGATATGTAGAGAGAGTATGAAAAGTACAATAAATGTGAGATATCAGTTAGTTCAATATAATTTTATTCATCAGTTATATTTAACACCACAAAAGTTGAATAATATGAATTATATTTATTCAGATTTATGTTTTAGATGTGGACAAGAAGTTGGTAATTTTTTGCATTTGACTTGGTAGCGTTCCACAATTAAACTTTTATGGTTTGACTTGGGTAATTTAGTAGAACGAATACCTGGAGTAAGATTCCCACAGGATCCAATGTTATTTTTACTGGGAGATGTTAGATGAATTAAACCTAAATTAAAATGGAATATGTATCAAGTAAAATTTGTTCAAAATGCTTTGGCAATATTTAGAAAATGTACTGCTATAACTTGGAAATCGGATATTTATTTAGGAATGGATAGATGGCATGCAGAAGTTCGAAGTTGCATTCCATTCAACACCAGCCATCGCCAGGGAGAGGGGCGCCTATCCTCTACCAGTGCGTCCGAGATGCTCATCCACTAATTATGATGTTATATTTAAACAAAATTAATCATGCCTAATTATAACAGTATGATTCAGCCTCTGTTGTTGTGCCGACCTAATATAAACCTTTATAAATGTCCATGGAAAAGTGGTAGTGGGAATAAAACACGTAGGCGCACAATTTATAAAGACTGTGGGAAAATCTGAGAGAGAGAGAGAGAGAGAGATATGGCGGACCTGCCCAGTATTGCATGCGGCAGAGAAACTCCTCCATGAGTGCTCCATGCATGCAGCCCTTTCTCTGATGCACGGAACTCTAGGAGGGCAGGTCCGCCATCATTGTCTCTCTCTGCGACTTTCCCACAGTCTTTAGAAATTGTGTGCCTATGTGTTTTATTTCCACTACCACTTTCCCACGATCCTTTATAAATTTAAAAAGGTTTATATAGGTTGGCACAACACCAGAGGCTGAAGGGCTCATATTGTGCTGTACATAATACTTAATATAATGTTATAATATATGTTATAATTAGGCATGATTCATTTTGTTTAAATACAAGATCTTAATACATTGATCAGGATTTAGTAAATTGAATACAAAGTTTACACCTTTTTAATCTTTTGTCTCCTTCACGTTCCTCCACTCATGAAAAAATGTCATCAACACGTCATTACTTTGTCCCTGGATAATCCAGTCCGTGTCCCTTTCACGCTGGACTAATTGGCACGCAGACATCAGATGACCGCGGCAATGATACACCCTACCTAGGTGGTCCATCCCCAGGGTAATTTGACACCTGCAAGCCGATTCCTGAGCGTTCACACTGGCCCTTTAACTGGATAAGGTCCTAGTGTGAAAGAGACTTATTAAGTCACCCTCATTCTTAGATACATCATGTATTTAAGCATAAGGATGAGAATCTTAAATTTGCTGCACTGAGAAAATGGGTTACAATGTACGTCAGCCAGACGAGTGATGAGCCAAAGTGAAGTAAGTGCATCATAATGTTGAAATGGACTGATGGATGCAAAACAAGATTTGGGTTAAAAAAAACTTGGAAATGCCAATAAAAATTGAGAATGGGATAAGATGAGAATTCCAGTGGTGATGGGTTAATGCATGGGAATGTTTTGGAGGTGAATGAAGTTGAAAGATCAACTTGGAATCAAGTGGGAAGCAGTGACTGCAAGTGGTCTGATTTCAAGTTGGTATTTGTAGAATCTGTCAGAATGAATGGAATTTATGGAGAGGTCAGTTTCAGCCTGACCAGTGTAGAAATGGAATAAATTATAGATCATCCAAGGCTGCTCATCACTGATATTTTCTGACATTCGCTAATAAATACACCAGACAAATTCTCAATCCTCTAGAATTTAGGAAAAGCCAAGAAGCAAAAATGTTCTGCACAAAATGCAAAAAGGACAAGGAGCATTTGTTACTCTACTGAATATCTTAAATCTAATACCAGGCAATATATGCTATCCTAGAGGATAAAGTTGGATATTTTGGATTTGATAACGACTTTTGCTCAAGTCATTTTTTCACTCTGCAGATAGCAGTTTTGTTGCTATTTACTTGCAATACACTAATTCTGTTGGGGGCCGGGGGGTGGGGGGGGGGGTGGGTGGCATTGTTCTATGGTCTCTGGAGTGTGCAGTCTGTTGCTTGGGAGCACCAGGACAACAATTATTACTTTTTCCTTCTTTATCTCCTGCTACCACATGTAACAGTCAAGGCAAAAGATATCGCTCCTTTTCCTGTCTTTTTTCACAAATCGCTCCAGTGAATGATGATTTACCTCCATCTCCCCCATTTCACACACTTCTATTCTCACTCCACCTCTCCCAAGACAGAACAGAGATAGAGTTAACTCTGTCCTCTCCATTTACCCAATCAGCCTCCATATCCAGATCATCATTCTTTGACATTTCCACTAGCTACAACACGAACCCATTTCCCCTCCCCAACCCATTCTGCTTTCTGTATCTCCTGATTTGTTATTTCTCCCCGTTCCCAGGCATTAACCCTGCAAATGTAAGAGATGCAATGCTGCTCCTACACCTCTCCATCACCTCCATTCAGAGACCTAAATAACCATTCCAGATGAGGTAGAGATTCAGGTGCAACTTTTCCTAATGCATTCAGTGAGGTGGCCTCCTTTACATCAGTGAAAAGTGCAGACTAGGTGACATTTTTCAGAACACCTGTGCAATAGCCATCTGATGTTCACAGTTGCAAGATATTTAAACTCCCTCCCTATGCCCACACCAACCGATTTGTCTTTGGCTCCTTCATACTCAGGGTAGCTGAGGTCAAATGCAAACTAAATGAACAGCATCTCATATTCCTCTTGGATAGTCACACACATCATTCTCTCCAAATCTCAACCCTCACCCCAGCCACCATTACTGTTTCTTACCCTTCTCCCACCTGGAACAACTTGCCCATCACCTACATACTCCACCCAGTAGCTCCTTTGTCCCCTTCCCCTGCTGTTCCCAGCTGATCGCCATCCTATCCTTATCCACTCATCACCTTCCTTTCCTAACAGGTTCCATAATCTGCAGCCCTTTGTTACCTCCACATTACCTCCTTGTCTTTGGTGCTATCTCCACCTTTCCCATCCCCAACTGGCTTTACCCACCTACCAAACACACCTCAATGAATTCACCTATCACATGTCTTCTCCTGCCTCGCCCTTTCCCTTCACTTCTTTAAACGGATTATCTCCCCTTTGACATGATGCAATGTTTCAAAAATATTGACTATTTTTCCCTCCACAGATGTTGTCTGGCCATTTGAGTTCCTCTAGTGTTTTTTTTTTACATCAACAATGACTAGATTTACACAAGAAGATTTACTACATTAAAATTGTTAATGACACAATGTGTAAAACAAGAAAGTAATAATGGGAGGGGAATAGTCTCAAGAGGAATAATTACATGTTCAAATTACTTATGCAATGAAATTAATCTCAGAAGGGATCAACATGATGCTTAAGTAACTTGTGTTATGGTTCATAATTGTTCCGATTGATAATGAAATACAGTACTGCAAGAATGATCATGACTTTTCAAATAAGACTATAATTCATAACTAAATTGTTGATGTAGGATTTATGGGGGTGGAGAAGGGAAGGAGGAAGTAATTCTATATTTACTCTGATAATCAAGATCTGTGGAATGTGACCAAGCAACCCTATAGTACAAATTGAACTAATGGAAGCTTTGTGGATCAGCAGAAAGAATCTGAAAAGAATCTATCATTAGTCCTTTGCAATGAACTGATCAGACCCAATCAAAGAAATTACTACCTTACAAACAAATCTTCCTCTCTAATATCATCATTTTAAACTCAAAGATAATTTACCCTGTAACAGCTGATCAAAGAAACAACATTCAATCTGTTTCAAGATGGAGATTTATTATTTCAGCTCAAGGGAATTTTCCAAATAACTGACATACTATTTTTGACAATCTTGAATCCCCAGACTCCTTTCCTGTTTTGGTTTGCCAGTCAATCAGGAGTTAGACACCTGCTTAAATATAAATTGATGAACTTGTGATTCAGAAATACAAGCCAATTCAACTTTAGCCCACCCAGGAGGTTGAATAACATCTAACATTCTGTTAAAAGTTTTTAACTGTGCAGCCTCATAATAATTCTGAAAATATGAGGCAGTTGAAGTCCACTTAAAGCATATTTCCAAGTCAATTTCTGCAATGCTACCCTAGCTAATTTACCTTTCCACAGAAACCTTCTCACTGCAGTATTCAATTCCTGAAAAAATGCCTTTGGAAGCACACATAGAATTGATTGAAAAAGACATTGAATGTGTTAGATATCAACACATCATCTGCAAATAAATTAATCTTATATTCATCTTCTGCAATTTTTATTCCTTTAATATTATCATTTTGTCTAATAGCTTGAGCTAATGGCTCTATGACCAATGCAAATAAGGCTGGTGACAATGGACAACCTGACGCATTGATCTCGATAATTTAAATGACGAAGAAGTTTGACCATTTGTCACTACCCTAGCAATTAGATTTTTATATAATGCCTTGACCTAACCAGTAAAAAGTGGCCCAAATTTAAATTTTTCTAGTACTTTAAATAAAAAATGCCATTCCACTCAGTCAAATGCTTTTTCCGCATCAAGTGAGATGATCATTGGCTGGTTGGGCTGATATCTCGATGCATTGATCAAAGTAATCAATCTAAGAATATTTTCTGAGGCATACCTATTCTTAATGAAACCTACTTGATCAACATGTACCAATTGTGGTAAATATTTAGCAGGTCTGTTTGCTAGTACTTTAGCTACTATTTTATAATCTACATTCAATAAAGAAATTGGTCGATATGAAGCTACTTTCAAAGGGTCTCTGTCTTTCTTTGGAATTACTGTAATTATCGCTCTTGAAAAAGAATCTGGTAATGATTGCTTATCTGTTGCCTGTTTAAACACATCCACAAATACAGGAGACAAAACTTCATAAAACTCCTTATAAAACTCTGCAGTGAACCCATCCTCTCCAGATTTCCCATTTGGCATAGCCTACTTAATTTCAAAGTCTGTAAATGGAGCTTCCAATTCCTTCACATCCTCATCCTTTAAATTACCATTGGATCCATTAAATTTTTTTGTTGGGTTATACTGTACCTTTAGTTTTTGGTTTAGGGTTGGAAAAGTTTCAGATGGCATTGCGTTTGTTCATTTGGCATTAGCGGTAGCACGGAAATGTATTGCAATTACACAGAAAGATAATGTGGAATTAAATGCCACTGGCATAATGAGTTAAGATCCTGTATTTATATGGAGAAAATAACATATAATTTGCATGATAATTATTCTTTTTTGTTCAGATGTGGTCACCTTATTTGAAATTTATGGGTTTGGAAATATCTTAATTTTTTTTTCATTGTTTGACACATCACACAGCATATGTAATTAACTGATATATGTTTTTTTTGCTCCCCTTGAGGGGTCTGTTGTGGGTGGGGGGGGTGGTTTTGTTTGTTTTCTTTTATATATGTATTCTAAAATCATAAATAAAGTTTTCAAAAAAAGTGTTAGACACCTACAAAAATCTATATAAAAAAAACCATGTGAGTCTAATTCCACAATAGCCATGACAGGATCATAGAAACTAGCTGATGTCCATGGGTGGCTTTTAAGTCTAAGAATTAATTTTGGTGCTCTGTAACAACACCTGGCTTTTGTCCCTTTTTTTGCTGAACTTGGGAGTAGTCACATGCCTTTAGCAACAATGGTAAACTAAAATAAACTGAAGTTCTTATGTCAAGATGCCATATTATCATTAAACTTTTCAGATGGGCTAAAAATTGAAAAATCATTGAGAATTTCACTCCTGGTCCTCTCCTTTATGAAACTTTACAACTCAGCCTATAAATAATAAAATGGATTTGTCTGACCAGGTCTGTCCTCAACATGCATTTAGGGAATGTTTGAGAGCAAATTGAGTTTTGTCACTGGTTTCCCAGCAAAAACCACTCAGAAAAAAAACATTAACAATCTGCTGGAATGCTAATAAACTCAAAACTGTCCTCCTCCCATCAAACTATCCTTGTGGAATCAATAAGTGAGCAACAATTATTTTTTATCTCTACCAAACAGCTCATGGTCATCCAGCATGAATCAGAATGAAAATGCTAAAGTGCAAAAGAAAAGACTAGAACTAAATCACAAACAATTTCTGGATTATACAGCAAGAAGAGTCAGGAACAACTAAAAGGAAGCTGTGGACAGAACCATGATACATTTCAAATAATCCACAGGGTGCAGTTTCCAGCATTCTGTCCAAAGTTATCCAGCATTAAATAATGGGTAAAGTTGGAAGGGAATTGAACTGTTCAGCTGCACAAAGGTAGGTTTATGTGAAACAAGGATTAGAACTGCCTAAAGTTTAAAAATACATATTCATGTACAATACACAAGTAATCTTATATATCTGAAATTTATTGTATTTCATATCACATTATTTGTAATGTTTACATTTTTGTGGAGTCTGCTAATTTTTTTTAAAGTGTTATGGTGCTCTCTTATGGTTAGGGTTTTTACCGCACAGATAGCTTCAGACCAAACTTGGCTCAGTTGCAATAAAAAAACTCCGGCAGTGGAGAAGGCCAAAGCCAGACAGGTTGGTGTGGGAATAGCAAGTTGAAATGGCATGCAACTGGAGGCTCTGGATGGCCATTGTGAACCAAACATAGATGGTCTGTTAAACAGTCCACCAAGTCTGTATTTGGTATCAAGCCACATCAGGAGAACGGCTAGAGGAGAGGCAAAGATTCACATGAATCATGTGGAACGGCTGTTTAGGACCCTGAATAGCAGTGAGAGAGGCAGTGCAAGGGCAAGACAAAGTACAGTAAAACCCCCAGTATATGGCAGCTAAGGGTACTGGAAGATGGCGGATAGTGTATTTACTGGTTGCTTGAAATTGCATATTGTGTGATTGCCAAACTAACCACTGGGGGTGCCAATTTTAACCTTCAGTATTTTTTACCTATTTGTTTTCCACAATATTTCTGTCAGTTGCTTGATGCTGCTTAAGTTCTGGATAACAGGGATTTTACTGTACCAGAGTTCACAGAGAAGTGTAACACCTACTCTTGCACCTCCTCCATCATTACCATACAGGTCTTAAACAGCCCTTCTAGCCAAGCAGATTCATATACACCTTGTCAAACCTCATCTACTGCATTCGGTGCTCCCAATGAGGCCTCCTTTATATCATTGAGACCAAACACAGACTAGAGGTCTGTTTCAAAGAGCATCCATACTCTGTCCGCGATGGCCCGACTAAGCTTCCAGTTATCTACTACTTCAACTCCCTTTCCCATTCCCTCACCTCATATTCCACCTGGGTAGCTTGGGCAGTAAACAGCCCAATGGCATGAACACAGAATTTTCTAAGTAACGAGATCCCCCCTCTCCTAATTTTCTTTTAATTTAATTTAGACATACAGCATGCTGCCCAATTGCACCCAATTTACCAATAACCCCTGGTATGTTTTTGAATGGTGGGAAAAAACTGCAGCACTTGGAGAAAACCCATGCAGACAGACATAGAGAACATATAAACTCCTTATAGGCAGTACAGGATTTGAATCCCGGTCCCAGTCGCTGGCGCTGTAAAAGCATTGCGTCAGTCACTAACTGTGTCGCCTCTTCTTCTGTACTGACTTCTGTTGTTCTGCTCCCCCCACTTTTTTGTCACTTTTCCCATCCATCGCCATGCAGACCCCAACCCATTTTTCATCCCCCCTCCACTATACCATCCCCTTACTAGATTCTTCCACCCCTCCTGCACCTCCCTCCACCAGTTGTATCTGGTTTCTCTTTATTCCACTATTTTCATCTTTTATTATCAGATCCCAGCACTGATAGCTTTTGTCTCCTACTCACCTACTCCTTCTACCTGATCCTTTTGCTCTTCTGGCTCTCTCTCCCTTTGTTTGGCATCTGCCAATCTACTGCACCTATTTGTCATGTTTCAGCAATCCCACATGGGGCCCCTATGTCAACCTCTAGCCTGTCCTCTTTGCACTGGCATCTCCATTACTTTCCATGAGCTTTGATAAACAGTTTCAGCTGGAAATTTTGACCATTCTTTTTCGCCCACTAATGTTACCTAACCTACCGAGCTCCTGCAGCAAAGAATGTTTTCTTTACTTCTCTCCACTCCTCCAGTTTCTGCAACTTAAAACACACTTAGTTTCTGAAGAGTCATCGACCTTGGGGGCAACTGTTAGCAAAATGCCGTTACAGCATCAACGATCAAGACTAGGGTTAGAATTCCACACTGTAAGGAGTTTGTACATTCTCCATGTGTCTGCATGGGTTTTCCCCGGTGGCTCCAATTTCCGCCCACCATTCAAAATATACCAAAGGTTATAGGTCAATTGGGTGTATTTTGGGAGCATAGGTTCATGCTAAAAGAGACACGAATTGATTAAGTTAGATTGGCAAATGTTACTTAAAGGATTAACTGTAGAAAGGCAATGGCAAGCATTTAAGGATCACCTGGATGAAATACAGTGTTTGTTTATCCCGGTTTGAAAAAAAGAATACCTCAAGGAGGGTAGTACATCCTTGGATAACAAGGGAAATCAGGGAGAGTATCAAGTGTAAAGAGGAAGAGTATAGACTAGCCAGGAAAGACAGAATACCAGAGGATTCGGAGAAATTCAGAGTTCTACAGAGGAAGACAAAGGGATTAATCAGGAAAGGCAAAAGAGATTATGAGAGAAAGTTGGCAGGGAACATAAAAAATGACTGCAAAAGTTTTTATAGATATGTAAAGAGAAAGAGACTAGTAAAGACAAATGTGGGTCCCTTGCAGTCAGAAACAGGTGAATTGGTAATAGGGAACAATGACATGGCAGACCAATTAAATAACTACTTTAGTTCAGTCTTCACTAGGGAAAATATGAATAATCTTCAGGAAATAATAGAGGACCATGGGGCTAATGTGACGGAAGGACTGGGGAAAATAAGTGTAAGTTATGAGGTTGTGTTGGATAAACTGAAGGGATGAAAGGCAGACAAGTCCCCAGGGCCAGATGGTCTGCATCCCAGAATGCTAAAGGAAGTAGTCCATGAAATAGTGGATGCATTGTTGATAATTTTACAAAACTCTTTAGATTCTGGAGTGGTTCCTGAGGACTGGAGGGTGGCTAATGTAACTCCACTTTTTAAAAAGGGAGGGAAAGAGAAATCAGGGAATTATTTGACATCGGTAGTGGGGAAAATAGAGTCAGTTATTAAAGATGTGATTGCGGCACATCTGGAAAGTGGTGAATTCATTGGTCAGGGCCAGCATTGTTTTATGAAGGGAAAATCGTGTCTGACTAATCTTATTGAATTTTTTGAGGATGTAACTAGTAGAGTGGATAGGGGAAAACCAGATGTGGTTTACCTGGATTTTCAGAAGGCTTTTGATAAGGTCCCACACAGGAGATTACTATACAAACTAAAGGCACACGGTATAGGGGATATGGTGTTGAGGTGGATAGAGAATTGGTTGACAGATAGGAAGCAAAGAGTAGGAATAATCGGGTACTTTTCAGAATGGTAGTCAGTTACTAGGAGGGTCCCACAAGGCTCAGTGCTGGGACCCCAGTTAATAACGATATATATTAATGATTTAGATGAGGAAATAGAAAACAGCACTTCCAAGTTTGCAGACGACACGAAGCTGGGTGGGATTGTAAGCTGTGTAGAGGCTGTTAAGAGTGTGCAGGGTGACTTGGACAGGTTGGGCGAGTGGGAAAATGCATGGCAGATGCAATATAATGTGGATAAGTGTGTGGTTGTCCACTTTGGAGGAAAGAATGGGAGGGCTGAGTACTATCTTAATGGTATCCAATTAGGAAAAGGAAAGATGCAAAGAGACCTGGATGTCGCCGTGCATCAGTCATTAAAAGTGGGCAGGCAGGTGCAGCAAGCAGTAAAAAAGGCGAATGGTATGTTGGCGTTCATATCAAGAGGATTCGAGTTCAGGAGCAGAGAGGTATTGATGCAGTTGTAGAGGGCCTTGGTGAGACCTCATTTGGAGTATTGTGTTCAGTTTTGGTCTCCATATCTGAGGAAGGACATCATTGCCATGGAGAGAGGGCAGAAAAGGTTTACCAGATTGATACCAGCGATGGCAGGACTTGCATATGAAGAAAGGCTAGAACGACTGGGCTTGTACTCGCTGGAGTTTAGACGATTAAGAGAAGATTTAATAGAAATGTTCAAAATTCTTAAGGGATTTGACAGGGTAGATGCAGGAAGAGTGTTCCCAATGTTGAACAAGTCTAGAACCAGGGGTCACAGTTTAAGGATAAAGGGGAAGTCCTTTAGGACTGAGATGAGGAAGAATTTTTTCACTCAGAGGGTGGTGAATTTATGGAATTCTCTGCCACAGGAAGGCCGGTTCCATAGCTATTTTTAAGAGAGAGTTAGATTCAGTACTTGTGACTAGGGGGATCAGGGAGTATGGAGAGAGAGCTGGAACAGGGTACTGAGTGGATGATCAGCCATGATCAAAATGAATGGCGGTGTAGGCTTGAAGGGCCAAATAGCCTACTCCTACACCTATTTTCTATGTTACTGTACTTACTGTATGTCTAAATTTAACTCTGTTTCTCTTCTCAGTTGCTGCATGGAATTAGTTTGAACTTCCTTATCCTAGCAATGGTTTGACTACCCTACATTCAGTGCCCATTTTCATCCTCCTCGCTTTCACACTGTTTTTTTTAAGATATCCAATCAAAGGTCTTTAGATCAGTCTCTTTAGCCACATGTCACTAATGGATTCGAATAGAGATAATTAGATAGGTACATGCAATTGAGAAAAATGGAGGGTTAAATGGAAAAATTTAAGGAAGTTGTTAAGTTATTAGGTTGGCACAACATTATGGAGTGAAGGGATTTGTTTCTACATTTTTCCTTCCTTTCTCCTACTCAAGTCTTCTACTTCTTCTGTTACCATCAACTCTTTCTGATACAGCTGTCAAAACTCTATATTTCTCTTTCTATTTTGCCTGTGTTCCTCTTCCTCTGAGCACCTGTCTCTCTGACCAAGACAGTGAATTAGGTACGAGATATCATCTCTTCCTCCTCTTCTCTCTCATGTGCCCAGGATTACTTGTTTGTCAAAACTGGTGTGTTCTGCATGTAGGTCAGCAATTTGTAATTTTAATTAACTTTTTTCTTTCTCCAACTGATCTCTTGCTACTTAATCTGATGTGTACTTCAATATTTCAGCAAATTGTTGGTTCATCTTTCTCCAATTTTCAAATACCTTCCTCTCTGTAGGTTCCCCTGGACCAACCTTTTTCAATGGAGACCATATGCTCCGCACCGCCCCCCCCCCACCCGGGGCCATAGCACATTTAAGGAGGTATAGTTTTTAACGGGGTCAGGAAATGAGAAATAATTATGAAACCAACTAAACTTGACTGCTTCACAGTGAATGGGGCCCGTAAACTTTGATTGAGTCCTCGTGGGTCATAGCCAAAAAAAAGGTTCAGAATAGTAACCCTAAACTGATTAACAATTTGTTCTCCTCCCTTGATGCCATCAAAGGAATCACGACACATGAACTATGTTGTTCTCCTCTGATCAGTCATTCCCTTTGTTCTCTTCAACCTACTTCTCTCTGGAATTTAAAAGATATTTTCTCACCTTTCCAGTACTGAATGATAATCACAACAGTTTACCTGAAACATTACACTCCCTCTCCCGAGACAAATACTGACTAATTTCCTCTCTTCATTTTTACTTAATTCAGCTGGGGCGGGGTGGGAGAAATGGGTCAAGGTTTATCTCACAATTTCTCATACTCATCTTATTCTAATTCTAAAATATAACATTAGTTTTCTTTCTTTTTAATATATTTTTATTGATTTGGAAGAAAGAAATATTACATGCTACATAGCGAACATGTAATAACTGCACAACCTAATACAGAGGATACAGAATTTGAATCTTAAGTAATTTATATATTTTCTTTTATATATAATGTTCAAAATGCAATAAGAATTCCATTAGGAAAATGTAAGCTCATATTCTATGATCAGAACATATTCAAGACGAATTGTCTAATTATGTTCTTTTTAAACATTCATTTCCATATCTTTGAAAGCACAAATATTTTATCCACCATCCCCATCCCCACCCCAATATCTCCCTCACGCACGCCACACTTTCCTGTTATTGCACTCCCCATCACTTCCTCTCAACCTCATCCAATCTCCCTCCCCAACCTCCTCAAGTAGTACTCCTTTTTCCACTCAACCTATCACCCTACTTCACCCTATCGTCCTTACTTTTTTGCTCTTCATTTCCTCCCATCAATAACCCTTTCCCTTCATCCTCCCTCTCCACATCAACACAACTCTCCTTCCATAACACTCCTTCCTCTCATTCCATCTCTCCTCTCTTTCTCCTCTCATCTTCACTTCCATCAGGCCTCTCATTCCCTCTCCCCTCATCCTCACTTCCTCCATTCATCTCCCTTCATCCTCCCCTCAACCTCTAATCCTCCCCTCAACCTCTCATCTGCCCCTCAACGTCATCTTCCCCTCAGCCTCCTCTCATCTCATCTTCCTCCCTTCATTTCTTATCTTCAACTCCCATCCTCCCTTCATCTGTCCTCTCTCTCCCCTCCTCCTCCCTTCTTCTCTCATGTTCCTCCCCTCCTTCTCCCTTCATCTCTCTTCTCCCTCTCCTCCCTTCATCTCTCCTTTTCTCCCCTTCATCTCTCCTCTCCCTCCAACTCTCCTCCCTCTCCTACCTTCATCTCTCCTCCTCCTTGTCCTCCCTTCATCTCTCCTCCTCCTCCTCCCTTCACCTCTCCTCTCCTCCCTTCGCCTCTCCTCTCCTCCCTTCGCCTCTCCTCTCCTCCCCGCCACTCCTCTCCTCCCTTCGCCACTCCTCTCCTCCCTTCGCCTCTCCTCTCCTCCCTTCGCCTCACTTCTCCTCCCTTCACCTCTCCTCCCTTCACCACTCCTCCCTTCACCTCTCCTCCCTTCACCTCACCTCCCTTCACCTCTCCTCCCTTCACCTCTCCTCCCTTCACCTCTCCCCTCCTCCCTTCACCTCCCCTCCTCCCTTCACCTCTCCCCTCCCTTCACCTCTCCCCTCCTCCCTTCACCTCTCCCCTCCTCCCTTCACCTCTCCCCTCCTCCCTTCACCTCTCCCCTCCTCCCTTCACCTCTCCCCTCCTCCCTTCATCTCTCCCCTCCTCTCCTCCCTTCACCTCTCCTCTCCTCCCTTCGCCTCTCCTCTCCTCCCTTCGCCACTCCTCTCCTCCCTTCGCCTCTCCTCTCCTCCCTTCGCCTCTCCTCTCCTCCCTTCGCCTCTCCTCTCCTCCCTTCACCTCTCCTCCCTTCACCACTCCTCCCTTCACCTCTCCTCCCTTCACCTCACCTCCCTTCACCTCACCTCCCTTCACCTCTCCTCCCTTCACCTCTCCTCCCTTCACCTCTCCCCTCCTCCCTTCACCTCTCGCCTCCTCCCTTCACCTCTCCCCTCCTCCCTTCACCTCTCCCCTCCCTTCACCTCTCCCCTCCTCCCTTCACCTCTCCCCTCCTCCCTTCACCTCTCCCCTCCTCCCTTCACCTCTCCCCTCCTCCCTTCACCTCTCCCCTCCTCCCTTCACCTCTCCCCTCCTCCCTTCACCTCTCCCCTCCTCCCTTCACCTCTCCCCTCCTCCCTTCATCTCTCCCCTCCTCTCCTCCCTTCACCTCTCCTCTCTTCCCTTCACCTCTCCTCTCTTCCCTTCACCTCTCCTCTCTTCCCTTCACCTCTCCTCTCTTCCCTTCACCTCTCCTCTCTTCCCTTCACATCTCCTCTCCTCCCTTCACCTCTCCTCCACCTCTCCCCTCCCTTCATCTCTCCTCTCCCCCTCCTCCCTTCATCTCTCTCCCACTCCTCCCTTCATCTCTCCTCTCCCCCTCCTCCCTTCATCTCTCCTCCACCTCCCTTCATCTCTCCTCCTCCTCCCTTCATCTCTCCTCCTCCTCCCTTCATCTCTCCTCCTCCTCCCTTCATCTCTCCTCCTCCTCCCTTCATCTCCTCCCTTCATCTCTCCTCCTCCTCCCTTCATCTCTCCTCTCCCCCTCCTCCCTTCATCTCTCCTCTCCCCCTCCTCCCTTCATCTCTCCTCTCCCCCTCCTCCCTTCATCTCTCCTCTCCCCCTCCTCCCTTCATCTCTCCTCCTCCTCCCTTCATCTCTTCTCTCCCCGTCCTCCCTTCATCTCTCCTCTCCCCTCCTCCCTTCATCTCTCCTCTCCCCCACCTCGCTTCATCTCTCCTCTCTCTCCTCCTTCCTTCATTTGTCCTTTCCCCCTCCTCTCTTCATCTCTTCTTCCCCTCCGCCCTTCTTCTCTCCCTCTCCTCCCTTCATCTCTCCTCCCTCCATCTCTCTTCTCCCCCTCCTCCCTTCATCTCTCCTCCTCCTCCCTTCATCTCTTCTCTCCCCCTCCTCCCTTCATCTCTCCTCCTCCTCCCTTCATCTCTCCCCTCCTCCCTTCATCTCTCCCCTCCTCCCTTCATCTCTCTTCTCCTTCTCCTCCCTTCACCTCTCCTCTCCCCCTCCTCCCTTCATCTCTCCTCTCCACCTCCTCCCTTCATCTCTCCTCTCCCCTTCCTCCCCTTGATCTCTCTTCACCCCCTCCTCCATCGCTCCTCTTCCCTCCTCCCTTCATCTCTCCTCTCTCCTCCTCCCTTCATCTCTCCTCTCCCCCTCCTCCCTTCATCTCTCTCCCCCTCCTCCCTTCATCTCTCCTCTCCCCTTCCTCCCCTTGATCTCTCTTCACCCCCTCCTCCATTGCTCCTCTTCCCTCCTCCCTTCATCTCTCCTCTCTCCTCCTCCCTTCATCTCTCCTCTCCCCCTCCTCCCTTCATCTCTCTCCCCCTCCTCCCTTCATCTCTCCTCCTCCTCCCTTCATCTCTCCTCCTCCTCCCTTCATCTCTCCTCCTCCTCCCTTCATCTCTCCTCCTCCTCCCTTCATCTCTCCTCCTCCCTTCATCTCTCCTCTATCCCTCCTCCCTTCATCTCTCCTCTCCCCCTCCTCCCTTCATCCCTCCTCTCCCACTCCTCCCTTCATCTCTCCTCTCCCCTCCTCCCTTCATCTCTCCTCTCCTCCTCCTCCCTTCATCTCCTCCTCCTCCCTTCATCTCTCCTCCTCCTCCCTTCATCTCTCCTCCTCCTCCTCCCTTCATCTCTCCATCTCTCCTCCTCCTCCCTTCATCTCTCCTCCTCCCTTCATCTCTCCTCTATCCCTCCTCCCTTCATCTCTCCTCTCCCCCTCCTCCCTTCATCCCTCCTCTCCCCCTCCTCCCTTCATCTCTCCTCTCCCCTCCTCCCTTCATCTCTCCTCTCCCCTCCTCCCTTCATCTCTCCTCTCCTCCTCCTCCCTTCAACTCTCCTCCTCCTCCCTTCATCTCTCCTCCTCCTCCCTTCAACTCTTCTCTCCCCATCCTCCCTTCATCTCTCCTCTCCCCTCCTCCCTTCATCTCTCTTCTCCCCCCCTTCATCTCTCCTCTCCCCCACCTCGCTTCATCTCTCCTCTCTCTCCTCCTTCCTTCATTTGTCCTTTCCCCCTCCTCTCTTCATCTCTCTTCTTCCCCTCCGCCCTTCTTCTCTCCCCCTCCTCCCTTCATCTCTCCTCCCTCCATCTCTCTTCTCCCCCTCCTCCCTTCATCTCTCCTCCCCTCCTCCTCCTCCCTTCATCTTTTCTCTCCCCCTCCTTCCTTCATCTCTCCTCCTCCTCCCTTCATCTCTCCCCTCCTCCCTTCATCTCTCCCCTCCTCCCTTCATCTCTCCCCTCCATCTCTCTTCTCCTTCTCCTCCCTTCACCTCTCCTCTCCCCCTCCACCCTTCATCTCTCCTCTCCCCCTCCTCCCTTCATTTCTCCTCTCCCCCTCCTCCCTTCATCTCTCCTCCTCCTCCCTTCATCTCCTCTCCCCTTCCTCTCTTCATCTCTCCTCTCCCCCTCCTCCCTTCATCTCTCCTCTCCTCCTCCTCTCCTCCTCCTCCCTTCATCTCTCCTCCTCCTCCCTTCATCTCTCCTCCTCCTCCCTTCATCTCTTCTCCCCGTCCTCCCTTCATTTCTCCTCTCCCCCTCCTCCCTTCATCTCTCCTCCCCCTCCTCCCTTCTTCTCTCCTCTCCCTCCCCTCATCTCGCCGATGTTCTCTCAGCCCCTCATTCCGCTCTTCACTCGTCCACCGCTCTTCCCAGTGCCGCCTTCCACGATCTCCCCCGTCTCTCACCCAGTTCGGATTATTGTTGAGCTTCGCTTTCTTCACTTGCTTCTCGTCCTCCATGATGTCACCAGTCGAGTGAGGAACCGCACGAATGGATGTTCCGCTCACAGCCAACAGGGCAGACGACACGTCCAGCGCGGGGCTCCGCGGAGCTCTCGCGAGATCTGCGTCGGCGAAGCAATAGGGGAGATGGTGTGATGGGGAGGAAAAAGGTGTGGAGAGAAGGGAGATTCGAGGAGCCAGGGAGGGGAAGGGTATGGACCATGAGCATGGGTTTCTGGGGAAGGGAATTGAGGTGGGGGTGGGTGGGTGGGGTGGTGAGGGTGGTCCTGGAGGTGAAGAGTTCTGTTGGAGAGAACAGGTCTCAGGAATTCCAAAGGAGGAAGCGATGGTGAACAGGAAAGGTTATTTGAGGAATGGATTGGGAAGTGTAGGGTACTGGAGCATGGACAATTGTGAGGAGAGATGGACGGAGGGGAATGGTGGGGCAGTAGGTGTCACATTTGTGGCCCGAAATGTGAAGTTAATAAAACATTAAACACAAGTTTTATCAGGTAAACTTCTTAGTGTCTTTTTATTCTCCGGTTTCCTTTGTTCTCCTGCTTGTGTTCTTATCTCTCTCTCTCATACCCCATGACTTCCGGTACATCTCATACATATTCATTATCATGACATCCCTCCTTTAATCAGAAATAAACTTTACCTTCAATTACCAATATCCCTCGGAAACATACAAACATCGTAACTAATGGTAATACTATAACTCAACTACATAAAATTTACTTCCTACAGTACTCATACATGCACTTTATGATATAAGATTAAAATACTGTCCCAAAGGTCTTATTAAAACTATGGCACAAAGTCTTCGTATCGTTTGGGCACTTTCCGGTTTCGTTTCGGCCTGCCTGCGATATTGTCATCGCTTCTCGGTTGTTCACTCTTGGCGTCGGCAATACTGCTCGCCACGGCTTCGGGTGTTTCTGGCGCTCTAGTCACTTCATCAGGAGTGAACATCATCAGGTCTCTCAGTTTCAGCATCTCGTATTGGCCTTTCAACCTCTTCACTCGATATATCTCTGGACTGGTACCTTTTTACACCTGAGACATTTCTCTTATACAGGACTCCAGTCGGAGACTTGACTGTCACCATACTGCCACTTCTGGATACGACAGTATAGGGTTGATGGTAATAAGGTGTGTCTAGCTTACCACCAGTTTCATGCCTCACTAGAACATTATCTCCTGGCATGATGTCTGAGTACTTGGCTCCACGTTTTGAATCTGTGTACAGCTTTGCTGCACCTTTCTTTTCAGCATTGTGGTCCCTCATCTCCTGGTCGTCTCGGATTTCCTTTATTTCTGGCATTTTCTCCCAAAAAATGCTTCTGCAGGACTTTTTCCAGTGGTTGCATGAGGCGTTGCTCGATAGACAGCCACATAAGATAGCAATGCTTCTCGCCAATTTTGTCCTTCTGCGTGTGCAATCCTCAATCGTTTTTCAATGGACTGATTTTGTCTCTCTACTTCTCCGTTGGCTTGCGGACATTTCGGAGTTACTTTATGATGGTGGATACCTGTGGTCCTCATGTATTCCGCAAATGTCTCTGAAATGAATTGTGGACCATTGTCAGAGTATAATGTAACAGGTAATCCATATCTTGCGAATATCTCTGCTAATGCTTGTATTGTTTTTTCAGTGGTTGTGGACTTCAACACCACGTACTCATACTATCTGCTGTAGTAATCTATCACTACCATAATTGATTCACCCGTCGGTAAAGGTCCAAGAAAATCAACAGCTACGTCGATCCATGGTCCTGTCGGAAGTTGCGTACTCCGGATCGGTTCTGGCGGATTACTCCTTCTTGTGATCTGACATCCGTGACAAGTTTTAACAAATTTCTCTGTGTCTTTATCACAACTTGGCCACCATACCTTGGTTCTGAGGTACCAAGGTACTTGACTTGGTACCAACAATACCTAGGTGTCCTTCATGCGCTAAGGATACGATCTTCGGTCTCAATCTTTGCAGTATCACCAATCTGCAACCTCTTAATACACACTGTCCGATGCAACAAAGTTCGTCTCTAATGGGAATGTAAGCCTTGTGAGTACACTTGTCCCATTGTCCACTCTGTATGCATTCTCTTACTTCCATGAGTTCTGGATCACGTTCGGATTCTCTCTCGACCTCCTTCGTAGTCACAGCATTCGGTGTCGACTGAATAGCTACGAAGCGTACAAAGCTCTCTGTTTCTGTTCCCAATTCTGACTTGGATTGTGGACCTCCATCCTTCACCAATCTGGACAGCGGATCTGAAATGTTTGCTTTCCCTGCAATGTGGATTACTTTATATTCGTAGGGTTGTAGTCTGAGTACCCATCTCTCTATTCTGGCACATGGTTTGGATCTAGGTGCATAGATCACCTCTAATGGCTTATGATCTGTGATGAGTTCAAATTCAATGCCGTATAAATATGCATGGAACCTCTCACAGGCCCATATAAGTCCAAGTGCTTCTTTCTCTGTCTGAGAGTATCTTCTTTCCACATCTGATAATGATCTGTTGGCATAGGCAATGATTCTTGGTCCTCCATCATGCATCTGGACCAACACGGCTCCTAAACCAACCAGGCTGGCATCCGCTATGACTTTGGTTGATGCCACCGGATCGTAATATCCAAGAGTTTTTGCATCTGTCAGGCTTTGCTTCAGCGCTGTGAACGCTTTCTTCTGCTCAGATCCAAAATGAAATGGTACACCTTTCCTGGTTAGTTTCCTTAGTGGTTCTGCCACTGTAGCGAAATTAGGAATGAACTTTGCACAAAAATTGACCAATCTTAGGAAACTCCTCACCTCTGTTGCGTTCTGAGGTGCACGTGCCTCTGCAATAGCTTTCACCTTGGCCTCTGCAGGGTTTAGTCCTTTCCGTGTAAGTCTGTGTCCCATGAAGTCCATTTCTGACACACCGAACTGGCACTTGTTTCCATTCACGGTAAGGCCTGCCTCCTGTAACCTAGATAGTACACGCCTCAACCATTTGTCATGCTTTTCCTTCATTGATGCATGGACTATGATGTCGTCAGAAATATTGGCAACTCCAGGAATACCTTGAATCACTCGATGGATTTCATACTGGTAGATCTCCGAAGCTGCGTTAATTCCAAATGATAGTCTCTTGTAACGATACAATCCACAGTGAGTCACAAATGTAGTTACATCTCGGGAACCTGGATCCAGCTCTAATTGATGATAGCCCCATTTCAGATCAATTTTTGAGAATACCTTGCTGGTAGTTAGTTCTTGAAGTATTTCCTCCACCGTTGGTATAGGGTGTCGTTCTCTAATTATAGCTTCATTGGCCATTCTCATGTCAACACATAGTCTTATGTCACCCTTTGGTTTGGGCACAATCACTACGGGACTGACCCATTGTGTCGAATGTTCCACCGGTTTAATAATGTCTTGTTCGATCAATTCTTTAATTTTGGCTTCGACTTTCTCACGAAGTCCAAACGGAGTTCGGCGCATTGGTTGTGCCTTGGGTTTGACCGTTTCATCTACCGCTAGCTTCAATTGTCAACCTTTCAGCTTTCCTACTCCTTGGAAGACTGCGGGGAATTCTTGCTTCATATCCTCGTATGACTGAATTGAATTGACACAAGCTCCAATATGAAGTATTGCCAGGTCTTGCGCTGTGCTTCTACTCAGCAATGGTTCTCCCCTCTCTTCTATGACCATAAACTCTGCTTCGGTGTACTTATCTCCAGCTTCAACAGTTGCAGTAAAACATCCAATGGTCTGCATTGGCTTGGTTTCTGTGTATGGATATAGTTTCTTGGAACACTTCTTTGAGGTACAGATGATCTTTTTCCTTTTCAACTTCTCCCATAAATGTCGATCAATCACATTACTGTCACTGCCTGAGTCTACAATGACCTGAACTGTCACTCCACCAATGATCACTGGGACCTTCTCATGATGTACTTCATTCAATGTAAATTGGTAACAACTCTGTTCCTCCTGGGTATCATCATCGTCACCGTCTATCTGGTGAATGGTATCTTTCTTTCCAGGATACTTTCCTTTCCCCCAGGCTTTGCCTTTGGAAGTTGTACTCTTCCTCTTCTGGTCTGCATTGGACTTGCTTTTGCACTTCTTTGCAAAGTGGTCCTTACCTCCACACTTTCTGCAAACTTTGCCTTTGGCCGGGCAATATGGGTCTTTTCCAAAGTGACCTCGGTTTCCACATCGATAACACTCCACGTCCTGTGTCGACGCATATCTTGGCTGGTTATGGCGATGTGAGAGCCTCTTAATTTGCTGGCTTGAGTTGTCTTTCAGGGTCATGGTATGAAATTGCCCTTCAACAGCCTCTAATGCAGCAGCAATGGTTAAAGCATCGGTGAGTTCCAACTCACTCCCTCTTTCCAGTAGACGTCTTCTGAGTTTATCTGATCTGCAGTGCTGTACAACTTGATCCAATAATTGGTTGTCCAAATCAGCTGGCATGTAATTGCATCCAACAGCTAGCTGGCGTAGTCTCGTCACGTACTGAGCAATTGTCTGGCCATCTTCTTGTCTCGTTCTCCGAAACAAATGGCGTTGAAATGTAGCATTCGGTATCACTACATAGTGTGCATTTAATGCATCTACTGCTTTCCGGTACTCATCCTTTCTTCCAGTATTCAAAAGTGTCTTAAATGTTTCCCGAACTGCAGGTCCAGCAGTGAAAAGAAGTAACGCCCTTCTCTGCGCTTTTTGTTCAACTGTACCGGTATCTAGAAATAGGCCACTACTGTCGGCGTAGGATTCAAATTCTTCCAGCCATGCCTTCCACTTCACACTTACAGTGCTTGCATCACCCGTTGGGTCAAAATGAGCAATTCCACTATGTGTTAGAAAGTCACTGTCTGCACCAGCCATGAGGAAATATTCCAGCCCCAAAAGTACTGAGTCACAGAGAAAATTCTTATCACCTTGAAGTTGTCTGTAATCCTCTGTAATCTTGTTTAGTCTTTAATTTTCTTCAAGCTTCTTTCATCCTCGTCGCCAATGTCACATTTGTGGCCCGAAATGTGAAGTTAATAAAACATTAAACACAAGTTTATCAGGTAAACTTCTTAGTGTCTTTTTATTCTCCGGTTTCCTTTGTTCTCCTGCTTGTGTTCTTATCTCTCTCTCATACCCTGTGACTTCCGGTACATCTCATACATATTCATTATCATGACAGTAGGATGGATGGGGAGTTGGAGGAAGGATTGTGGTCGTTGGAGGGCACAAAATCTATGGAAGGAGAGTTGTAGGTGGGAGAATGTTTGGGTGGGAGGTGGGGGTGGGGGAATCCAGGAGAGGATAGATTCAATGCACAAAAGTCCTGAAGAAACTCAGCAGGTCACACTGCATCCATAGGAAGCAAAGGGATATAACTAAACTGTTGTATTATCAATAATCACAAAAGGCTGATGTCGTGAAACTATCAGGCCTTTATTAACTAAAGACAGGAACTACCATCAATTTCATTGACTGATCAAAGCAAAGAAAAGGGGAACATGCAAGGGGCTCTGGGTAGGATTGATCTTGGGAGCCCAGTCCAGCCGGCAACAGCCAATCTTGGCATAACAGTGGTTTACCACTTGATGTTTCTGGCCTGAGCCCTTTGTCAAGGTATGAGCAAAAAGCAAGCAGGTGTTTGAATAAAAAGATGGGTGGAGAGGAAGGAAGAAGGATCAAAGTATAAGCACAGATCAATGGGAATGAGATCAGAGGTAGATAAGGGTGGGAGAGAAAAGAATACAAGTCCAAAAAATGACAGGAAGGGGTAGGGAACTGGAGGAAAGGAAAGGGTAGGGAAAGAGGGGGACAAGTGAGGGGCCCAGTGGAAACTGGAGAAATTGATGTTAATGCCATCTGGTTGGAGAGATGCCCAGATAGACTATTAGGTGATGTTCTCCAATTTACGGGGATCCTCGGTTTAGCAGTGCATGAGGCCATGGACAGACATGTTGATGTGGGAATAGGGGTGTGGAACAAAATGGTTGGCCACTGGGAGGTCCATTATTGCAGCAGGCAGAGTGTGGCTGCTCAATAAAACATCTCCCAATCTGCATCCAGTTTCTCCAATGACTCCTGCAGATTCACAAGTACTCCTGCGAGCACAAGAGTAGGTACTGAGGGGGCGATCAATGAAGGGATAAGTGGACAAGGAATCTTAGAGGGAGTGATCTCTAGGGAAAGCAGAGAGGGAAGGGGATGGGAAAATGTGTCTATTGGTGAGATCCCATTGCAGGTGTTGAAAATTGCACCAAACAATATTTTGGATGCAGAGGCTGGTAGAACAAGGGAAGCCCTGTGTTTTTTGTTCATCTGGGGAAGGGAAGAGTGTGGGAAATAGAGATGTGAGTGAGGAGCAATTTAATGGCAGTAGAGGGGAAGCCACATTTTCTGAAGAAGGAGAACATTGCAGATAAGGCAGAGATGGAGGAATTGAGAGAAAGGAATAGAATACTAACAGGAGAAGGTGAGAAGAGGTGTCGTCAAAATAACTGAGAGTTGATGGGTTTATAAAAGATGTCTGTGGATAGTTTATCTCCTGAAATAGAAACAGAGTTTGAAAGGGGAGAGAGTTTCCAGAGATGTTTCAAATGAATCTGAGGTCAGAGTGGAAGTTGTCAGCAAAGTGGATAAAGCTGACAAGCTCATCATGGAAGTATGAAGCAGAATGAATGTAATCAATGTAACAAAGAGAAAGTTGAGCAGCCTTGCTTGTGTTGGATTGCAGCATGGATTGCTCTACATAGCCAATGAAAAGAGAGGCGTATAAGTACCATAGCTGTACATTTAATTTGAACCAAATATGAAGTTATTAAGGGTGAGTGTAAGTTCTGCCAGGCAGAGGAGAGTGGTGGTGGAGGAGGACTGGTTAGATCCATTTACTTAGGAAGAAGTGGAGACCCTTAAGATCCTCTTTATAGGGGATGAAAGATTGTGCAACTGAATAGTCACTTTTCTTTCTCTAAATTGAGTGGAAAGGCAAGTTACATAGAGGATAAGGAAAGTCTGCATAAAGATATAGAACATTACAGCAAAAAACAGGCCCCTTTGGCCCTTCTAGTCCCACTGAGCTGTACCCAGTCTAGAGCCAACCCTACCTCTCCCATCCAGGCACCTGTTCAAATTCTTCTTAAAGTTAAAACTGAGCCGGCATTCATCACCTCAACTGGCAGCTCATTCCACACTCCCACCACTCTCTGTGTGTCAAAGATCCCCCTAAACATTTCCCCTTTCACTCTTAACCCATTGTTACAAACTAACAACAAAGGAACAGCAATGACAAAACTTCACCAGGTTATGGTAAATTTAAAATAACAGTTTTTATTAAAGCAATAATGACATTTTTTACTTGTCTCTAAATTTAACATAACATAACATGACAATTACAGCACAGAAAAAGGCCATTAGGCCCTTCTAGTCTGCACCGAACCAAACACTCCTCTCTAGTCCCACCTACCTGCACAATGACCATAACCCTCCACCTTCTTCTCATCCATATACCTGTCCAGCTTTTTCTTAAATAATAAAATTGACTCTGCCGCCACTATTTCTCCCGGAAGCTCATTCCACACCGCTACCACTCTCTGAGTAAAGAAGTTCCCCCTCATGTTACCTCTAAACCTCTGCCCCTTAACTCTTAACTCATGTCCTCTTGTTTCAATCTCACCTACTCTTAACAGAAATAGTCTATCCACATCCACTCTGTCTATCCCTTTTATAATCTTAAATACCTCTATCAAATCCCCTCTCAACCTTCTATGCTCCAAAGATTAAAGACCTAATCTGCCCAATCTCTTCCTGTACTCTAGATGCTTAAACCCAGGTAACATTCTGGTAAATCTTCTCTGCACTCTCTCCACTCTGTTTATACCCTTCCTAAAATTAGGCGACCAGAACTGCACACAGAACTCTAAATTAGGCCGCACCAATGCCTTATACAATCTCAACATCACTTCCCAACTCCTATATTCCATGCAATGATTGATAAAGGCCAGCATACTAAAAGCCTTCTTCACCACCCTATTCACATGAATTTCTACCTTCAGGGAACGATATACCATTACTCCTAAATCCTTTTGCTCTTCTGTATTCATCAATGCTCTCCCATTTACTACGTATGTCCCGTTCTGATTCTTCTTACCAAAATGAAGCACCTCACACTTATCAGCATTAAATTCCATCTGCCATTTTTCAGCCCACTTTTCTAAGCAGCCCAAATCCCACTGCAATCCTTGAAAACCTTCTTCATTATCCACTATTCCACCTATCTTAGTATCGTCTGCATATTTACTAATCCAATTCACCACCCCATCATCTAGATCATTAATGTATATAACGAACAACAATGGGCCCAATACAGATCCCTGAGGCACACCACTGGTCACCGGCCTCCAACCTGACAGACAATTTTCCACTACCACTCTCTGGCCTCTACCTTTCAGCCAATGTTCAATCCATTTGACTATCTCAAAATTTATACCTATAACTAACCTTCCATGTGGTACCTTATCGAAGGCCTTACTGAAGTCCATATAGACAACATCCACCACGCTACCCTCATCCACATTCCTAGTCACCTCTTCAAAAAATTCAATCAGATTGGTCAAACAGGACCTTCCGCTCACAAATCTGTGTTGAGTGCTCCTGATCAGACCCTGTCTATCCAGATATTTATAAGTACTATCTCTAAGAACTTTCTCCATTAATTTGCCTACCACAGACGTCAAACTTACAGGCCGATAATTGCCAGGCTTCCTCCTTGAACCCTTTTTAAATAACGGAACCACATACGCAATACGCCAATCCTCCGGCACTATCCCCATCTCTAATGACATTTGGAAAATTACCGTCAGAGCCTCTGCTATTTCCTCCTTTACTTCTCTCAATGTCCTGGGGAAGATCCCGTCTGGTCCCGGAGACTTATCCACCTCTATATTCCTCAAAAGCCCTAACGCTACATCTTTCATAATCACTATATTCTCCATATTTACCCAATTTGCTTTTTATATCTCACATATCCCAATATCCTTCTCCTTGGTGAATACCGAAGAAAAGAAACTGTTCAATATCTCCCCCATTTCTCTAGGCTCCACACACAGTTTTCTGCTCTGATTCTCTAAGGGACCAATTTTGTCTCTCGCTTTCCTTTTACCATTAACATATTTGTAGAACCCTTTTGGATTAATTTTCACCCTGCTTGCTATAGTCTCCTTTAACGTGTGTGTGTTAAAGTCCCAAACTCTGAAAGGTCAATTTTAAAACTTCAGCATCAATTCAGTCTTGCTTAAAGGTCTTAACTTTTCAGTTCAGAAATAATTATGAAGTGCTTTTAAACATCATATCTTCAGGCCTCTTTAACTCAAAATTCTTTCGATGGTTTGCCTTTCAGAAAGATTTTCTTCACACAAATGTTTTCTTCTCTTGACTTAAAACTTTGTAATCTCTTCCAAATGATGAAACTGCTCACTTATCTCAAAGCCACTTATTATGTGTTCACCTTTTCCGGAAGTAACATAGGCAGCTTTTCCCCCCTCTGCAGGAAATATTGCTGCTGGTCAGTTCTGCATTTTAACAGAATGGCAGGTTTTCATCAACTGAACTTTTTGTCTCATTTTCAATGGCATATTTCTGACAAATCTCATGTCACATGGTATGTGACAACATTTCTGTCTTTGAAGTTCATAGTTTGCACTGATGTGTTAAAAGCATCTCAGTCCATTTTATGCCTCCTTAACACTTATTATTTTCAGTATCTCAAGAACCATCGTAAATCCTCTCAATCCTGGGCTTTAACAGCAATCAGTACCCATTCTGTCTTTCAAACTGGCTTCAGTGGTCAATGGAATTTAAAATACAATTCCAGTTGATGATCCTGAAGCCAACTACTAGCTGCAAAGAACCAGGTGTTTCTGCTGAAATGTTAATGTATTGTCTTTGCTTCCCTGACCACCCAAAACTAACTTATTAAAACATATCTAGATGAAATACAGTTTTAACATTAAACTAAGGATTAATATTAACACAGATCCAATACACTATGCCCTCTAGTTGGTAAATCACCTACCCTCAGTGGAAAAAGCCTATCTACATTTTCTCTGTCTAACCCCTCAATTTTAAATACCCCTATCAAATCTCCCCTCATTCTTCTACACTGCAGGGAATAGAGTCCTAATTTGAAGTCCTGGCAACATCCTAGTAAATCTCTGGACTCTTTCAATCTTATTGATATCTTTCCTTTAATCAAGTGACCAAAACTGCATACAATATGCCGAAACTAGCCTCACCAATGTCTTATACAACTTTACTATAACATCCCAGCTCCTATACTCAAAACTTTGATTTATGAAGGCCAATATGCCAAAAGCTCTCTTTACACCTGTGACACCACTTTCAGGGAATTATGTATTTGTATTCCCAGGTCCCTCTGTTCTACCACACGCCTCACTGCCCTACCCTTCAACGTGTATGTCCTTTCATGGTTTGTCCTTCCAAAATGCAACACTTCATACTTGTCTACATTATTTTGTCTGCCATTCTTCAACCCATTTTTCCAGCTGGTCCAGATCCCTGTGCAAGCTTTGATAATCTTCTTCCCTGTTCACAACACCTCCAATCTTAGTGTCATCTGCAAACTTGCTGATCCAATTTTTATCTAATTGAATTTTATATATCCACACACAAGCACATACATATATACATACAAAATGTGTAAGAACAAAGAAAATATACTGTACAGTTACAAAGTAATTACAATGTATCCTAGAAAACATGGGCATCACAACTAATGTTAAATAAATAGACAGAATTCAATATTATATCTCTTGCTCCTGCAGGAAAAAAATCAAAAGAAAAAAGACTGTAACTAACGTATCCTAAATCTATAACCCCTTAACTAAAAAGCTGCTGGTACACCTTAAACTACCAAAAGGGTAACAGTAACGGTATGTTGGTGAATCGCCTTGTATGTAAATAAGTAATATCAGGAGAGAATATAAATGTTTTGTATGTTATATACAAAATTAGTAAATCATTAAACATTAAAATAGATCATAAAAGTGTGCCACATTTTATTAAATTTACATCTAATCTTTTCAAGCTTCAAGCATAATAAGGTTTGGAAGAGATAGAGTCCTTCCATCTTAGCAAAATACATAAATACATCTTCAAGCCAGTAAAGTGGCAAAAACTATCACATGACAATCTGACACCAATAACATTCATTTTGATGTCATTAATTCTACCAATAAGTGGCATGGGGGCATGGGGGCATGGGGGGGAGGGGGGGGGAAAACCATTTAGATAAGGTCTTTTTCATCTGTCTAAACAGAGGACTGAAGTTTTCTTTGAAAAGATCTTTAAATATCTTAGAAACTATAACCCATAAATAGTTGAAAGATCCCCCTCCCTATTTTAATATTAGGAACAGAATCATTCAAGGGAAAAAAGTTCTCTTATGCAAATTAAGTTTAGAACCTGAAAAGATACTAAAGTTTGATAATAAATTTAACATAGCAGGTATAGAGCATTCCAGATGTGAGATATATAATAACAAGTCATTAGCATGAAGTGAAACTTTATAATTTTTGTTCCCCCTTTGAATGCCTGAAATATTTACTGAGTCACAAAATGCAATAGCCAAAGGTTCTAACACCAAGTCAAATAATAAAGGGCGAAGTGGGCAACCTTGCCCCGCGCTGCAAAACAACCTAAAAGGATCAGATCTTTGATTATTAGTAGATACTGAAGCCTGAGGGAAGTGATCCACAATATGAATTCTGGGCCAAATTTAAATCTTTTCAAAATTTCTAATAAATATGGGCCTGTCAAATGCTTTTCCTGCATCTAATATAATAATACATTCAGTAACTTTAGATGGTGGGGAGTAAATTTTATTAATTAAGCACTGAATATTAAAATGTAAGCATCAATTTTTAATAAATCCCATTTGATTATTTGAGATAATAAAAGGTAAAATATTCTCTAATCTGTTGTCCAGAACTTTTGAAAGGATTTTAGCATTTATATTTAATAGTGAGATTGGCCTATAAGAAGCACAATCTGTTGGGTCTTTCATTTTCTTAGGTATCAACAAAGTAGAGGCTTCATAAAAAGTATCAGGGAGTTACCCTTGGACAAAGCATCTGATAAAATTGTTAATAGCTGAGAAGCAATTAATTGAATAATTGATTTATAAAATTCAACTGAGAAGCTATTATAATGCTCCAATTACTTTAGGCAGGTCCTCGAATGATATTGGTTGATCTAGTTTATGTTGCCAGTCCAGAGTGAGCTCTAGAAGTAACAAATGCTTCTGAAAATTGTCCATATGGATATTATCAGGAGGGGACTCCGATGTGTATACATTTTTGTAAAAAGCTTTAAAAGCATCCTTTATTTATTTATGATCCATAGTTAGGGTCCCACCTTGCTTATGAATTTTGGTCATTTGCTTCTTGACTGAGGCAGTTTTTAATTGATTTGTCAGCACCTTCCCAGATTTCTCTCCATGTACATAATAAAAAAGTTTTTTTTTGCTTCTGAAGAGCTGTGTTTCAATAGGATAAGTATCTAGCCTGGTTTTCTACCCTTTCCCTAAAAAGGTCAGGATTCATAGTAGAAGCATACTGCTTATCAATCTCCTTTAACCCATCACCCAGGCATTTTAATTCTGCATGTTTTTTTCTTTAATTTGGAAGAATATGAAATAATCTGCCCTCTGATAAACGTTTTAAATGTATCCCGGACAGTCAAGTTAGAAATTTCATCAGAATAATTAATTTAAAAAAGAAGAGTAATCTTTTGTTTCATGCAATCTGTGAATTCTTGATCTGAAAGCAGAGAAGTGCTAAAACACCACTGCCCGCCATCTGGTGGACAATCTGGAAATTGAAAAGCAAGAAGCAAGGGTACATGGTCAGAAACAGTCATGGATATATATTCACAATTGTTAACATAAGGAACTAACTGACTATCAATTTAAAAAAAATCAATTCTGGTGTATGTATAGATTACGTGGGAAAAAAAGGAATAGTTTTTATCTTTAGTGTGCAGAAAATGCCAAATATCTATTAAGCCACAATCAAGCAGAGAAGAGTTAATATAAGCAGCAGATCTGATTAGCTTCACCATTCTAGGAGTAGACCTATCTATCACTGGATCAAGCCAGCAATTGAGGTTTTCTCTCATCATCAAAGCATATTCTCTCAGTTTGGGTAAAACAGCGACTAGATGTTTAAAAAAGTCAACGTTGTCCCATACTAGTTGCAAAGAACCATGTGTTTCTGTTGAAATGCTAATGTGTTGTCTTTGTTTCCCTGACCACCCAAAACCAACTTATTAAAACATATCTAGATGAAATACAGTTTTAACATTAAACTAAGGATTAATATTAACACAGATCCGATACACTATGCCCTCTGGTTGGTAAATCACCTTCTTTTCTTTTCTTCTTTGGCTTGGCTTCGCGGACGAAGATTTATGGAGGGGGTAAAATGTCCACGTCAGCTGCAGGCTCGTTGGTGGCTGACAAGTCCAATGCGGGACAGGCAGACACGGTTGCAGCGGTTGCAGGGGAAAATTGGTTGGTTGGGGTTGGGTGTTGGGTGTTTCCTCCTTTGCCTTTTGTCAGTGAGGTGGGCTCTGCGGTCTTCTTCAAAGGAGGTTGCTGCCCGCCAAACTGTGAGGCGCCAAGAAGCACGGTTTGAGGCGATATCAGCCCACTGGCGGTGGTCAATGTGGCAGGCACCAAGAGATTTCTTTAGGCAGGTCTTGTACCTTTTCTTTGGTGCACCTCTGTCACGGTGGCCAGTGGAGAGTTCGCCATATAACACGATCTTGGGAAGGTGATGGCCCTCCATTCTGGAGACGTGACCCACCCAGCGCAGCTGGATCTTTAGCAGCGTGGACTCGATGCTGTCACCTACCCTCAGTGGAAAAAGCCTATCTACATTTTCTCTGTCTATCCCCCTCAATTTTAAATAGCTCTATCAAATCTCCCCTCATTCTTCTACACTCCAGGGAATAGAGTCCTAATCTGAAGTCCTGGCAACATCCTAGTAAATCTCTGGACTCTTTCAATCTTATTGATATCTTTCCTTTAATCAAGTGACCAAAACTACATACAATATGCCAAAACTAGCCTCACCAATGTCTTATACAAGTTTACTCTAGCATCCCAGCTCCTATACTCAAAACTTTGATTTATGAAGGCCAATATGCCAAAGCTCTCTTTAAAAACCTATCCACCTGTGAAACCACTTTCAGAGAATTATGTATTTGTATTCCCAGGTCCCTCTGTTCTACCACACGCCTCACTGCCCTACCCTTCAACATGTATGTCCTTTCATGGCATTCATCAAGGCCACCTACATGGACCTGAGAACATTTCCACTATGTACAACCTGTTGACTTCTAACAGTGCATGCAATTTTCACATCATCTTTTTCTGTCTCTCCTCCTTTCTCTGCCCTGACACTCTGGTTCCCATCCTCCTGCAAATCTAGTTTAAACCAACCGGAACAGTTCTAGCAAACCTCTCGCAAGGATTTTAGTCCCCTTCCAGTTCAGATGCAAACTGTTCTGTTGGAACAGGGCCCACCTTCCTTGGAAGAGAGTACAAAGATCCAGAAACCTGTAGCCCTCCCTCCTATACCATGTCTTTAGCCATGTGTTAAGCTACATTATCCTTCTATTTCTAACCTCACCACCACATGGAATGGGTAGCAATCCTGAGAGAGATCCTTGCAGGACCTTCTCACCTTTTCTACCCATGACATCTGGCTGCTCACCCTCCCTCATGAGAATGCTGTGAACTCCATTTGAGATATCTTGGATGCTGGCACCAGGAAGGCAACATAGCATCCAGGATACTCGATCTCTTCCACAGAACCTTTTATCTGTCCCCCTAACTATGGAATCCCCTATCACTGCAGCTCACCTCCTCTCCACCTTTCTTAGCCGCAAGACCAGACTCCATGTCAGAGACCTGATCAATGTGGCTTGTTCCTGGTAGATCCCACCCCTCCTCAACAATATCCAAAATGGTATACTTTTTATTGAGGGAATGGCCACAGGGATGTCCTGCACAGCCTGCCTATTCCCTTTCCTTCTCCTGACTGTCACCCATCTGCAGCAGTCTGCTATCTCTCTACAGATTTTCTCATATATAACATAACATAACAATTACAGCATGGAAACAGGCCATTAGGCCCTTCTAGTCCGCACCGAACCAAACACCCCTCTCTAGTCCCACCTCCCTGCACAATGCCCATAACCCTCCATCTTCTTCTCATCCATATACCTGTCCAACCTTTTCTTAAATAATACAATTGACTCCGCCGCCACTATTTCTCCCGGAAGCTCATTCCACACGACTACCACTCTCTGAGTAAAGAAGTTCCCCCTCATGTTACCTCTAAACCTCTGCCCCTTAATTCTTAACTCATGTCCTCTTGTTTTAACCTTTCCTCCTCTTAACATTTTTTTTTAAATAAAAAATTATCATTGATTTCCCCACAGCCACTTTGGATGATGTATACAACTTCACCTCGCACACTCTCTCCAATTTCCACACAGGTCTCTTGGTTGCTGAATTTTTTGGTCACCACTTTGCCCAGCTCCAGCCCGAGCCTGTCCGCCACCCTCTGCGAGAGCTCCTGGTGCGAGCTGCCGCTGAACAGCACGATATTTGGCATGGCGGCGACTGAAACCCCCCCCTAACGCTCAGCACCCACCGCCCACCATGTCCTTCCCACCGGACTCAAGGCCCCATTTCTCACTGACTATTGGGTAGTCTAGAGTAAAAACCTCCTCCTGCCTTCTTGGTGTGATAGTGTCCTTGTCTATCATCCCTTCTGCCTCCTGAATGATCTGGAGTTCATCCAACTCCTGCTCCATTTCCTTAACTTGGCTTGTAAGGAATTGCAGCTCGATGCACTTCTCACAAATAAAGTCTTTAGGGATACTGCTGGCTTCCCTGACAACCCACATTCTACATTCCCCTGCCTTGGCTGCCATTCCCACTGTTTGTGATGAGAGGAATAAAATATATGATATCGAAAACCTGCCCTTACCTGTGCCTACCTGCTGAATCCTTTTTGTTCCTTGAAAAGGGTGGTCCTTTCCTACTTCAACTCTGACTTTTCCTCGCCTCTTACCTGTTCTTGCCAAAACTTGTTAAGGTAATGCCTTACCACTCGGACTCAGTCCCCTCTGACAATGGCTGCTCCCTTAAGATAGGTTAAGTGAATGGGCAAGGATCTGGCACAATGTTAGTAAATATGTCATCCATTTGGATGGAAAAATAGATCAGATTATTATTTAAATGGTGAAATATTGCAGCATGCTGTTGCGCAGAGAAACTTGTGAGTACTTGTGCATGAATTACAAAAGGTTGACCTGTAAGTGCAACAGGCAATTGGAGGAAGAAGCTGTTTGGAGGAAGAGAGGTCAGGTGACCTGAGGAGTGGCAGCAGTTATAATTTTAAAGGAGGTGTGGCTGCAGCAAGAAGTTGATTGGAGCAAGAATCTATCACTATAAAAGTGAGGATCTGTGTGATGGAACAGTCATCATCTGAGTGGTAAGGCTTTGGTGAGAACAAGTAAAAGGTGAGGTCATAGTCTGGGTAAGTGTATCGTGTACAGTGTTAGTTATTAATCAATAGACTAGGCAGTATATCTGTAGGGCTCATGCTCTGTGGTGAGTGTCTGATGTGGGATCCCTGGGGAAGCTCCAAGCCTCCCTGATGGCTACATCTGCACCAGTTGCTCCAAGATTCAGCTCCTTTAGTACCTTGTTAAGGAACTGGGGCTACAGCTTGATGATCTGCTCATTAGGTTAGATTAGATTCAACTTTATTGTCATTGTGCCAAATAAAATAAAAAGCCAATGAAATACAATTAGCTTCCAACCAAAAGTTAAAAAAATAATGCTATATACAAATAACTATATATAAATAAAAACAAGCACATTCAGCAAGCAAACAATTATAAAAGTATTGACAGTACAATGTGAGTGCAGTACCGCAAGGCACTGTGATTTAAAGTTCAGCAGGTCCACAGCTTCGGTGGGGAAACAAGGTCTTCTTGATCCTGCTGGTTCGAGAGCAAAGGCTCCATGGATGGGAGAGAAGTAAAAAATTCTATTGTTTGGGTGTGATGCATCCTTGATGATGCTCTTTTCCCTGCCCAGACAGTGTTCCTTATAGATGTTCTCAATGGTGGGCAATTGGATACTGATAATCCACTGGGCAGTTTTCACCACCCACTGAAGTGCTTTATGGTCCAATATGAGACAATTGCCATATCACACTGAGATGCCATAGGTAAGTATGCTTTCAATGGTACCGTGGTAAAATTCCATCATATATCCTGGGACAGAGATGTACTTTCATCACCTCCACAGAAAATAAAGGCACTGCTGCACCTTTTGATCAGAATGGAAGAGTTCAGGGACCAGATGAGATCATCAGAAATGTGGATACCAAGAAATTTAAAGCTTAATACACATTCCACCACAACTCCATTGATGTAAATAGGGACATGAATGTGGCTTCCAGCATGCCTGAAGTCCACAATGATCTCTTTAGTCTTCTCTGAGTGTTAAGTGCCAAGTGGTTATCAGCACACGATGCTGCAAAGTGTTAAATCTCATCCCTTCAGGTCATCTCATTATCCCCTCTGATCAGGCCAACCATCGTGATGTCATCTGTGACTTGATTATGGAATTAGAGCCATGTACAGGAACACAGTCATCACACCCCTGCGCACGCTCTTGTTCAATATGAGAATGGAGGAGAAGAGATTGCCTAACTTAAGAGATTGGAGTCTGTTAGTGGGTAAGTCCAAGATCCAATTACAGAGGTTTGAGCTGATAACAAGTTGGCAAAGTTTGGTGATCAGTTTGGAGGGAAACTCAATGACTAGTATTCTGACATAAGAGTTGGAGCTGTCCAAGTGGGTCAAAGCAGAGTGAAGTGCTGTCGGAATGGCATCCTCAGTCGTCCTGTTGATACGATAAGCAAATTGATGAGAGTCCAGGGTGATGGGCAAACAGGATTTCAAATGTGATAAAACAGTCTCTCAATGCACTTTGCAATGATGGGGGATAAGTGCAACTGGACAGAAGTCATTCAGACTTGTAGCGGTGGAACACTTCAGCACTGGCATGATGGTTGCAATCTTGAAGCTTACGGGAACAACTGCCTGGGCCAGGGGCAGATTGAAAATGTTCATGAAGACCTCAGCCAGCTGTTCTGAACAGATTCTAAGCACCCGGCCAGGTATACCATCCAGACCAGCTTCCTTCTGTAAATTCACCCTACTCAGAGTGGCCCAAACATCAGAGATGGAAACTGAGAGAGGCAGTTCATCAGGTGGAAGATCTACTTTGAAAGTGACCTCCTTGTTCTCTTGATCAAAGTGAGTGTAGAAATAATTAAGCTCCTCAAAGAGGGAGTCACAGCTGAAAAGGGACACAGTACTAGATAATTTATAGTTTGTAATGTATGCCATGCCGCATACGTCAGGGGTCCGAGGAGTTAAAATGCTCTTCGATATTTTGTTTGTATGTATGTTTAGCCTGAAAGATTCCCCTGCTTTGGTTGGCCCTGGCTGAGCCACAAATCTCCCAGTCTACAGATCTGAAGGCTAACTCTTTGCCTTTGAGCAGATGGCGAACCTCACTGTTCATCCATGGTTTTTGATTAGCAAATATTTTTATTAGTTTTTGTGATGTCTTTCCATCCACACACTTTGCTGATATACTTAAGGACAGAGTTGGTATATAAATCGATATCAATCTGAGAATCTGTGGTAGCAAGGGCAGCAAAAACACTCCAATCTGGATGTCGAACATGTTGCTGAAGAACAAAGTCAGCTCCCTCAAGCCTGTGGGTTTACACATTTAATGACTGAGAAAACAGAAACAGTGAAAGATGGTCAGACTGTCCCAGGTGAGGGAGAGTCATGGTTTTGTAAGCATCAACCACATTTGTTTAAACCTGATCTAAAGTTTTATTTCCCCTCGTGTTACATGATATATTTTGGTAAAATCTTGGTAGCACCATAGATTGCAACGATTAAAGTCCGCAGCCGCAATAAATGCTCTGTCTGGATGCAATATCTGCAGCTTACTGATAGTAGCATTGAGGTCTTTCATAGCTACTTTAGCATTAGCGTCTGGTGGTACATAGACTGCAACAGCAATGATACATGTAAACTCTAATGGTTGATAATCCTTAATAATCAGGAATTCCAGATACACAGAGCAATAAGTATCAGCAATGGTAGAGTTAGGGCACCATGATCGATTCACTTAGATGCATAACTATTACCTGTTGATACTACTGCTCTGGGAGGGTGAAGAGATGATAGACAGAACTACAGAGAATTAGTAGAGAGCACCTCTGTGGCCATCCCTCTCAGCAACCGATATATCATCCTGGATAATTTTGCTGAGGATGACCTGACAAAGGACAATCATGGTGACCAGATCTCCATCAATGAGTCAGGCACTGTGACACAGAAGATGAAGAACACAGTTGTGATCGACGATTCTATAGTGAGGACCATGGAAAAGAGATTCTATGGGCCTGATAAAGACATGCAGATGGTGTATTGCCTCCCAGGTTCCTGGGTATGGATGTCTCAAACTGGGTCTGAGGAGAGAGGGTGAACAGCCAGAAGTCTTGGTACATGTTGGTACCAATGACATAAGAAAGGCAAGTATGGATGTCCTGAAGGGAGAATACAAGGAACTAGGAAGGAAGATGAGAAGCAGGACCTCCAGATTCAAGATTCCAGTTATTGTCATGTAATATAACAGTGTGATATTACATGAAGTTGCCTTTTGCCTGCGGTAAGACAGACAGATTCACCATCAGCAGAAATTGCCTGGTGTCTCTTAAGGTCAGAAAAAGAGAAGCAAGAGGGAGTCCCTTCAGAGTCACCAAGTGTCCATAAATTCACCTCGAGCCCTTCCATGACCACACAGAGTCCAGTCCAAATCATTGGTAACCTGAGCTCCAGATCTGAACCTCCAACATGGTCAGGAACCCTTTGGTCCCTCACATCCCAGTTCCAATACCTAATACCCCTTCAGACAGTTTTGAGCCAGTCTCCAGCAGTTCGCAGCCCAGTGCGAGTTTGCCAACAGCAGCCACAACCTCCGTAAGTTCCCCAAGTCACCAGCAGTCTGCCGCATGTGTTAGACTATCAGCCACAGAGTCCCTTCACTGATCCACCACCGTGGTCACCATTCTGTGGGTTGGCTCCTCTGCTTCTTCTCAGACAGGGGATGGTCTTCCTGTTTTCTGGTTCCCTGCACCAGTCCTCCACTCCTCTGGAGCCTGCAATTCCTAATGGCTGCTGCCAATCATAGGTGCTGCCATCTTGGGCACAAATCCCACAGTCGCGGGATTTTAAATAAAACTAACATCGGCTCTTTTAACAGGCCATTCAAAGCCTGTGCAGAGCTGACGGCAGTTGTCTGAGCAGTTGGACCATGAGGGAGAGCTGTATCTTCACTCCTCGCTCCACACTGATCTGGACCAGCAGCAGTATTGCTGTTGCAGCTGTTCTGGCAGCTCCATCATTTTGAGGGATCTCCAGCATGGTAATCTCAGGATTCCTGCCTGTACCTCATGCTAGTGATGGCAAAAATAGTGAGATCAATAAATGCGTGGCTGAAAAACTGGTTAGAGGGCAGAGCTTTAGATTCTTGGATCACTGGGATCTCTTTTGGGGAATGTACAACATATGTACGACATATACAGAAATGATGGAATACTTTGGAATCCAAAGGGATCTAATATCCTGGCAGGCAGATTTAATATGGTGTGATGGATATATTTTATATTGTACATAGATATGTTTTTAAAGGAGAAAAATTGTGGGGGTTTAGTGTAGGGCACAAACAAACACAAACACTTCACAAAACAGATCTCATTTAAAATGTAGGAACTTTGCTCAAACCAGACACTCTGGGCCCAGGGCCTTTGTAGGGATAATGAAAGTGGTTTTCATAAGGAGGTCCAAATAGAAGAACCCGAGCTCAAGAGACTTCACAAGTAGGTGTTAATTGGACATGCTCTGGAGTAATGAATTATTATTTTGAAAGCAACAGATGAATGGACTCAGGAGTTTGAATCTCGTGCCACAATCTGTCTGGTTGAAGTTCAAAGGTGATTTTTCCAAGGGGAGGGAAAGCAACAGCGCGCGTAAGAAAGCAAACTTGTTTCTGTAGTAATGGCAAGCTGGCAACTTGTTGAAACCCCATTTTGAAGACTGGATGCGAGTTCAGGTTGTTGAAAACCCTTGTGGTCCATTCAAGAGGAAATGACTGGCTAGAGTGTTTCACCTTAAGTAAGGGAAACAAAATAACCTTCTTCTGCAGGTCATCACAGAGCTTATCGTTTGGAAAACCCTGATGGGTCAAGTTTCTTCAGCAAGACATTGAAGTGACTGACCAACTACCAATCAATCTCTCTCTGAAACCAACAAGAACCTTCCTGAGAAGCAACCATTTACCTTCAAGGACCAGAGCTTGGTGAAAATTCATAAATGTTAAATTCTGTGCACAGTGTAAGAATTGACTGATACCAGTAAACTTGAGAAATGAGATTAGACTGTGAATCAAAGAACTTTTCTGAACTTGTACACATCACATATTCATGTGCTTAGAATTAGAATGGGGTTATGTTGATAGTAATGTTAAAGTTTGATGCTGTTTTTATGTTTAAAGAAAATTAAAAATAGCTTTTGTTTAAGTAACCATTTGTCTTGCTGAATTTCTATTGCTGCTGGGTTTTGGGGTCCTCTGGGCCCATAACAATGGCTGTTAAGGAAGATTTAAACTAATTTTGCATAGGGATGGGATCCAGAGAACCAGAATTGATGAAGCACAAAATAGAAATAAACCAAGGATAGTGTGCAGCAAGGATGACAAAATTGCAACTGGAGGGGTGACAGAGACACAGTGCATTCAAAAACTGGTCTAAAGGTATTAAATGGTCACAGCTTAAAAACATGGTGAATGATATTTGTTGCAGTAGTTACAGATTGGTGGGTACAATGTTGTGGCCATTACTGAGTCATGGCTAAAGGATGGGTGTCATTGGTAGCTGAACATCCAAGGATACACAATGTATTGGAAGGATAGGCAGGTAGGCAGAGGGGGTGGCATGGCTCTGCTGGTAAACAGCAATATCAAATCATTGGTTAGAAGTGACAAAGGATCAAAAGAAGTAGAATCCTTATGAGTAAGGTATGGTAAAGGTAAAAGGACCCTAATGGCAGTTATAAACAGGGCTCCAAACAGCGGTCAGGATGTGGACTACAAAACACTACAGGAAATAAAAAAAAGCATGTCAGAAGGACAACATTGCAATAGTGATGGGGGATTTCAACATGAAATTAGATTGGGAAAGTCAGGTCGATATGGGATCCCAGGAAGCAGAAATTGTGCAATGCCTACTGTATAGGTTTTTGGAGCAGCTTGTTGATGAGCCCAACAGGGGATTATCTGTTTTGGATTGGGTGCTATTAAATGAACCAGAGGTGATTAGAGAGCTTAAGGTAAAGGGACCTTTAGGAGGCAGTGGTCACTACATTCTACAGAGGATGTATCAAGGAGGGCAACTACATTAATGCCTGGTTTGGATGCTGTACCTCCTCAGACATAAGAACCTGCAGAGGATAATGAAGTCAGTGGAAAAGATCATTGGGGGCTTTCTTCTACCATGAAGAACATGTACAATACTTTATGTAGACGAAAGCAAAAAAAAACATTGTGAAGGACTCCATGCACCCCTCATGTAAACTGTTCTTCCTTCTACCATCTGATAGGAGGTACTGCAACATTAGGGTCCATACATCCAGATTGGGCTACCATTTTTCCCCCAGTCCATCAGGCTCCTGAATTCCTAGAACATAAGTGCATAGAGTACTTTGGTACCAGGGACTCTTACAGTATACATCTTAATATTTAAAGTTTTATGTGTTTAACTTCAATTTTAACTTATATTTATGTAAATATGCTCCATGGTCCTGGAGAAATGTTATCTCATCTTTACCGTGGGAGCATGGTATGAAAGATGAATAAAGGTGACGACTTGAGTTCACTGTGAAATTTGAAAAGGGAATGCTAATGTTTGATGTGTCGGTATTTCAGTGGAGTAAATTACAGAGAGGATCTGACCAAAGTTGACTGGAAAAGCACACTATTAGGGAAGACAGCAGATCAGCAATGACTGTAATTTCTGCAAAAAATGGGAAAAGTGCAGGACAGGTACAAACCAAAAGAAAAGAAAGTCATGAATGGAAAAATGAGACAATTATGGCTGATGACGGAAGTTAAAGCCAAAGTAAAAGCAAAAGAGAGGGCAAACAAGGAACCAAAAATAAGTGGGAAGATAGAGGCCAGGGAAACTTTTTTTAAAACTTAGAGAAGGCAACTAAGAAGGTGATTAGGAAGGAAAAGAGAAATTATGAAAGGAGGTTAGCAAGTAATATAAAAAAGGATTCTAAAAGCTTTTTTGAAGTATATTGAGCAAAAGGGAGTCGAGAGTTGATGCAAGTGTACTGACAATAACCACACCAGCAGTGCGAGTATAAGACAGCTTTCATAAACTAATATGTACACTAAGAGATCTTGTCTCTCTGCAAGACAAACCTGGAAGGCTAGGCTGTAGCTCTGGACTGCTTTATATACCAGGTCACTGGGATGACCCCTGGTGATCTAGTGGTGTAATTACATATCACCACAGTAGGACCATTAGAAAACAACATTAGAGTGATTATGATGGGAGACAAGGAGATGGCAGGGGAACTGAATAAATATTTTGGATCAGTCTTCATGGTGGAAGAGATGAGTAGCCTACCAGACTCTCATGGGTCTCTAGGAAGTGAAGAAAGTGCTGTCAAGATCATGAGAGAGAAGGGGAAGCTAAATGTTCTAAGGGTAGATGAGTCTTCCAGTCTGGATGGAATGCACCCTCATGTTCTGAAGGAAGTTGTGGCAGAGATTGTGAAGGCATTGATAATGATCTTCCAGCAATCAATGGATTCTGGCATGGTTCCAGAGGACTGGGGAATGTGATTGCCACTCTGCTGCTTAAGAAGGGAAAGAGGCAGCAGAAAGGAAACTATAGACCTATTAGTTTGACGTTGGTGGTTGGGAAGATGTTGGAATCAATTGTCAAAGATGAGGTTACAGAGTGCCGAGAGGAGCATCACAAGATATTATCTAGTCAGCATGGCTTTCCTCCCTTGTCATGCCTGACAAACCTGCTACAATTTTTTGAGGAGATAACAAACTAGGGGGTGTGGCAAGATGGCATAGAAAGAAGACGTGTAGTTCCACCTTCCCCCAGTTGGACTTATTAATAACCAAATTTAAAAGTTGTGAAAGTGGTTAAAAATAGTTTTTATAGACTTCTGAACAGTGGAGATCCAAAATGACTACAAATGTGAAGAAATCCAAGACAGAGTTACAAAAGAAATTAGCTTATAAAAGTGTTGAAGAATTGATGCCTACCTATCAAGCTGAAGCCACAATGTATTCCAGGACGGCTGAGAATAACCCCAGTGCTGATCTCTCAATCACAAGATGACGCCAGTTCTGTTTTGGGTTCGGCCGGCTCTGATTCGCGTGCCCATGAATTCTGGCGTGTGGGCGGGTTGGCTGAGCAGGACAGTCGCTCAAGCCTGCTGTACTGCCTGGTGGTCTAGGGGTGCACAGTAATGTGTCGGAAGACATGCCCGTGCGGTCGGCGACACTCCCGGGCATGCACGGTGCGTTGCGTGTTCAGGAGCTTCTGAACAAAGTGGGGGAAACCCGGATGGCAGCAGGCTGATGAGGTCGGCATGCTGTTGACGGGAGACCCGCAGCCACACTGGACAAGTGACAAGCGCGGCGGAAGAAGAGGAAAGCCCTGCTGTGTTGGAATTAAGACAGGAGGAGTCTATGGAAGCTGGGATTAAGAAAATAGGCCTCAAGAGGGAGTAATGGAACCTGGACTGGATTCTGTATTTACAATTTTGAAAGGGATTGCACACCAGATGGAAAATATGTCAGTACAGACGTCTACACAGTTAAATCAGGGATTTGTGGAAATGAAAATTAAAATGAATAATATCTGTGAAGAAATGACTTCTGTGAAGAAGGATATGAATGTGGTTAAAAGTGATGTTAATAGATGCATAAAGGCACTGGGTACTGTACAGGATAATTTCAAAAAAAATGAAGAGGCCTTTTATGAATGTAAAGATTAAGTGGAATGAAACAGAGAAAAAATGGAAAAATTGGAGGACTCTTTTGTGGATTGGGGGATTCAGAAGAAGGAACTGTTGAAGAAGATTGATTCTTTAGGAAATCAAGGTCAAAGAAATAATGTAAGGATATTGAAGGCTTGGATCTGGTAAAAAAATTTTAGGTGGATTACCGATGTGTTGGGTAGTGATTTTTTTCCGGATGCTCTGGAATTATAGATTGGGCACATAGGGCATTGAGGAAAAAGCCCTTTCCGGGCCAACCACCATGTGCAGTTTTAATTAATTGTTTGAGATATCAGGATAGAGAAATGATATTATGGATTACAGTTCAGAAGGCGCGACAAAATCAGACTCCAATGATGCTTCAGGGCAACAGAGTGTTTTTTTAATGCTGATTTGAGTCAAGAAATTATTAAAAGACATTATTTTTGTAATTTGTTGCCAGATTTACGAGGAAGTGGACGGTCACCATTATTGTCATCTAAAAGGAGGGTAAATGGGAATGGGAAGAATGGGAAAAATGGAAAGAAGGTTGAATTAACGCAGAGTCTTCTTTATATTGAAGATCCAGAACGATCGTTGGAATTGAAATCACTGGGTTAAATGTGTTTGATTAAGCACTCTGGAATAGTCTGACTGGGTGGGGACGGGGTGGGGAGGTGGATGACACCTCTGCTTTTGATAGTCATCCACTACTAGTGGGTTTTACCACACCCAGATTTTAGGGAGTTACTACATTATTGTAGTTTGTTATTGAGATTCTTTTTTTTTGTTTGTTGGGTTTTTTTTATAAGAGGGGAGGGTTACTTTACCTATAAGGAGTTTTTTTTAGTAAGGGGAGCAATATTTTGTAATAATGTGAAGATTGTATTGTTAGGGTAAATAAATTTCTAATTTGAATTTTGCAACTTTTAATGTACAGGGATTGAATAATCCAATTAAGCATAAATATGTATCATCTTATATTAAAAAAATGAAAGTTGATATTGCTTTTTTGCAAGAAACACATTTGACTGAAAAAGAACATTTAAAATTGAAGAGAGAGTGGGTTGGACACGTGTTTGCTTCTTCTTTTAATTCTAAGGCAAGGGGTGTGTGATTTTGATCCCTAATAAATTACCGTTTGAATTGCAATCATTTATGGAGATTGCTGGGAGGGTTTTGACGGTGAATTATAACATTTTTGCAGAACCATGGACATTGTTGAATATTTATGCACCTAATGTGGATGATGATCGATTTATATCTGAAGTCTTTTTAACATTAAATCAGGCCAATGAAAATATTTTGATTGGAGGAGATTTTAATTGTGTTTTAGATCCTTTATTGGATAGATCCCTGAAAAGTATAAGGAAATCAAAGATGGTAACACAAATGGAAGCTTTGATGAAAGATTTGAATTTAGTTGAAATTTGGAGGAGAATAAATCCAACGGAAAAGGATTTTTCTTTTTATTCATCTAGGCAAGATTCATTTTCTAGAATAGATCTGTTTTTTTGATTTTGGCACATTTGCAAGGTAGAATAGTGCAGACTGAATATAAGAGTAGGGTCATATCTGATTATTCTATGTTGTTTATTTCTTGTGTAAGTTCTGAAGTGTTACAATCAACTTACCGGTGGAGGTTTAATGCAATGTTATTGAAGAAACCAGAGTTCATTATTTTGTTAAGGAACAGATTACTTTATTTTTGGCTGAGAATGTTAATTCAGTAAGTAGTAATTTTTTAATGTGGGATGCTTTAAAAACATATCTGCGAGGTCAAATTATTAGTTACTCTTATGAAGGTTCAAAACAACAGTATCTGGTGGAAAGTTTGGCATGGAGAAGCAAATTACTCAGTTGGAAAAGGAATTTCAGAAAAAGGTTACAGAAGATAAGAAAGGAGCATTAACTAAGTTGAAATTACATTATAATACTTTACAAACATATCAGTATGAGTGATTAATTCAAAGATCCAAGCATCGTTATTATAAGTTAGGTGAAAGGGCTCATAAGGTATTAGCTTGGCAATTAAAAATGGAACAAGTATCGAGAACTGTTAAAAAAAATTCAATAGTTACCTATAAACCTTAGGAAATTAATGACCAATTTTATTCATTTTATCAGAAATTGTATACTTCTGATGGAAAACAGGATGTTGGCTCTATTGAATCCTTCTTATCTAAGTTAAATTTTCCGGTTTTAATGGAAGAGGAAGTAAAGGAATTAGAAGCTCTGTTTACAGATTTTGAGATTAAAGAAGTTATACAAGAGATGCCGTATGGAAAGTCGCCAGGTGATGATGGATTTTCAGTGGAATTTTATAAAGTGTTTTATGAAGATTTATCTTCCGTATTTAGGGATGTATTGCAACAAATAACTGAGGATCAGTCATTACCAGAATCTTGTTCTAGTGCGATAATTACAGTGATTCCAAAGAAAGATAGAGATCCATTGAATGCAGCTTCATATCGACCAATTTCTCTATTAAATGTGGATTATAAAATTGTGGCTAAAGTATTGGCGAATAGACTTGCTAAATATTTACCTCAGTTGGTACATATAGATCAAACAGGTTTTATTAAGAATAGAAGTGCATCTGATAATGTTCTTAGATTGATAACGTTGATCAATGCATCGAGACAGCATCCTAACCAACCATTGGTGATTGCGCTTGATGCGGAAAAAGCTTTTGATAGGGTTGAATGGAACTTTCTATTTAAGGTGTTAGAGAAGTTTAATTTAAGCCCTTTTTTATTGCTTCGGTTAAGGCATTATATAAAAATTCAGTTGCCAGCCTGGTGACAAATGTTCAAACTTCCTTGCCATTTAAATGATCACGATCAACCCATCAAGGTTGCCCATTATCACCAGTCTTGTTTGCGTTGGTCATTGAACCATTAGCTCAAATCATTCGACAGAATGATAAGGTTAAGGAGATAAGAATTGCAGATGATGAATATAAAATTAATTTATTTGCTGATGATGTATTGGTTTATTTGACATATCCAGAAAAGTCTTTGAAATATTTACAAGATTGTTTGGTTCAATTTGGGGAGTTATCTGGGTATAAAGTAAATTGGGATAAGAGTGAGATATTGCCAATTTTGGAAGGAGATTATAAAGAGTGTAAAAATATTATAAAATTAAGATGGGCTGATAAAATTAAATATTTTGGGGTAATTGTGAATGCAAATTATCAATCTTTATATAACTTAAATTACATACCTTTATTGAAAAAGATCAAGATGGGTTTTATTAAATGGAAATATCTTCCATTAACATTAATAGGTCGAGTAAATTGAATTAAAATGAATATTTTTCCTCATATTCAATATTTATTTCAGTTAATACCATGTTCACTTTCAAAGAGGGGAAACTAGCTCGAGTAGCTTTACAGAAATTTTCATGGAAATATGCATTAGGTGGACTTCAGTTACCTCACTTTCAAAATTACTATGAAGCTGCGCAGTTGAAGTTTATTAGTAGAATGATGGATATTGATCAGACCCCTAGTTGGGCTAAGATGGAGATGGCCTGCATTTCTGAATTTGATGTTCACCAGTTTATATATAAGTGGAATTTGAATTTATTGCAGTGATATGATATGCCAGTATTAAAACATTTGTTAAAGATATGGGTTAAAAGAAATGAGGCTCTAGGAACAAAGGACACATTATCAATTCAAACTCCTTTATATCAAAATCAGCTTATTCCCTTTTCAATGTTTAATAAGCTTTTAAAGATATGGTATTCTCAGGGTATAAAAGTGATTCAGGACTGTTTTGAAGAAGGACAGTTTTTTTTTTCTTTTAATCAATTGAGGGAGAAATTTGATATATCGGAGATAACAAACTATATTTACTGGAATTTCAAGAATAAGGGGATTTCATAGAAACATGTAAGAAAGAGACAGAAAAGTTGTTTCCACTAGTAGGTGAGACTAGAACAAGAGATATATGGGAAGTAGATTTTGGATGTCAATGAGGAGGACCTGCTTTTCCCATAGAGTGGTTAATCTGGAAATCTCTATGCAAGGAAGCAATAGAGGCTTCCTTACTAAATATATTTGATTCAGTCAGAGTTTTGCAATGTAGAGGAATTAAGGGCTATGGAGGAAAGGCAAGTAGGTGGAACTGAGTCTATGGCCAGATCAGCCATGACCTTATTGAATGATGGACTAGGCTTGATAGGCCCAGTGGCTGACTCCTACTATTTATTGTGTTCTCTTCATCTGAATATTCACAGCATTTTGTTATTTGTTGATTAACAACTTCTTTTAATAATTTCCAGGTTGGCACAGTGTAGTTTACATTCAGGGTAATATTAATGGAGTAAAACAAATAACCATGTTTTCATGGAGAAACAAAAGCTTGAGATGCTGGAACTAAACAAGGATTTAGTGAAGAAATTGAATGATGTATGCTTGTGCCACTGAGTATAGAAGAGTCGAAGCCCAAGAATTATTGGTGGAGCTCAGCAGGTGAAGCAGCATCCATGAGTAGAAATGGTCAGTCAATGCTTCTGGCCCGGACCCTCCCAAAATGTTGACTGAGCTTTGCACCCAGGGATGCTGTCTGATCTGTTAAGTTCCCCCAATAATTCTTGGGCTTTGATACTACTATACCCACCCCTCCACATCCCCACATCCCCTGATGATCTCATCATGTCCGTATCTGAGGATGACATTGGGGCTGCCTTCAGGAGAGTGAATCCGAAAGAAGTATCCAGCCCGGATGAAGTACCTGGATGAGTATTAAAATTCTGTGCTGACCAATTTACCAAGGTATTCACGGATATCTTCAACATCTCACTCTGGCAGGGCATGGTACCCACCTGTTTCAAACCAAGAAGAGTGAAGTAACCTATCTTACATCAACATGAAGTTTTTTGAAAGGCTGGTGATGAAACAGATCAGCTCCTGTCTGAGCCGTGACATGGATCTATTCCAATTCACCTATCATAGAAACAGGTTTATGGCAGATGTCATCTCATTGGCTCTATGCAAAAGCCCTGGAACACCTAGACAGCTAAGATGCATACGTCAGGATGCTCTTTATCGACCACAGTTCAGCATTTAACACCATCATCCCCTCAAAAATGATCAGTAAACTCCAAGACCTGGGAGTTAACACCCCACTCTGTAATTGGATCATGGATTTCCTCACCTCGAGACCACAATCAGTGAAGATAGATAAGAAATTCTCCTTCAAAATCTCTATCAATACTGGAGCACCACAGGGCTGTGTTCTTAGCCCCCTGCTCTACTCATTTTACACCTAAGACTGTGTGGCTCGGTACAACAATGTTGACAAATGTGCCGACAATACCATGGTAATGGGTTGCATGGAGGAAGGGGATGAGTCAGAATACAGGATGGAAATTGTAAACTTGGCTGGATGGTGCACCAACAACAACCTTGCACTTAATGTCACCAAAACTAAGGAGCTGATTGTTGACTTCAGGAAAGGAAAGCCAGAAATATACGATCCAGTGATCATTGGGGGATCAGAGTGGAGAGGGTGAGCAAATTTAAGTTCTTGGGAGTCACTATCTTGGAGAATCTTTCATGGACCCAACATATAAATGGCATCTTGAAGAAAGTACATCAGCACCTCTACTTCCTCAGGAGTTTCTGGTGGTTTGGTATGACACCAGAAACCCTAGCAAATTTTGACAGAGGTGGTGAAAAGTGTGTTAACCAGTTGCATCATGGTCTGATATAGAAACACCAATACCCCCGAATGTAAAGACCTCCAAAAGGTAGTGGACACAGCCCAGGACATCACAAGCAAAACCCTCCCCACTATTGAGTAGATCTATAGGGAACACTGCTGTTGGAGAGCGCAGAAATCATCAAAGTCCCTCACCACCCAGCACATGCTCTGTTCTTACTTCTGCCATCAGGAAAGAGGTAAAGGTGCCCCAAGAATCGCACCACCAGGTTCAGGAACAGCTGCTACGCCTCCACCATCAGACTCCTCAACAACATACTCAATCAGGACACAATTAAGGGCACTTTATTGATTTTCTTTTTATTCTCTGTGTATTGCAGAGTCAGTTTGTTTACATTCAACTACAGCTCAGCCTTCAATATCATTATTCCCTTGGTGCTGGTCAAGAAGCTACAAACCCTAGGCCTCTGTACCCCACTCTGTAATTGGATCCTTGACTTTCTCATTGGAAGACCACAGTCAGCACGAATGGGAAACCACATCTCCTCCTCACTGATTATTAATGCAGGCATACCCCAAGGATGTGTGCTTAGGCCACTGCTCTACTCATCATACACCCATGACTGTGTGGCCAGACACAATTCCAATGCCATCTACAAGTTTTCTAATGACACAGTTGTCAGCAGAATTACAAATGGCAATGAAGAAGTATACAGGAGGGAGATAGATAAACTCGTTGAATGGTGTAATGACAACAGCCTTGCACTCAACATCAGCAAAACAAAGAGATGATTGTGGACTTTAGGAGAATATGGCCCAGTCCTCATCAAGAGCTCAGCAGTGGACAGGGTCAAGAACTTCAAATTCTTGAGTGCCAACATCTCTGAGGATCTGTCCTGAAGCCTCCATGTTGATGCAATCACAAAGAAGGCTCACCATGGCTATATTTTGTGAGGTGTCTGAGGAGATTTGATATGTCACTGAAGACATATGTAAACTTCTCATAAACTCTTGTAAACTTCTACAGATGTATCATGGAGAGTATTCTGGCTGGTTGCATCAATGCCTGTTATTGAGTCGCCAATTCTCAGGACACAAATAAACACCAGAGGGTTGTTAATTCAGCCTGTGGCATCACAGGCACCAGACTTCACTCCATCGAGGACATCTACATGAGGCGGTGTATTAAAAAAGTAGCCTCTATCCTCAAAGACCCCCACCACCCAGGCCAAGCCCTCTTCATTCTGCTACCATCGGGGAAAAGGTACAGGAGCCTAAAGATGAGCACTCATCGGCACAAGGACAGCGTCTTCCCCACTGCCATCAGATTCCTGAATAATCAATGTACTATAGGCACTCCCTTACTTTTCGTGGTTATAATATGAATGTTTCCATATGATACTGCTATAAAACACCGAATGTCATGACTTGTTAATGACAATAAATTCTTATTCTGTTCTGTTTACAATTCGTTTCATGTTTTACGCTGTGTACAGTTTAGTTTTTGCCCTACCAATTGGTGGTAATTCTGCTGCGCTCACAGGAAAAAGGAATCTCAGGTTGTATGTGATGTCATGTATGTATTCTGACAATAAATCTGAAATCACAATGGTATTAAATCCTTGTTTGGCATAATGGATTCACTTAACCAGCAGAGGGCAACAGAATGTGATAACACCAAGAGGGAGTGTGGGACAATAGCCTGAATTTACTAACAGGCTAGTGTAGAAATTCCAGGGGCTCTGGAAGAAATATTTAAATGTCCTTAGCCACAGGTGTGGTGCCAGAGGATTGGAGGGTAGCTCACCTTGTTCCATTGATTAAAAAAGGTTCCAAAAGTAACCTTGGAAATCATAGGCTAGTGAGCCTGACGTCAGTGGTAGGTAAATTATTGGGAAATGTTCAAAGAGATAGGATAAACAATTATTTGGATAGCCAGGGTCTGATTAAGGATAATCAATGTGGCTTTGTGCATGGTAGGTCATGTTTAATCAATCTTATAGAGTTTTTCAGAGGTTACCAGGAAAGTTTGATGAAAGAAAACCTGTAGATGTTGTCTACATGGACTTTATTAAGGCCTTTGACAAGGATCTGCATGGGAGGTTACTCAAAGTTTCAGACACTATGTATTCATGGTGAAGTAAAGAACTGGATTTGACAATGACTGGACAGGAGAAGCCAGAGAGTAGTGGTAGAAGATTGCTTCTCAGATTGGAGGTCTGTGACTAGTGGTGTGCCTCAGGGATTGGTGCTGGGACCAATGTCGTTTGTCATCTATATCAATGATCTGGGTGATAATGTGGTAAATTGGATCAGCAAGTTTGCAGATGACACTAAGATTGGAGGTGTTGTGGGGAGTGAAGAAAGTTTTCAAATCTTGCAGAGGAATTTTGACCAGCTGGTAAAATGGACTGAAATATAACAGATGAAGTTTAATGCAGACAAGTGTGAGGTGTTGCATTTTTGAACGACAAACCAAGAAAGTACTGTTGGGCGCTACCAATTGTACCAATAATCACAGAGACAAAGACTGAGGGGAACTATAGACTTTATTACACACAAGACTGCTGGCCCGGGTCCAAGCTAAGGAAATGAGGGGAGGAAGAGAAGACTCGACCTTTATGGCCTGGGACACAGGGGAGGAGTCCAGGGAGGAGTCCAGGAAAGGATATCATCCGGAGGGTAGGCCAGCCTATGCCTGTAGTGCATACAATCATATCATTACATTCACCCACTCTTTTTAAGATGAATTAAGAGAATTTGTCCACTGGGAACAATCATGAGGAAGGGGGGAGGGGGGATAAAAAAAATTTTTTTAAAAGGCGGATGCTCCCTCAGGCAACTACCTCCTTCTGCCAAACCGCCGAGAGAGAGGAGGCTGTTGCAGGAGAGGCTGGGGGGGAACCGTTGGGGTCAGGGTGCTGGTGGGGGATTCCCGGGGGAGTCTCACGGGGGGTAGACTCCTGGAGGGGGGGAGTAGACTCCTGGAGGGGGGGGGAGTAGACTCCTGGAAGTCCGGCGGGGAGACGGACGGCTCGTACTCCAGGATAGTGCTCCTGTGCAGAGTGATCAGATCTGTAGTCTGGTCGGTGGCAGTCAGAGCGGTTTCGGGGTCTCCGGTCCTCGCCAGGTCTCGGATCGGTACAGTGTCCTCAAGGCCATCAGAGTACCTCATGAACACATATTGGGGGTTGACATGAATGAGGTACACCGCTTCCACCAATGGGTCCGCTTTATGGTCCCTGATGTTTTTCCATAGCAGGACCGGCTCTTGGTTTGGCAACCAAGGAGAGATGGATGAACCATTCGCCGATCTCCTATGGAAAGCAAGGAGGGGCGGTGCGTAGCAATGATCAGATGGCATGGAGTGCCTCGGGCAAACCGTCCTGCCAGCAAGACACTGGCATGTTCCTAGACCTGAGGGCCAGGAGCACTGCCTTCCAGATGGTGGCATTCTCCCTTTCCACCTGGCCATTACCCTTGGGGTTATAGCTGGTGGTCCTGCTGGTGGCTATGCCTCTGACTAGGAAGTACTGTCGCAGCTCCTTACTCATGAACGAGGACCCCCGGTCGGTATAAATATAGTCAGGATACCCGAACAGGGTGAAGATACTGCACAGTGCCTTGATAACCATCATGGAGGTCATATCTGGCCAGGGAATAGCAAAGGGGAACCTGGAGAATTTGTCCACCACCATCAGGAAGTAGGCATTCCAATTGGAGATTGGGAGGGGCCCCTGAAATCAACACTAAGTCGTTCGAAGGAGCGTGTGGTCTTAATGAGGTGTACCTTTCCTGGCCGGTAGATCTGCGGCTTACATTCCACACAGATCTGGCAGCGTCTGGTTGTGAATCAGACGTCCTCTATGAAATACAGGAGGTTCCGAGTCTTGATGAAATGGTACAGCCTCATGACTCCAGGGTGACACAGATTCTCATGAAGGGCCTGGAGATGGTCAAGATCCACGCTGGCACACATCCCCCAGGATAAGGCCTCAGGGGGATCATTGAGTTTATCTGGCCAATACAAGATATCGTAATTATAGGTGGATAACTCGATCCTCCGCCCTAGAATCTTGTCATTTTTGATTTTATCCCGCTGTTTTGTATTGAACATGAAGGTCACTGCCCTCTGGTCTGTCAGCAGGGTAAACCTTTTTCCAGCCAGGTATTGTCACCAGTGGCACACCAGCTCAACGATCGCTTGTGCCTCCTTCTCGACGGAAGAGTGCCGTACTTTGGGACCGTGTAGGGTGCAGGAGGAAAACGCTACCGGCCTGCCTGTCTGGTTAAGTGTAGTGGCCAGTGCGAAGTCGGAGGTATCACTCTCCATCTGGAAGGGGATGGATTCATCCACAGCATGCATCATGGCCTTTGCGACGTCTCCTCGGATCTGGTGAAACGCAGCCTGGGCTTCCACCGATAACAGAAATATTGTGGACTTAATCAGGGGGGTGAGCTTTATCGGCATAATTGGGCACCCATTGTGTATAGTAAGAAAACAGTCCCTTTAGGGTGTTTGGAACTGGGAGCTCCATGAGTGGGCGCATGCGGTCAGGGTCGGGGGCAATGATACCATGTGCCATGACGCATCCAAGAAGGGCCTGACGATCTGTATTAAACACACACTTGTCCTTGTTGTACGTCAAGCTGAGGGACTTGGCTGTACATAAGAACTTGATGAGGTTAGCATCGTGGTCCTGCTGGTCGTGGCTGCAGATGATGACATTGTCGAGGTATGGGGAAGTTGCCGTCAGCTTGTTCTTGACAACCAGCCAATCTATAACCCTCTGAAAAGCAAAGACACCATTAGTCACAGCGAAAGGCACCTGCAGGAAGTGGAATAATTTGCCGTCAGCCTCAAATGCCATGTATATTCGATTGCTCGGACAGAAGGGGTGTTGATGGTAAGTCGACTTGAGGTCAGTGGTCAAAAAAACTATATTGTGTGACCTTGTTAACGAAGTCGGCTATCTGGGGTAGCGGGTATGTGTCCAACTGGGTGAAGTGGTTGTTTGTTTGACTACAGTCGATCACCATCTGGGGCTTGCCTGCCCCTCTGACCATGAGGACCTGCGTCCTCCAGGGGCTGGAGCTAGGGGCTTTGATCCCCTCCGCCAGAAGTTGCTGAACCTCAGCCCGGAAGAACTCCATATCCTCAGGGCTATAGCGCCTACTCTTGGTGTCAATCACCCCGGGGTGAGGTTCACAAATAATGACGGAGGGGCCACCTGCAACGTGGTGAGACTACAGGACAGTGCCAGAGACTTGGTGCTTGGTTGGGGAGTGGGATCTGTAAGCTTGGGGTTGTGAACGCCATCATCATACTCCTGAACTGTCTGGAAGTCAAAGCCCAGGAGGATCCGTGGACAGAGCTGGGGCATGATCAACAATATAAAATCATTGTAACATTTCCCCCCCCCCCCCCACCACCATTAGAGATACTACACAGTACACAGTTCGTTTGTTGGTCCTTCGCTGCCATCGATACCGATCCGGTTATCGGCCTGACGGGAAGGGAGAGTCTGTGGCCCACGTTGGGGTGGATAAAGCTTTCAGTGCTGCCGCTGTCAAAGAGGCAGTTCGTCTTGTGCCCATTCACCTCAATCTGCATTATGGAGTTCTTGATCATGTGAGGGCTGGGTGACAGATGCCAGGACAGGTACCTTTTCCTCATCGATGGTGGGGAGGCCCAATGCCCAAGATGGTGACCTGCATGTTGACCATGCTGCTCTCTTCGGAGAAGAAGGGGGAAGTGGTGTCATGGTGGGCGGAAGTGACGTCATCGAAGTGGTAGGCCGCGGCGTAGAGGATGGGAGCAGTAGTGGGTGAGATGGCACCCCCCCTTACCGTGCACGCAGTTGGTAGCGGAGTTCGTTGGGCACACATGCCGCACTGCTCCTGGACAGGATTCTGGACTACAGAACTTCTGATAATGGCCCTTCTTCCCGTAGACCGAGCATGTGGCTCCTTTCACAGGGCAGAAGCGTCTCAAGTGCCTAGCCTGCCCGCGGAAGTTGCGTCTCAACGATGTTGACATCACTGCAGCTGTGGTCGGGTCGGTAACCCCGACACTGAGTCCCAGGACGGCGGACCTCATGTGGTACGTACATGGTAGGCTCGCTTCTGCCCACGATCGACTCCGTGTGGTGCTGGGCTGAATCTAAAGTTCTGACCAGTCAGATTGCTCTTTTTAGCAGGTGTTGATCCTCCTCGAGGAGACGTTGTCGGATATAATCCAACCTCAATCCTGACACACAGGCCTCTCGGACCAGATCTTCCATGCACTAGGTCAACAATATCGTGGCCATCAAGTTCCTCATTCAATCTTTTCCCAGTGTGACCAGAGATTGAATGAACTCTTCAGCTGACTCACCAGGCTGTTGTTTTCTGGACACAAGCAGGTAATGGAAGTAGACTTCGTTAACCTTGGGCTTATATAGCACTCGTAGTTCAGCCTTCGCCTCGACGTAGGTCGCGCTGCTTCGGATGACCTGGAAAGCCCTCTGGCTGACTCTTGCCTGTAGGACCTTCAGCCTCTTCTTGACTGAATCGACCACTTCAGTGGCACCCTCGAGGAAGTTATAGAAGCAGTTCACCCACTGTTCAAAGAGTTCAGATGCACCTGGGGCTTGGGGTTCTACCTCTAGCTGATCGAGGTGCAGCAAATTCTCCATTACCAAAGACCTTCAAAATCGTGTGTAATAAATTGTTGCCAGTTGCCCCAATAATCACAGAGACAAAGATTGAGGGGAAAGATAGGCTTTATTACACACGAGACTGCTGGCCCGGGTCCAAGCTAGGGAAATGAGGGGAGGAAGAGGAGACTCGACCTCTATGGCCTGGGTCACAGGGAAGGAGTCTAAGAGTCTAGGAATCCAGGAGAGGATGTCATCAGGAGGGCAGGCCACCCTGTACCTGTAGTACATACAATCATCATTACAAGGAAATACATGGTAAATGGTAGGGCAATGAGGAGTGTGGTAGAACAGAGGGATCTGGGAATACAGATACATAATTCCCTTAAAGTGGTGTCACAGATGGATAGGGTTGTAAAGAGAGCTTTTGGCATATTGGCCTTCAAAAATCTAAGTACTAACTACAGGAGTTGGGATGTTATGTTAAAGTTGTATAAGACATTGGTGAGGCCAAATTTAGTGTATTGTGTGCAGGTTTGGTTAACTAACTAGAGGAAAGATATCAATAAGTTGGAAAGAGTGCAGAGAACATTTACTTCAGGAACTGAGTTACAGGGAAAAGTTAAACAGATTATGACTTTATTCTCTGGAGCATAGAAGAATGAGGGGAGATTTGATAGAGGTATTTAAGATTATGAGGGGGATAGACAGAGTAGATATACATAGGATCTTTCCACTGAGGGTCGGTGAAATTTAAACCAGAGGACATGGATTAAGGGTGAAAGGGGAAATGTTTAAGGGGACCATGAGGGGGAACTTCTTCACACTGAGAGTGGTGGGAGTGTGGAACAAGCTTCCAGCTTAAGATGTAACTGCGGGCTCAATATTAATATTTAAGAAGAATTTGGACAGGTACGTGGATGGGAGAGGTTTGGAGGGCTATGGGATGGGTGCTCGACAGTGGCATGAGTAAAAGAGATAGTTCGGCACAGACTAAAGGGACAAAGGTGTCCTATTTCTGTGCTGTAATTATTCTATGGTTCTCCCCATAACCTTTCACACCCTTACTAATCAAGAACTTATCTACTTCCATTTTAAATCTACCCAATGACCCTTACTAATCAAGAACTTATCTACTTCCATTTTAAATCTACCCAATGACTCTTACTAATCAAGAACTTATCTATTTCCATTTTAAATCTACCCAATGACCCTTACTAATCAAGAACTTATCTACCTCCACAGTCCAATGCAGTAACAAATATTACAGATTCAATACCTTCTGGTTGAAGAATATTTCCTCATCTTTGTTCTAAAGTATCTTTTTATTCTAAAGCTGTGCCCTCTAGTTCTAGACTTTCCCACTTCTGGAAACATCTCCATGCCCACCCTCTCTAGCTATTTAAATAATTGGTATGTTTCAATGAGATACCCTTCATTCTAAACTATGGTGAATACAAGCCCAGAGCCATCAAAACCTCTCATCCCTGCACATTTCCATTAACCTCTTCGAGACCCCTTCTAATGTTTGTACATTCTTCCTGAGATATTGGATCCAAAACTGCTCACAATACTCCAAATGAGGTGTGACCATTGCCCATTAAAGCTTCAGCATTGCATCTTTGCTTTTATATTCTAATCCTCTTGAATTTTCTTCCTTACTACCAACTCAACCTACAAGTTAACCTTCGGGGACTCCTGCACTATGACTCCTGTCCCTTTGGAGCTCCGTTTTATGAAATTTGTTCCCATTTAGAAAAGAGACTGCACCTTTATTCTTTCTACCAAAGTACATGACCATGCATTTCTTGACACTGTATTCCATCTGCCACTTTTCCCATTCTCCAAACTTGTCCCAGTCCTTCTGCAGACTCTGCTTCCTCAATTCTATCTGCTCCTCCACCAACCTATGTATCTTCTGCAAACCTGGCCAAAAAGTCATCAATTCTGCCATCTAAATTATTTATGTCAACATAAAAAGGAGCAGACCCAACACCAACCCCTGCAGAACATCACTAATCACCAGCAGCCAGCCAGAAAAGGCCCCCTTTACTCCTACCCTTTTCCTTTTTCTTCTGCCAGTCAGCCAATCTTCTATCCATGCTTGAACCTTTCCCGTAATACCATCTACCCCTATCTTATTTAGGTCACATCTCCAGAATGGAGGACCATCGCCTTCCCAAGATCGTGTTATATGGTGAGCTCTCCACTGGCCACCGTGACAGAGGTGCACCAAAGAAGAGGTACAAGGACTGCCTAAAGAAATCTCTTGGTGCCTGCCACATTGACCACCGCCAGTGGGCTGATAACGCCTCAAACCGTGCATCTTGGCGCCTCACAGTTCGGTGGGCAGCAACCTCCTTTGAAGAAGACCGCAGAGCCCACCTCACTGACAAAAGACAAAGGAGGAAAAACCCAACACCCAACCCCAACCCACCAATTTTCCCTTGCAACCACTGCAACCGTGTCTGCCTATCCCGCATCGGACTTGTCAGCCACAAACGAGCCTGCAGCTGACGTGGACATTACCCCTCCATAAATCTTCATCCGCGAAGCCAAGCCAAAGAAGAATATGAGGAATTAATTATGAGAAGACCTAATGGTGGGAGAAACTGGGAGAGGATTTAACATGGAGAAATCACAAGGTGGAAAATGAATTGAATTGTTTATTGTCACATGTAATGTAATGCAGAGGAAAAACTGTTTTTCTTGCAATTTAAACAAGTTAACCTATACCTAAGTTAACTTACACTGTGATGGAATATTTGGGAATGTTTTTGGGAAATAAATTGGTAAAATTAGCGTTGGTTACATACACACACTTTAAAATTTGAAATACTGAAAAATTCATATTCAGTGACTCCACAGAAACTATGGAGAATATTATGCGTATTTCACAAGTAGGTGCTAATTGAAATGATGTCATGAAATGAATGGACTATCATCTTGGAAGAACAGCCAGAGCCAGGTTGTCTATTTTAGACCTTTTTGCAAGGCTTTTGACCACTGCAAAGTGCTCACTCAGAGGTCATTGAGAGGTTGTTGTTTATCTAAAACAACAGATGGACCAGAAGACTAACTCCTATTGCCTGCTGGAGAAGGTCAGGGGTTTTGTAAATGTGAGGGAGAAGGACATGCTGCTGGCACTTTGAATCTCAGATAGAGAGAGACACACAGAAGGGAGTCTTTGAATGTGTGTGACACAGAAAGCTGTAACAAGCCAGGAGAAGCTTTTTGGAACTGAAACAGAAGCTCCAGAGTGGCGGATGGCTGGAAGTGCTATCTGTCTGATGTTTCTCTTGGAATAAGTGGAACAGAAAGAAACTCTGTGATAGCCTGAAAGAAAGAGGTTATCATCTGGAGAACCCTGATGGGGCAAGTTTCATCAGCAAGACATTGAGGTGATTAATGGTGGTATCTCAGTTGTGGAAATCCTGGAACAACAAATCTCTCTCTGCAAACCCTACGAGAACCTTCCTGAGTGGTAAACATTTACCTTTCGAGGGCCAAAGCCTGGTGAACTTTATACATGTTAAATTCTGTGCACAGAATAAGAATTGCTTGCAACCAGTGAACTTGGAAGAATAGGAGTAAGTTTGAACTGTGAAACAAAGAACTTTTATTAAATTTACACACACATTACATACACGTGTGCTTAGAATTAGAAGGCAGTTAAGATGGGTTCGTTAAGTTAATAGTGATAAGTTAAAGTTTGATTCTGTTTTCATGTTTAAACATAATTAAAATCAACTTTTGTTTAAGTAACTACTTGTCATGGTGAATATCTATTGCTGCTGGGTTTTGGGTCCTTTGGACTTATAACCATACCTAAGGACAAAATAAAACAAAAGTACAGACTACTCCATTACAGAGAAAAGTTCAATTAAAGCAATGCAAGGGCTGCACTATTTTGCTCTTGAAATGTCTACCAGAGTGGGCAACCATTTATAAAAAACTCACATTCCACCATAAGCAATCCCCATGCCATAACTGCTCTGTAATTGGTAAGAGATTGCTTAAGGTGGTATGTCAGTGGGAAGGGAAGGTTGAGAACCATTGCTCTAGACCCAATTGTTACTGAAATATTTTGCTTGAGAAAAATTGTCATTGGCCCATTTCCTTTAGAGTTATGAAACCATGCACATAATGAGTCAATTAGATACGATTAAAACAGTGGTTTTCAAAATTTTCTTTCCACCCACATATCTCCTTAAGTAATCTCTTTCTAATTTTATGGCATAGGGAATACTTAAGGTGGAATGTGAGTTTTTTTTAAAAAGGTTGCTCACCCCTTGTCTATTAATTAACCTAGTAATAGTGGGGAAGAAACTGTACTTTAATCTGGTGATGCTTGTTTTCAAACTTGTGTTAAAACTTCTGTATCTTGAGCTCAACTGGGATGGGTCATTTAACATGTTCCTATCCACGGAGTCAGTGGAGGGGAGATTATTTTGAATGATGGCCTGAACTGCATTCGCAGGTCTCCAGATATAGAGGTTGATGGTTGGGTTGGGGGGCTGGTGAAGGGAAGGATCCAAGGTCAGATGACCACCAGAAAGATTCCACTATGAAGATATTTAACATATTTAACATTTCTCGCTGATTTTCAGCTACTATCTGTGTTATGGGCCTAGAGGACCCACAAAACCCAGCAGTAATTGAAATTCACCAAGACACATGGTTACTTTAACAAAAGTTATTTTTAATTTTCTTTAAACATAAAAACAGGATCAAACTTTAACATATCATTATTAACTTAACTTAACCTAACTTAACCCAACCTAACTTAACCCCCTTCTAATTCTAAGCACACGTATATGTAATGTGTATACAGGTACACAATCATTTATCTGGACATCTAAAATCTGGAAAACTCCAAAATCTGGCAAGTGGGGAGAGAGACAGCAGTGTGAGTCAGGCGGGCAAGGGGGGGAGAGACCGGCAGTGCAAGTCGGGTGGGCAAGGATGGGAGAGACTGGCAGCGTGAGTTGGGCAGGCGAGAGACCGGCAGCACAGGTCGGGTGGGTGAGGGGGAGAAGCGGCAGCGCAAGTTGGGTTGGCGAGGGGGGAGATGGCAGAGCGAATCGGGCGGGTGAGGGGGTGAGACCAGCAGTGCGAGTCAGTCGAGCGGGGCAGGGAGACCAGCAGTGCGAGTCGGGGGGGTGACAGGGGGAGACAGCTGTGAAACTGGAAGGGGGTGGGGGTGGTTAGAGCAGCATAATTCGGGTGGTCTTAAATCTGGCTTTCTGAAATCCAGAAAAATCCAAAATTCAGAACACACTGTCCCCAAAGGTTCCGGATAAACGATTATGTACCTGTATGTTCAGGAAAGTTCTTTGATTCACAGTCCAAACTCACTTCTCACTCCTCCAGGTTCACCAGAATCAGGCAATTCTTATAATGTGCACAGAATTTAACATTTATAAATTTTCACCACACTCTGGTGCTTAATGTTAAATGGTTACCACTCAGAAAGGTTCATGTTGGTTTCAGAGAGAGATTCATTGCTTTTTGGACACACACAAACTAATTTACTTCCATCGGTCACTTCAGTGTCTTGCTGAAGAAACTTGCCCTAACAGGATCTCCAAATGATAACCTTTTCTTCAAGATCACCACGGAGTTCCAGGTGAAATGCTCCAGCCAGCCATTTCCCCTTTTAAGGACCACAAGGGTTTTCAACAGCCTGAACTCAGAACTCATAACCCATCTTCAAAAATGGGGTCTTCAACAAGCTGCCAGCTGCAATTAACACCTATTTGTGAAGTCTCCAGAGGCATTCTTCAAAGTTTATGTAAAGTCACTGTGGACATGATGTCTCTCCTTATGCATAGCTCTTACATTTTAAATGAGATCTCTTTTGTGAAATGTTTATGTCTGCTTGTGGTGACCTACACTAAATACCCCCACAATCTATCTCTTTTAAAAAAATATATTTATATATATTAAATATAATATAACCCATCACATCTGTTTGATTCCACTAATGCTGATGAGATTTGTGTAACTGCAGCTTTAAGTTACAAGATATCAAGCTCCATATTCCATAGGACTAGTTAATCACCTGAATCTAGGGGTGTATTTCTGTTGTCTGTTTTCACTCACTTTATAACTTGGTCTGTTCTGCATAAACTGATCATTGGCATTTTGCAATCCTACAGGGCAAAGTGAATCCCACCAGGTGGGTGAGGTCAGGGGAGCTGGAGAGGGAGTTTCAAAGAAAGATTAGTTGAAGGAAAGAGCTAATCTATTAAGAAGTTGTAAGTAAATGGAGATGTCTAAAAAAGGAGATTCTAACTGATAGAGCAGTCATTGTGAAATCATTTTATAGTTTCCTGGAATCACAGTCTCAATAAAGTGTTCCAACCTGAAATGTTGATGGTCATTTCTGCCCATGGAATCTGCATGGCCAATTGAGTCCTTCCAGCTTCTTATTGTTTGCTCAAGGTTCCAATATCTGCAGTTTCTGTTTCTCTTTTTTTTTTTGGAATTATATTCTATTTACTTTATGACACTGCATGTCAAAAAGTAAACCACAGAGATTAGAATAAACTGATGTAGTGTTTTAATCTAGAAAACTAATTGGACTAAGTGGCAGATATAGAGATAAGGACATCACTATTATCAAGATGTTTGCAATAGGGGCAGGGGGTTGTGGGTGAAGGAGTGTGTCACATGATGGTGGAGTGTCAGGTTGGAGAACCTAGATCTCATGTAAAAAAATATTTAAAAAGTGTTAAAAAGAAAAAAGATAGAAGGAAAAGAGAAAAAGAATTAAACTAATAGAGAACACCCTATAGATGTCTCCAAAAAAAGAAAAGGCTGCTCCTGGATCAAGAGAAAAACAGCAAAACCTACAACAAGATAAAGAAGAGAGGCCTACCTTGTAGATGGATCCAGGAGCTGCCCCAAAGTTAGTGACTGTAATAGTACAGATTCTACCACCAATGTGTATATGTATAGATTGTAATGTAGGACGACTGTGATTGGCTGAGAGCATAGCCACGCCTACTGGCAGGTCTTAAAGGGTTGCTCCTAGCCAGACCAGGTCATTCTGGACTGGTTGACTTACATGTAATACACTCCAGTCTTCTAGTTAATAAAAGCCTTGGTTTGGATCAACAAACCTTTGATTCTTTCGACGCGCTCTACAGTGACCCACTTGAAGAAGTTCGTGACTGAGATGACTCTGGATTTTCCAACGTCAAGCCACTTCCAACAATAATCAGAGGTCCCGAAAGAAGAAGCGCCTCTGCACTTGCGCAAGGAGTCACATATGCGCAGATAGCATAAAACAGGAGCAATGCTAGAAGAAGGAAGCAGACATAAACTGCTTCAACAAGAAGAAACAGAGGAAGAATCAAATTCTAGCAATTCTGAGGAGGTTTTACAATTGGAAGAAGACAAAATAGAAGAAGAATTAGAAAGCGCCAGCAAAGAGTTGAAAGTTAGAAATGGTAAAACTTTGGGTATGCATGATTTGTATAGACAAATGAAGGCAATGATGAAGGGAATAAAGCAAATTGGAGCTTTAGTGTTAAAATCAGAAATTAGAACTAAACATGTAGAGCAAGTAGTTGTGAATATGCAAAAAAGATTTGAAGAGATGGAAAAAAATGTCAAGGGAACAGAATCTGAAATTGATTCAATTAAAGATCAGATGGGGAATAATGCAAACAAATTTTACTACTGTTCAAGATCATTTCGCCCAAAAAGTGGATGCTTTTGAAAATTTCAGTCAAAGAAATAACATAAAAAATTATTGGACTTAATGAAGGGCATGAAGGAGATGAGATTAGACAATTTTTGCAATGTTGGATTCCACAAAGTTTTGGAGTCAAATAATTTCAGGTAGATAGTGAGATAGAAAGAGCACATTGAGCTTTATGACCTCGACTACAACTAGATCAAAAGCTGTGTCCAATACTGGTTAAAATCCTTTATTATCAAGTAAGTGAGAAGATTTTGGAATTGGCAGCATGACAAGCAAAGGAAAGACAAGAACCTTTAGAATATAATGGAAATAAGATATTTTTCTGCCCAGATATATGTTTTGAATTGTTGAAGAAAAGAAAGGAATTTAATCCAATTAAAAACGTAGTGTGCTTTTGTTTTAAGATATCCAGCAACACTGAAAGTTTTTGTTCCAGGTGGTCAAAACAAGCTCTTTGTTGAATCAAGGAAGGCCAAACAATATGCTGACTCTCTGCCAGGCATTCATTGTGAAGAGGAGATGAGTGCTGAGCAGTAGAGTGCAATTTAAAGAACATTTCGATCAGTAATATGGGTAACTGATAAAGGGTGATCTTTTTATGTTTATGTCAATAAACTGTATCAATATCTTTGGGAAAGCTGGGAGGGAGGGGTTGATAGCTGCCAATTCATGTGTGCATTTGTGGCACAAGCCACTACCCGTAACATAGAGGGGAGTAATGTTGTTTATGTGAGTAATAACATTACCAGGGGTCTTTTTATGCTGTTTCCCTGTCTTTACAGCGTTTCTTTTTCTTTTCATCTAGAATAGTTTATAACAATAGTTTTTAATATGATAATGTAGTAGAACTAGAAGCTGTAAGAGATGACGTATGGGTGAAGGATAGTATTATCATCAAAATACTTAATGGGTAAAATGGTAAATTTTGTATGTATTAATATTAATAAGATTAAAAATATTGTTATCCAAGAATAAATCCGAAAAGCATGTTATACCTTTAACTTTCCAGAGTAAATTAGAAACTCTGTCTATGAATCCCCTTCTAAGTTTGAGTTAACCTGGCGACCATTTATTCAATATTTTCATTTGTTGTGAGTTGATCTAGCTCTGATTTCTTTCTATGATTATGTATGATAATTGGGCTGTAAGATGAGATCGGAGTGATCGGCGTGGTTTAGCTATATCTGTAGGTTTTTTTTAAAGTTTTTTTTAATTCAGATTTGTTTTTTCTTCTTTTTTGGGGTTTTTTTTCTCTTTTTTCATATATTGTTATTAATTATATCTTTTTTTTAGAGATAGTTCACACCCTAAACTGATCTAAAAAAAAATTTTTTATGATATATTTTTATTCTGTAATATTATCTCTGTATTAATTCATTACTTACTATGTATTTTTATATCTCTTTGAACTGTATGTGTTTATAAATTATAATAATAATAAAAAGATTGAAAAAGAAAAGAAAAATATTGTTAAGAGGAAAGAATTGATGGCAGATATGAAAAAAGATGAAGGTGGTTATTACTTTTCTACAAGAGACACATTTAACTGAAATTGAACATCAAAAATTTAAAAGAGATTGGGTGGGAGATGTGGCACTGTCCTCATTTAATTCCAAGGCTGGAGGGGTAGCAATTCTAATTTATAAAAATCTTCGAGTTAAAATACAAAGTATTATTACAGATCCAGTAGGTCGATGTATAATAACGTATTGTCAATTTTTTTTTCTGAATTTTGTACTTTTTTGAATATATATGCTCCAAATTTAGATGATGAGAAATTTATACAAGAAATATTTTTCGAATTTAGCAAATGCTAATGAAAATATGTTAATAGGTGGAGACATTAATTTTTGTCTTGATTCGTTCATTGGGAGAAATGTTATTAAAAGGTAAAGTGAACAAAATTATATAATCCTTAATGAAATATGTGAGATTAATAAATGCATGCAGGAGAATTCATCCAAAAGAAAGGGATTATTCTTTTTATTCAAAAAGACATGATTCTTACTCCAGAATTGATTTTTTTTCTTAATATTGCCACAATTGCAGGGAAGAAAAAAAAATTAAGTATAAAGCAAGAATTTTATCAGATCATTCACCTTTATTTTTAGCAATATCAATAGAAGATAGAGAGAAACTAGCTTGTAGATGGCAATTTAATTCTATATTGTTAAAAAGGAAGGATTTTTGTGAATTTATGGAACAGCAAATATGGATTTTTTAAAATTAATTCTAATTCAGTAATTAATAAATTTGTTTTATGGGATGTAATGAAAGCATATTTAAAAGTTCAAATAATAAGTTATACATTTGAGATAAAATAAATTATATGCGAGAAGTCGAACAACTTTAAAAATAAATAATAGATATAGAAAAAGATGAAAAAAAAGTGTTGATAAATAAGAAATTAAAGTATAATACTTGGCAAACTTTTAAAGTAGAAAGGTATAATGAGAACTATGCAATTATATTATGATTTAGGAGAGAGAGCACATAAGGTTCTTGCATGGCAATTAAAAACAGAACAGGTATCTAGTATAATTATAGCAACCAAGAAAGAATCAAATAAAATTATTTATAAATCACAAGAAATAAATGAAAATTTGATAAAGTTTTATAAAAATTTGTATCAGTCAGAATCATTAAAATATGAAAACAAAATAGAAGAATTTTTGTCTCAAATAAATTTACCAAAATTTAATGTAGAACATCAAAGAGTATTGTCCACTCCATTTACTCAAAAGGAGGTTAAACAAGCATTGGGATCATTGCAAAATAATAAATCGCTGGGAGAAGATGGTTTTCCCTCTGAATTTTATAAAGTATTCAAAGATTTATTAATTCCTCCATTTATGGAAATATTAGAACAGAGATTAATGATTTGCCAGAATAATTTAAGACAACAATTATAGCACTGATTCTGAAAAAAGGAAGGATTCTTTGAAGCCATCATATTATAGACCTATTTCATTGTTAAACGCGGGCTACAAAATAATATCTAAAATGTTATCAAATGGAATAGTTGAAATATTTACCTAAATTAATAAATATGGATCAAACTGGATTTGTTAAAAAAACTAGCAGATAATGTAACAAAGTTCATGAGTATAATACATTTAGCACAGTTAGTAATAGCTAATTCAGATGCTGAAAAAGTGTTTGATAGACGTGAATGGGATTTTTTATTTAAAGTCTTGGGAAAATTTGAGATAGCACCAACATTTATAAATAGGGACAAAGCTCTATATAATAAACATAAAGCAAAAGTGGTAACAAATGTGAAAATATAAGGATCTTTTTTATTATCTAGATCAGGTAGATGAGGATGTCCATTGTCACCTACATTATATATTTTAGAAATAGAACCTTTGGCAGAATTAATTAGATTTGATAATGATATTAAAGGTTTTAAGGTGGATGGGAAAGAACATAAGATTAGTTTATTTGCGCATGATGTTATAATGTATTTGACTGAACCAGAAAGGTCATAATGTAAATTGTATTTAAGATTAAAAGAATATGGTGTAGTATCTGGTTACAAAATAAATTGTGATAAAAGTGAAATAATGCCTATAGCTATAGCATATTATAAGCAATGTAAAAGGGAAAGTCATTTAAATGGCAGGGAGATGCAAAGGTGTTTTGCAAAGCAATCTCCTAATCTGCATCAAGTTTCTCCGATGTGAAGAAGTCCACAAAAGGAGCACCAGATGTAGTAAATTTATCTTGCGGATACACAAATGAAGGGTTGCTTCACTTGAAAGGCATTTTTTTGGCCCCGGACAATGGTGTTGGAGGAGTATGTGCAAGTATGACACCTCCTGTGGCCATAGGGGAAGCTGATGTGGGGGGAGGCAATTGGTGGGGAGGGATGAGTCCCTATGGAAAGCAGAAAGGGGAGGAGAGGGGAAGATGTGTCTAGAGGTGAGATCCTGTTGTAAGTGCCAGAAATTCAGAGGATAATGTGCTGGATACAGAGGTTTGTTAAGTGGTAGGTGACAACAAGGAAGATTCTGGGTTTGTTGCATCTGCAGGCAGAGGGAACCAGGGAAGATGAGCAGGAAATAGAGAAGATGTGGTGAGGGCTGAGTTGATGTTGGTGGAAGGGAAACCATGTTTGTGAAAGAAGGCAGACATTTCAGAAGATCTGGATTGGAAGACCTCATCTTGGGAACATATCCAGCAAAGACAGAGAAATTGAGAGAGGGGAATAGAATCCTTGCAGGGGACAGTGTATGAGAAAGTATACTCCAGCTTGTTGAGGAAGTTAGTGGGTTTGTAATATACTTAATGTTGGTGGAAAGCTTGTCTCCTGAAATGGAATCAGAGAGATCCAGAAAGGGGAGAATGTTGTTGGAGATGCATCAGATGTGTTTGGGATCAGGGTAGATATTCTCCGTGAAGTGAATGAAGTTGACAAGCTCATTGTGGGTGCATGAGGCAGTGATAAAATTGACCTTCACTGCAATAAAACAACAGCAGAACCAATGAGTGTACAACCAACTTTATTGTATTATGCTAGCAGAAGCAAGGAGTACAAAGAATGAGCAGTCACTCATTCCCTGCACTGAGCCTTACTCAACTCATACAGAGTTTTATTTCATTTTATATAATCCTTTAGATGGGTGCTACGTGCAGTTTTACATGTTCCTTAAAACTGATTGTTATCTTGGAGCTGGTTGTTCTTGTTTTTGTTACATCTTACCTTTGTCTTCCAACATCTTGCTCAGGTCTGGTCAAGCTATCTTTGTCAGGTCATGCCATGCTCTTGTGGCTTTGTTTTCAGTCATGTCATGCGACCTGGTATTTGTTCAACCTTGCGCATATATTTCAAATTGTGGTTTTTTTATCTGCAACACAAGAAAATCTCCATTAGCCTACACCCAACAACAGAAATTCCTTCACTTAATGCATTAAATTCTTTCACAGCAGCTCCGATGTAGTCACCAATATAATGGAAGAAGAGTTGAAAGAGCAATCCATGCTGCAAGCCTTATCAGGCAAGACATCTAAACTCTTCCTCCACTACATTTATGGCTACATCAGGGCTGCCTTGTGGACCCCTCATGAGCTTGTCAACTTCATTCACTTTGTGGCCAACTTCAATCCTGATCTTAAACTCACGTGGTCCATCTCCGACAACACTCTGGATCTCTCTGTGTCCACCTCGGGAGACAAGCTTTCCACAGATATATACTATAAACCTACTAACTCCCACAACTACTTTGACTACACTTCCTCACACCCTGTCCCTGCAAGGATTCCATTCCCTTCTCCCAATTTCTCTGTCCCCACCACATCTGTGCCCAAGATGAGTTCTGCTAGTCAAGATCTTCCAAAATGCCTGCCTTCTTCCACAAACAAGGCTTCCCCTCCACCACCATCAACTCAGTGCTCAACCACATCTCCTCCATTTCCTGCTCATCTGCCCTTCTGGTCCCCTGTGCTCCCAGACTTAATAAACACAGAAATCTCCCTTGACCTCATCTACTACCCCATCAACCTCTGCATCCAACACATTATCATCCTGAATCCTACTTCCAGACACATCTTCCCCTCTCATCCCATTTCTGCCTTCCATAGGGACCGCTCCCTATGTCACTCGCTCATGCACTCATCCCTCCCCATCAATCGCCCCCCGGCACATTGTCCTGTGGCTGTAGGAGGCATCTATACCTCTTCCCTCAACACAGGCCGGGGCCCCAAACAGACCTTTCAATTGAAGTGACACTTCATTTTTGTATCTATGGGAGTGATCTACTGCATCAAGTGCTCCCTTTGTGGACCTCTATACATCCGAGAGACTGGACGCAGTCTGGGAAATCACTTCGCAGAGCACCTTTGCTCCATCCACACCAGTGACAGAGTCCTCCCAGTAGCCAACTATTTCATTTCTGTGTCATAGTCCCATATACACATCTGTCCATGACCTTATGTACTATACTACCAAGATCACATGTAAATTGGAGGAACGACACCTCGTTTTCAATCTGGGCCCTCTCCAGTCAGATAGCATTTACATGACTTTTCTGTTTTTTTCTAACCTGTTCTCTTCTACCCTTCATTTCTTTCCCCCCTTCCTTTCCTCCTTTCAGCTGTCCTCCCCCTCTCTATTCACCCAGCCTTCCCTCCTCCCCTTGCTTGCTTGTCTCATCCCTCACTTTTCCACTTATTACCTCCTGCCTTTGCAATCACACATTCCATCCCCCACTCTTTTATTTGGATGCCTGCTGACATTTTTCCATACATTGATGAAAGGCTCTAGACCAAAATGTTAGTTTTACCGTGTCTGCCTGTCCCGCATCGGACTTGTCAGCCACAATCGAGCCTGCAGCTGACGTGGACTTTTACCCCCTCCATAAGTCTTCGTCCGCGAAGCCAAGCCAAAGATATAAAGGACAATATTTGACCTGGTGAGTTTCTCCAGCATTGAGTTTTTACTAAAGAGCATGTGATGTATCGCACATGTAGGTATGGAGGTACTGGGCAAGAGTGAAAAATGTGGAGTTGAGGTAAGATGATACTAGGTTGATGAGGCAGGAACATGAGGTAACAATGGGTCTACTTGGATAATTGAGTTGTGTATCTTGGGAATGAGATAGAACTGGGCAATGTGGGGATTGAAAACACTGAGGCTGGAGGCCGTGGGAAGGAGAAGACCAGAAGTGATGGTGACCCGTCTATTGAAGTCAGAATGTTTTGTCTCCAAGAGGGTATTGTAAAGAACAAGCAGGGGTTTGGAGTGGGAGTCATTTTGGTGGAGGGTGTTAGGGGAGGAGGATGGAGGATTGGGCAGGGGGGAAGGAGGGAATGTTGAGGGTTGGGGAAGTCAGAGGGGGGAGGGGGAGGGTTGGGGAGGTCAGAGCATGGAGGTGGTAGGGGAGGTGGAGGGTAGGGGGGTCAAGGTGGCATCATTAGAGAGTTAGAGAGATGAGAGGTTTTTGAGTTGGGGGCAGGAAGAAATGGGGAGCTCAAAGGAGTAGATGGGGTTGAGTAGGGAAAGGTGGGAAAGGACAGGTAGGGAAGGATAAGTAGGGGTGGGGAAGATGATGAGCCTGTAGGATCCAGCAGCAGAGGTATCCAAGGTGTTGGCCTTACAGAGCTGTCATATGAAACAAATTTTGCAGAGCTAAAGCTTTTCTTTTTGGAGCAACAAAGAATGAGAGGTGACATAACAGAGGTATGTGAGTTTATGAGGGCCTTAATAGCATAGACAGCCAACCCCTTTTTCCTGGGGCATCAATTGTTTAAAGCAGTGGTTCTCAACCTTTTTCTTTCCACTCACCTATCACTTTAAGTATTCCCTATGCCATAGGTGCTCTGTGATTAGTAAGGGATTGCTTCAGGTGATTTGTGGGTGGAAAGAAAAAGTTTGAAAACCACTGTTTCAATTATACCTAATTGACTCGTTATGTGCACGGTTTCATAACTCCAAAGGAAAGGGGCCAATGACAATTTTTCTCAAGAAAAATATTTCAGTAATAATTGGGTCTGGAGCAGTGATTCTCAACCTTCCCTTCCCACTCACATCCCACCTTAAGCAATCCCTGACTAATCACAGAGCACCTATGGCATAGGGAATGCTTAAAGTGGGATGTGAGTGGAAAGAAAAAGGTTGAGAACCACTGGTTTACAGTGAATGGAGGAAAGTTCAGGAGAAATCTCAGAGGTACTTTTTTTACTCAGAGTTCCAGCAGAGTGGTGGGTGCCTGGAATGCATTGTCAGGGGTGGTGGTGGTGGAGGCTGCTAAAACATGGAGATTCAAAAGGTTCTTAAATTGTCTCATAGATGTAATAAAAATAGAGGCTCATGGGTGTGGGATGGGATAAAATTAGAATGTTGTGGAGTAGGTTTCCATAGGTAGTCACAAAATTGTGGGATGAAGGGCCCATACTGTAATGTTGTATGTTCTAAATGCAACAAAGATTTCTTGACTGACATCAGGAAAGACTTTATTGGGCAGGGACAGATTGGATTGACTAGACCTCAGGAGTTTGCAGAGGTTTGCTGTAACATTGTAAACCCTGGCAAATTTCTAGATGTGTAGTTGCAGTCAAATCACAAAGCTGGAGAAACTCAGCAGGTTAAACAGTGTACAGCAAAGATCAGGATACAGAGGCAATGTTTGGGGCTTGAGCCCTTCATCAAGGTATGGAAAAATGTCAGCAGGCATCTGAAGAAAGGGAAGGGAGAGGGGTAGGGGGAGGAACACGGTGCCAAAGGCAGGAGATAATAGGTGAGAAGGGAGGGAGGGCACAGCAGCAAGCAAGGGGAGAAGGGGTGGCTCTGTAAATAGAGAGGGAAGTGGGTGCAAAGCTGGAAGAAAGAAGATGGGAAATGGAAGGGAGGAAGAATGGAGAGTAGGTTAGCAGAAACCAAAGAAGTCAATGTAATATCATCTGGCTGGACAGTGTCCAGATGAAAAATCAAGTGTTGTTCCTCCAATTTTCAACTGGTCTTGGTGAGATAGTATGCCAGGTCATGGACAAACATGTGAGTATGGAAATGGGACGCAGAATTGAAATGCTTGGCCTCTGAGAGATCCCTGCTGCTGATGCGGACAGAGCAAAGATGCTCTGCGAATGATCTCCCAGTCTGCGCCCAGTCTCTCCTATGTAGAGAAGGCCACAAAGGATGCTGGTATGGGGACACAATGCCCCTAAGTGTAAAGCCCTGCAAAAGGTAGTGGATACAGCCTAGTACATTTCACGCAAAAATCTCCCCTCCATTAAGAACATCTATAGGGAACACTTCTGTTGAAGAGCAACAGCAATCATCAAGGATTTACTACACCCAGCACATGTTATCATCAGGAAATAGGTGCCACAAGGCTCACACCAACAGGTTCATGAACAGCTGCTACCCCTCCACCATCAGACTCAACAATAAACTCAATCAGGGACTAATATAAGGACTCCTGCTTTTGCATTCTATTAATTTTTTTTACCTCTCTGTCCTGCAGTTTTACATTTCTTTGTTTAAAGTTGTGTATAGTCTTTTTTTTTTGCACTACCAATAAGTGGTAATTCAGCCTTACCCACAGGATAAGGAATCTTAGGGTTGTATATAGTGTCATGTATGTACTCTGACAATAAATCTGAATTCTGAATCTGGTGCATATCCCTTGATTTCCTAATCAAAGAAAAATCCATTGAAGCAGCCTTGGAAATGTTAGTTGACCTTAAAAGATCCAGTATGTGTATACAGTGAAACCCCAATTTAATGCCACTCGATTTAACGCAAATCTGGATGTAACACCATGAGTCAATGGACTAGGCTGTCGGGTAGCTGTCAGGAGCAGGAACTTCAGGCTACCATGGGGTGTGGGGACTTTGGGCTGCCATGGAGAGCGGCGACCTCAGGCTGCCACTGGGAGCAGAGACTTTGGGCTGCTGCCAGGAGTGGGAGTGGTCGGTTTACTAAAAATTAATTTTGTTTCAATTTCAACAGTAACTATAATGATTTACTGAAACCCCGATTTAGCGAGACCCCGCTTTTATCATGATGTGATTTTTTTTGGACCCAAACTATCATGTTAGTCACCAGATTTGGGTTTGTAACAGGTTTTGTAATTTTTGACCCTGCCGTACCTGTCCAATGTCCTTTGTTGTTTCCATTTTCATCTGGAAACTCCATTTCAACTGGGAGATGGCTTTCCAAAGGTTGTATCTGCTCCTTCCGGATTGGTCTAGATCTCCAGACTTGTTTGTGATCTGGCTCTCAGCAGGTTCCAGATTTCATTGATCAACCAGAGCTTCTGGTTGGGGAAAGCCCTGAACGATTTGGTGGGGACACACTCATCCATAGCTGTTCTGATAAAGTCTGTGACAGCCCTGGTGTAGTCATTCAGATCCACAGTTGAGTCCTTGAATACCACCTAATCCACTGACTCGAGGAAGTTAACACTCTTGCCACTCATCTCCAGTAATTCAGGTTTAATATTGACCTCAGTGCTACCTGTTTGGAGTTGGCACATTCTCTCCTTGACTGAAGACATGGCAATTTCTTCTCTCAGAGGGAAGCGAATCTCTGGAATTCTCTGCCCCCCTGGGTGGTGTGGACTGATTGCCTGATAAGTTTACAGTGAAATAAATATTTGTAAGATTGAGGAATTGAGGGTTCTGGAGAACTGGCAGAGAAGAAAAGTTGAGGCCAGCATAAATCAACCATTATCATATTAAATGGTTTAGCAGGCTTATGTGGCCTACTCCTGCTCCTGTTTTCTTGTGTAGCTCTCCACGTGTCCTAGTTTCTTCTCAAATCTTGGGTCAATGTGCCAATGTAACTTACTTCTGGTGTGGGCTGATGAGAAAAAAAAAAATCAAAAGCATTGTTAGAAATGTGTGAGAGAGAATGTTGCAAAGGTATATGGAAATATGGAGGACATTGCTCTATTGGAGGGAAACATGGCCTCCATCTGTCATGTTTATTAGCAGATTTTCACAACATTATGAGAGGTTTAGTCATTTTTATTGTCTCTCAGCTTATCATTTCCAGGTTTTCTAATGCTGAATTTGCTGGTATTTGAACTCACATTTACTGCATTATAAATCTATATTGGGTAGAAGTTAATTTAGCCATGGAATCTCACAGACCCTGTGCAAAATGGCCATCCAATTAAGAAGGCTTTAAAAGATGAGAGTTGATATATTTGACATTCTCTTGATCTATGTGTTATGCTCTTAACAATAACTTTGTTGTGTGTCAGAGAATATCCTACTAATAATTAAATGGAAATGTCCGCATGGGAAGTTATCCTGCAGCATCCAACACACCAGTAATTAAATGCTGCTGATTGACATTAAGGCAGACATACCAAGTCTACCTGAGTGCAGTTGGACAAAGCTGTTCTCGGGTTCAATGAATTCATAATACTTTTTTTTTAATTGATGAGTAAATAGATCTGTTATAGTTTACCATTCTACATATGATGAGAACAGCTTATTTCTTGTTTGCAGACTGATGTAAATATTTACACTGTCTAAGATAAGACCTGCAAGGGATTAGGAAATATTACAATTACTGATGACATTTTGCTTTCTCTGCACATTAGAAAATTTTAATATGAAGTGTACTTTGAACAATTCAACAGCATTTTGCAGTTACAATCCAGATTGCCCATAAACTGGGAGAATATCCACACTTTGTAGTCCTAAGAGAAACTAGATGTGAAAGGAGAGTGGATACAGGGTTTCCGCATTGTATTTTCTGCATTCATACATGGCACTTTAAGTTCTCAATACGTTCTATTGCCTGTGCTTCCAACAAGGTCTAATTTTGTTCAATTCAATTTGTCTTACAATCTTCCACTTGCAGGTAATATATTCATTAATAAATGTATTCTGATTGTATTTTCTTTTAAAAATATTTTTTATTGAATTTAACATAATAATCCTACATACAAAGCCTACTAATATAACAAAAAACATGTCATATCATATCCATATCACAAATTAATATAAATGTAATTTTAAAAATCCAACCATATTTGTTGATTTAACATTATTTCTGAAAAATAATTCTGGATAGAAATCAATTGATTTACATTATACCAATCTTTGGTCAAAACACAGAGTAATTTGATGATATGATCGAGGACAACCGTAATTAATCAATTAATCTATAAAAAAGAATAAAAAGAAAAAAGGAAACAAAAAAATAAAGCTGAATCTAATCTATCCCTTCCCTCTAATCAAGTTTACCTTGTAGAGAAATAAAACTAGAAATATGGATCAAATAGCGACCTTCAGAAACTAGAAGGAGCTTCCAAGTCTGATTGTATTGTCAAGGATTATCTTTTAAACACCTTGCATCTTAATATTGTGACGGATTATGTTATATTTTATATAGATGTTTTAAAAGGAGATAATTTGTGGGGTTTTTTTGTGTAGGTCATAAACAAACACTTCACAACACAGATCTCATTTAAAATGCAAGAGCTTGGCTTAAGCGAGACAGTCCAGGCTCCGAGTGCCTTTCCAAAAATTTTGAAGAATGCCTATAAGGACTTCACAAATAGGTATTAATTGGACATGCTATGGAGTAATTAATTATTGTTTTGGAAAGCAACAGATGAATAGACTGTCTGAATGCAGTTTGCTGTTCTAGGAAGGTCATATGGTTTTGCAAGCAGAGAGAGTCAAACAGGTTTTTCACAGAGAGAGAGAGTGAAAGATAGAATTCAGTTACATAGTTCTATGGTTCAGCAGCAGCAGCTGGGACTGGAACATAACAAGCTGGCAAGCTTGTGGAAAAACTCCATTTTGAAGACGGGTTGTGAGTTCTTAGTTCAGCCTGTTCAAAGCTCTTGTGGTCTATACAAGAGGAGATGGCTGGCTGCCTAATCTTTCACTTGAAATAAGGGAAATAGAAAAGGAACTCTGTGGTGACCTGAAAGAAAGAGGTCATCATCTGGAAAACCCTGATGAGGTAAGTTTCTTCAACAAGACACTGGAGAGGTGCTGATGTGCTTTCTTCATGATGCCATTAGTATGCTAGATCCAGGTAAGATTCTCCAAAATAGTGACTCTAAAGAACTTAAATTTGCTCACCCTCTTCACCCCTGTTCCCCAAATGATCACTGGATCATACACCTCTGGTTTCCCTTTCTGAAATCAACCATCAGCTCCTTGGTTATCAAGCATTGGTAAATGAAGGTGAGTATACTATCGTAAAATAGGTTTGAGTGAATGTATAGTAGTGTTGACTTTATACTTTAGTGACATAGATCAGACATTCTCAACACTATTTTGGCTATGACATCCATAGACTCTGCTCAAAGTTTATTTGTCCCTTTCCTTTGAAGCAGTCAAGTTTTGGTTTCTTCAATACTTCTCTCCTACTGAATACATTAAAAAAATTAAAATATTTATGTAATGTGAGGTGAAAATAAAACAAAGCTTTTTTTCTTATGGCCCCCCAGTGAGGAGAGGGGGGTATATGGCCCCTGTTGAGAATAGCTGGCATAATTGAGTTTTGAATAATAAGGATCAAATGAGGTACTTGTAGGGTTTGGAAAATATAAGAAAATACTAAAGAAAGAAATCAGGAAGGCAAAAAGGAGACAGGGTTATTTTGGCAGATAATGTGAAGGTTTTCTACATGTAAATTAAGAGTAAAAGGATAGTAAACAACAAAATTGGTCCCTGAGAGCAGAGGTCCCCAAACTTTTCAGACCATTAATGCTTTCATGGAATACTTGATCACTCATCAACCCTCAGGTGTTGAATCCCAGCGCTGGACATGGGGAAGGTGCTACTTTCAATCATCCCACACCCCCACCAACATTTTTGAGCCTCTGACATTACATTTATCGACCCCCTTGGATAGTCCCATTGACCCCTTTGATATTTTTTTGCTGCATTATTTACTCAGGAAACTGGCATAGTACATAAGAAGGAATGGAAATAAACAGAAGAGTCATAGAACAGATGGTGATTAAGGAGGAGGAGGTATTTGCTGCCTTACAGTGAACAAAGGTAGAAAAATGCCCAGTGCCAGATATGATATTACCTCAGACCTTGAGGAAGACTAGTGTAGAAGTTGCAAGGGTGCTGGCAGAAATATTCAATGCCATGGTGAGGTGCTGGAGGATTGGACTTTAGCTCATGTTGTCCTGTTGCTTAAAAGAAGCTCCAAAAGTAAACCAGTGAGCTTGATGTCACTTGCAGGTAAATTATTGGAAGGAGTTCCAAGAGATAGGATATAGAGATATTTGGACAGCCAAGGGCTGTTTAAGGATAATCAGCATGGCTGTGTGTGTGGTAGATTGTGCTTAACAAATCTTGTGGAGATTTTTTTTTAAGGAAGTTTCAAGAAGGTAGATGAAGGAAAGTCCATGTGGATGTTGTCTATATGGACTTTAGTAAGATCTCTGACAAGGCCCTACTTGGGAAGTTAGTTCAGAAGGTTAAGACACGAGGTATCTATGGAGAGGGTCTAAACTGGATTTGAAATTGGCTGTGTGGGAGAAAACAGACAGTGGTAGTGGATAGTTGCTTCTCAGACTAAAGGCCTGTGACTAGTGTGTGCCTCAGGGATCTGTGTTGGGACCATTGTGGTCTATATCAATGACCTGGATGATAATTATGGTAAATTCGCTCAGCAAGTTTGCTGATGACACAAAGATAGGAGGTGTAGTGAGGAGTGAGGAGGATTTTCAAAGCTTGCAGAGGGATCTGGACCAACTGGGAGAATAGGCCAGTAAATGGCAGATGGAGTTTAATGCAGACAAGTGTGAGGTGTTGCATTTTGGAAGAGTAAACCAAGGTAGGACATACACAGTATATGGTAGGGCACTGAGGAGTGCAGAGGAGCAAAGATATCTGGGAATACAGATAAATAATTTGCTGGAAGTGGTGTCACAGGTAGATAGGGTTGTAAAGAAAGCTTTTGGCATCTTAGCCTTTATAAATCAAAATATTGAGTATAGGAGTTGGGATGTTATGTTGAAGTTGTTTAAGACATTGGTGAGGCCAAATTTGGAATATTATGTGCAGTTCCGGTTGCCTAACTACAATAAAAGTTATCAATAAGATTAAAAGAATGCTGAGAAGTTTAACCTCGATATTGCCAGGTCTTCAGGAGTTGAGTTACAGGGAAATATGAAATAGGTTAGGATTTTATTCCTTGAAATCAAGAAGAATGAGGGGAAATTTTAATTGAGGTTCACAAGATTATGAGAGGTATAGATAGAATGGATGTGAGTAGGCTTTTTCCACTTAGATTGGGGGAGATAGGTATGAGAGGACGTGGTTTTAGGGTGAAAGGGCAAAGGTTTCGGGGGAAAATTAGGGGGAACTTCTTCACTCAAAGAGTGGTGCCAATATGGAATAAGCTGCCATTTAATGTGGTGAATATGGGCTCAATCTTAAGTTTTAAAATAAATTGGATAGATACATGATGGAAGAGGTATGGAGGGTTATGGAATGAGAGCAGATCATTGGGACTAGTGGAATAATGGTCAGCACAGACTAGAAGGCCAAATGGCCTTTTTTTGTGCTGTAGCTTTCCATGGTTCTATGGAATACATTCACCAGGACGTACTTGTGATTTTCTACATATTTTACTGATGAATATTCATATATATTGCACAATTAAGTATTGTATAGCAGGTACATATAAGAAAGAACCCAAGATACACTAACATCATCTTAATCTCATTGTCTATATCTGAAGAATATAGTTTAATCACACATGCCATCCACCTATATTATGCTAACTCTTGGAGAAAATTCCAGGAAGTTCCTTAATTCTTAGCACTGAAATTTTATTTGAATTATTATTTTCTATTACATATCACAAACCTCTTAACAGATAAAAACTGTCCATTGTGAATCAAGGTGCAGCAAATTATTCTGCTTCCTAACACCTCCAGTTCCCGAAGGTGTGTGGTGGGTCAATGACAACTATCATTGAGTGTCAGTAATGTTGAAAGAAGGGTGCCGGACTCTGTTGGCCGCTGTTTAAAGGCTCCTTTGTGGCAATGAGCCACATCTTGTATGATGGGGGAGGGGGGGGGGGGGGGGCTGGTGCTATATTCCTTAGTGCCATAGAGGGAGTTCTATTATTAAATATATGTTTACGAATGGAGTTATATTGATTGCATTGATGTTTTATTTTAATTTACAGAATTGATTTACAATGGAATTTAAATTGGATGATGGAAGAGAAATTAGATTCTTAATAGATATATCGTTGGTTTATAATTTTTTTTAATATCCACTCCATTTTTTCTTTTTTAATTTCAAGTTTTTTTCCAGTTTTTTTAGGGAGGGGGGCTTAAGTTTTTTTCTTAGGATCTTGGGGGGGATTGGGTGGGTTGGGGGGCTTCTTTTTTTCTATTTTCTTTTCAACTAGTGAAAGCCATGTATGATGAATTGTGAATGAAATGTATATAATGCAATTAATTGATTGTATGGCATCTATAAATAAAATATTTTAAAAAGTAATGTTGAAAGGAATAAAAGGGGAATTGATGATGATGAGTTTATTGTTATACACATTGTACAATGTACATATACATATGCGCCAAAATTCACACTTCCAGCAGCAAATTAATAACTGTAATAATAAATTAATTGGATTAAATTAAAAGAGATAATAAATATGTAATAATTCACAATACTTACAATAATCCTGGTGTGAAAAAGTGACTTGAAATAGTATGTGCAGTCCTTTTGTGATGTTGGAGCAGTCTATGATCAGTGTACCAAGATCGGGTTCAAGAGCCTAGTCACTGTTGGAAAGAAACTGTTCTTATTCTGTTCTTCAGGCTTCTGTACCTTTTGCTAAAAGGAGGCAGTGAGAAGAGGTTGTGACCAAGGTGGTGGGGGTCCTTTATGATGTTGGAAGCGTCTCATAGATGTCTGCCATGGATCTGAGGTAGAGCCTGTGATAGACCATGCTATGTTTACTATCTTCTGCAGTCTTCTGCTTTCAGGGGGAGATTCATAGGTATGTGACAGAGTGAATGTGTTTAGGAATGGAATAAATAAAGAAGGAGGAAATGGATCTGAAGATATTGCTCCCCTGGGAAGTCTTAATGGGCTGAATTGTCTCCTGATGTAGATATAAGAATGACTGATCAGATATTGAAGATCTTCCTTGGAACTTCAAGAAATTGTGAATACAAGAAAGATGCTTCTGCTTCTTTCTGACTAGTTACATGGATAATGAATGATTGGTTGGGCATGCCACTGTGGGCTGCTGGTAGCTGTGCCCATTAACTTTGCAAGTTAACATCGCTAAGAGATGACAAGAGGGAAATGAGTAAGAGACAGCCAAGGAAAAGGTGGATGCAATTAAGGGCCAGAAACCATTACAGCACATTTCAGGCCCTTCACCTACATCTACTTACTCAAAAAAACCCTCCCTACCTCATAACCCACTATTTGTCTTTCATCCATGTGTCTGTCTAAGAGTCTCTTAAATGCTTGCATTATTCCAGCTTCCACCACCACTCCTGGCATTCCAAGCACCCACAACTCTTGGTAAACAAAGTACCCCTGATGTGTCCCCTAAACTTTCCTCCCTACACTTTGAAAAAATGTCCTCAGGTAGAGTTCAAGAGAGATTTGGCACTGACACAGGCTCTTCAGACAACTGAATCAACACTGATCATTAACTACCCATTTTTTTTTAATATTTTATTTATAATTTTTAAATCACATAACATCAATTATAACATATACAGAAAGTATATAATTGAATACCCATTTAAACTAAATCTCAGCCTTTTTAAAATCAATAATTATTTGCTCAATGGATAAATATTTCTTGAAAAACATAGAGTATAGAATTCCTCCAATGCAATGTCATAAAAAAAAAATGTTCGGACCTGTGGTGCGCTGAGGTAGCAACAAGCAAGCACAAACTCAGAAAAGACTGTACAGCAGGCTTTATTCCAGTAAAAGTCTGAACACCAGTTCATGCCTTGGTGGCTTCCCGTGTGGGATCGGCTCAAGTTTATACTCCGGTCATATGATTGACAGCCAGCCAGGTGGAGTCAGCCCCTTAGGTGGTCTTCCTGCAGTTACAGAGATCGCCCCCTGCAGTTTCACCACATGTACCCCCTTCTTAAAATTAAGTCCCGGAGTGAGTGTGTAAAATGGCAGTTCAGCGGCCATTGGAGTCTCTGGGACCATCACATGGTTGGCTCCTGGTCAAAGGCCAGTGAGGGTGTGGTTGCCTGAGGATTGGCTGGGTCCAGCATAGCCATGGTGGGCATTGGTGAGGACAGTGTGGTGCCTATCTGTATGCCTGTCCGCAGGTGGGGTGGATGAGTGGGTGTGATCCTCTAGGAGTGGGGCCCTCTGGAGGAGCAGAGGAAGGAGATCAGCCCCCGAATCCTGCGTGGGCCAAAGGTATCATGGTGGGGAAGTTGGGCCGGGTAATCATGATGTTGGGGGGGTGGAGGCCCCTGCTGGTGCCAGATCCCTGGTAAAAGACAGTGTCCTCATGTCCCACTGGGGTACCTGACGTAGGCGTAGTTCTGGTTGGTATGGAGGGGGAACATCTGCTTGACCAGCAGTTCAGACTTGTGGGCCTGCACGTGTTTGCATAGGAGCACTGGTGCTAGAGACATGAACCAAGCTGGGAGTGAGACTCCAGTCATCGATTTCCTGAGGAACGGGAAAAGGCACTCATTAGGGGTATGATTAGTAGCCTTGCACAAGAGCAACCTAATGGCAAGGAGTGCCTCAGGAATGGCCTCTTGCCAGTAGCCTTTGAATCTCAAGGCCAGGAGGACTGCCTTCCAGATCACCCTGTTTTTGCACTCCATCTGCCCATTGCCCCTTGGGTTGTAGCTAGTCATGCGACTAGCCACAATGCCTCGCGCTACCAGGTAGCTGGACCCCCGGTCATTATGGATTAATGCCGGGTATCTGAACATAGTGAAGATCTGCGTCAGTGCCCTGATAATGGTGGCTGTTGAGGTGTCAGGGTAAGGTATGGCAAAGGGAAAATGGGAATATTCATCTACGACCACGAGGAAGTAGACATTCTTGTTCATGGAGGGTAGGGGGCCCTTGAAGTTGATGCTAAGGCATCTGAAGGGTCAAGTGCCCTTGACGACGTGGGCCTGTGGCGAGCTGAAGAAGCGCGGTTTTCATTCCACACAGACCCTGCATGACTCGGTCATGGTCTGATTTCTTGGACGGTGAAAGGGAGGTTCCGGGACTTGATGAAATGGTACAGGCGCGTGATGCCCGTGTGACAAAGTGTGTCATGCAGTGCCTGTAATTGGTCGGATTGCTCTGTGACGCATGTCCAGGGCAGGGCATCAGGGAAGTCATTGAACTTCCCCGATCTGTACTGGATGTCGTAGCTGAACGTGGCCAGGTCGACTCTCTAGCGCAAGATCTTATTGTTCTTGATCTTGCCCTTATGGGTGGTATTGAACTTGAATGCCACTACGCACTTGTCAGTGAGGAGGGTGCATCTCCTGCCTGCCAGATAGTAGTGCCAGTGGCAGACCACTTCCATGATTGCCTGGGCCTCTTTTCAATGGCAGAGTGCCTGAGCTTGGAACCATGGAGGGTCCTGGAGAAAAAAGCCATGGGTCACCCCCCGCCCCTTGGTTGAGGGTGGCATGAGGGCAACATCAGAATCATCGCACTCCACCTGGAATGTGGTGTTCTCGTCCATGGCATGCATTGTGGCATCGGCGACGCCCTGCCTGATGTGAGTGAAAGCTGCTTGTGCCTCAGGGGGGAGAGGAAAGGTGGTGGCTTGGGCCAGTGGGCTGACCTTGTCCAAAAAATGGGGGACCCACTGGAAGTAATAGAAGAAAAGCCCAAGGCACCTGCAGAGGGCCTTTAACGTGTGGGAAAGAGGCAGTTTCATTAGTGGACACATACGTTCTGGGTCAGAACCAATAACACCATGTTTTATGATGTACCATAGGATGGCGAGGTGGGTGGTACTGAACACGCACTTCTCTTTGTTGTATGTGAGGTACAGCTCTTTGGCCGTCCAAAGAAATCTCTCCAGGTTGTCATCATGGTCCTGCTGGTTGTGGCTGTAGATGGTGACATTGTCCAAGTATGGGAAGGTCACTCTTAGGTTGTGCTGGTCTACCATGCAATTCATCTACTGCTGAAAAGCAGAGACTCCGTTAATGACCCCAAATGGGACACAGTGGAACTGGTAGAGGCACCTGTCTGCCTCAAAGGTGGTATATGGTTTATCCTGTTAATAGGGAAGCCGACTTTAGGTCAGTTGTCGAGAAGACCTTATAGTGGGTTATCTCATTGACTATGTCGGCTATTCAGGGTAGGGGTTATGCATCCAGCTCTGTGTACCAGTTTTTGGTCTGACTATAATCGATGACCATCTTCAGTTTGCTACCCCTTTTATCACAAGGACTTGGACTCTCCAAGGACTGGTGCTGGGCTCTATACCTTCTGCCAGAAGCCGCCTAATGTCTGCCTTAATGAAGGCCCTGTCAGCCATGTAATAGCACCTGCTCTTGGCAGCTATGGGCTTGCAGACTGACGTAAGATAGATGAAGAGGGCAGGAGGGGTTACTCATAGTGTGGACTGGGGGCAGTCACTGGCTGTGTGTTGTGAAGTGTGAGCAAGGGTAGGGGGCTGCCAAAGGCGAGATTAGGTCTTTGAAGGTGGCACTGGAAGTCCAGCCCTAAGAGGACTGGGGCACAGAGCTGGTGCATGATCAGGAGCTTGAACCCTTGGTATGTTCCCTCATTCCACTGAGCAGTGCCTGAGGCCATGTTGGAGTGGTCCTGGGCAGCAAAAGTGATAGAAAAGTTCATGGGATAGATTTTGAGCTTTATTGTCCAGGCCACATTCAGATGCACGAAGCTCTCAGTACTACTGCTATCGAACAGACATTTTGTTACCTTCCCATTGACAACGTTGTCCATCACTGAGTGCCCGAGTCCATGGGGAATGTCCCTTTTTAAGGTGGTAGATGCTAGGACTATCTCGGGGTATGATTTGCTGCTCTTCGATGGACATGGTGAGTAGTGGCCAGTGGGCTCCTTCTGGGGCTTGGGGTGTGTTGAGTGGGCGATCAGGTATGCGTCCATGTTGACCACATCGTCCTGTCAAAGTGGTGTGCACATTGCAGCAGTCAGGGGGCAGCTGGTCCAAGATGGCGGACCCTGGTGGACGCATGTGGCGTCAGGTGGTCGGGTGACCTGACCGGCAGTGAAGCTGGAGGTGATGTCATCCGTGCGGGCGGAAGTGATGTCTTCGATGTGAGCAGAAGTCTTCCAGAGGAAGATGGCAGCACCCAGGGTGAGGACACTGCAGCGGAGCAGGTTGATGGCTGGGCCGGAAGTGATGGGGCGAGTAATGGCATCACCCAGTCCTCACATGTGGTGGCATTTGGGAGGGCTCCTAGCTTTTCACAGAGGGATGCAGCTTTGTGGTGGCCATTTTTCCCACATCGGGAGCATTGCAAGTTCCTCGCTGGGCAGCCTTTATGGGATCACCTGTCTGACCCACACCGAAACCTGCAGTAATTACAGGGGCGAGCTGCGTCGGTGGCTGTGATGGTCTCCTCCACGTAGGACCCTTTGGCGACAGCGGTCATTTGCATCGCCAGGCAGGAGGTTGGGGAGATGGGCATCGAAGACCTCTGCATGATGAGCTGCAGCCTCCAGGGAGCAGACTACCTCCACTGTCCTGGTAAATGAGGCAATGTTTTCCTTCAGCAGCTTCTGTCGGGTGTGCTCCTTGAGCGCAGCCCTCACACACAGGTGTCCCAAATCAGTCGCTCCACTTCCCCTTCGGTCACCCCAGTCACGGCCAGGCACGGGTGGACTAGCTCAAGCAGGGCTCCCAGATAAGCATCTGCCATCTCACCTGGCTGCTGGGACTTGATGCTAAGCAGATACCTGGCGTAGACCACATTTGTCGAGGGCTTGTAAATGCTCTCCAGGATGGCCATCACAGGTTCATAGTCCATGCAGTCCTTGATGGCCTGGAAAGCTCGTGGGCCCAGCTTGGTGCGGAGCTCCATGAGCCGTTTCTGGTTGGTGTTGATCACCTGAACCTGTGTTAGGATGATCTCCTCAGTTGCGTGCTTCCAGATCTCGAAGCATGCCTGGACATCCAGGTGTTGGGTGTCGATCTCCAGGCTGCCAATTGTCAGAAACTTCTCCATGGTCTCTTTTTAAAATTTTTACTGGAATAAATTGTGGTCCGCTGAGGTAGCAGCGGGCAAGCACAAACTCAGAAAAGACTGTACAACAAGCTTTATTCCAATAAAAGTCTGAACACCAGTTCAAGCCTTGGTGGCTCCCTGTGTGGGGCCGGCTAAGGTTTATATTCAGGTCGGCTGATTGACAGCTGGCCAGGTGGTCTTCCTGTGGGTACAGAGATCGCCACCTGCAGTAGGCTGGTGGTCATATCACCACAGGACCATAATTTGAAGGAGTGAAAATCATGAATTCACAGAAAATGTTTCACCAGTGGTAAACTGAATGGCATTGAATTGTGAATGAATGAACAATAAAAATGAAGACAGAAACAAGGCATCAATTGGAGTAGATTTTATCCAACATTAGGACAATGATACCTGTATAATTTAGAGCTGGATTTAAGATAATGCCTAACGCAATGTATATAATTGATTAAATGCTACGCTGTTTAATGAAGAAGAATCTGACAGTATTGGGTTTGATTATGTAGGAATTCCATCAGTTTGAAAATTATTATATAATTTCACCATATGAATGAACATTTCTCCTCATGCATTATTACCTGTGTTTTACATATCTGGGATGCTTCAGCAAAAAAGACATCTGTCCATTTTATTCATGTATATGACTACAAACTTCATTAATTCATTCATACGTTGGAATAGTGAGATTCATTTTGGATTGATCTAGCAAAGAATTAATGAATGAAATGGTTCCCATCCTCTAATGTGAGAATTCAGTTCCTTGGTTGAACTCCATCACCCATGATCTATGAATGGAAACCTGTGATTGCTTTAATTCAGGGGAAAAAAAACTAATTTCTTATCATTTCATTTGGAGTCACTGTGAAATTTCCATTTTCAGTGAAGTGCTGGTGAATCAAGAAGCAGCAGCCCCATGCTGAATTGCCTGGAATGTCAACATACAGTTCATGGAAATACAGGATGCAAACAATTCTCCAAAAACTAAGTGGAGATGTTTCTGCAGTTCCCATATTCCCTACTTTCTACCACAACACACTCCCCTATTATTGACATCATTTCCAATGATCACTTCACCACGAGTTTAAAAGAGCTGCTGGCAGTATGGAAAACCATCACGTCTGAGCCAGTGCCCCAACGCACACATCAACCTTCTTGGGTATGCATTGCCAGTCATTTGGTGTTGTTGAATCAAAATCCTGAAACTCCAACACCACTGTCCTTTCCTGACTCATGCTAAAGCCCCTTGTGAACCATTGGCTATGGTCTAACTGTTTACATTTCAAGATAATTAATTATCTACAAAGTTGTTTTGGAACTTGCGAAGACATAAACCTTGCTATATATAAACAAGCATGTGTGGACTCACCATTTCCCCGAACATTTATGCTCTGACTTTGAGGCCAAGAACTCTTAGTCACTAAGCATTTTAATTCCCCTCAATATTACCATACAGACAAGTCTATCCTTGACTGCTTCCATTGTTATGCTGAGGCTAAACATAAACTTGCAGGACAACAGATCCTGGACAGGCTAAAATCCAATGGCATAAGCATTGATTTTTCATAATTCAGGTAACCCCACATTTATCTAGTTTCATTGTTTCCATCTCTTCTTTAACTACTCCCATTCTTATTCTCCACTTTAACTGCCCCTCCCAGTGGTCGTTTGCTCAACCTGTCTCTTCTCCTCTCCTATTCTCAGTCCAAACCTCCACCATCTTTTTTACCCCTCCCCTTCTTACCGCTCTTGTTGGACCTTGTATCACCCATTCCTATTTTTGTCTTGTTAAAGGATCCTTGACTAACCATTTCTCTCCATGGATCCTGCCTGACCCATTGAGTCCCTCCAGCTTCTCTTTGTTCACCCAATTTCTATTCAATTCATGCAAATGACACGGCTTCTTGTTAAGGAAAGTCATGATACAGACTATCTTCTAGGAACACAACTCCCACCCTGAGAGGGGTAAGTCTGAACTGCCTTTCTGTAACAAACCACAAAGCAATCTCAATAACTAAAAATAAAACAAAATTTTAGGTGCATTCTTCATGGGACGGTTAGTGTAGCAGTTAGCACAATGCTGTTACAGTGCCAGCAACTGTGGTTCAAATCTAGTGCTGTCTGTAAGGAGTGTGTTCATTCTCCTTGTGTTTGTGTAGGTTTTCTCCGGGTACTCCAGTTTCCCCCTCACCCTTCAAAATGTACCAGGGTGTAGGTCAATTGGGCGGCACAGGCTTGTGGGCCCGAAAGGGTCATGTCTAAATTTAATATTAATTTCACTTTTAGAGTTAATGGGTCAGGCAGAAACTATGCTAACAATTGAGATTAGATTAGAAGAGAGAATGCGGACGTAGGAGGATAGAAATAGGATGGGTAAATATGAGTAGAACTATTTGCTCCTGCAGAGGGATAAATAACAAAGTGGGCCAATGTCATCTCTTCATGTTACAACTTCTGTGTATTTAATGATACTGTACCTACCTCAGAAAGTTGTTTGTTTCAGCAGCTATACTTATAATATATCTGAGACACTACCACAGTTGAGAGGAGCCTGAAGCTGCTTCATAGTACTCCATATAGGAGGGAAGTCTGTAAGCAGTAACCAACTCCCCTGGTTCCTACCATAGAAAGTGGGTTGGGCTTAACTGGTGAACACAAATGTGCTGACTGAATTGACACAGCCCAGTGTGGGCCAAGTCAGTTCTTGCAAATCTGTAAATTGGTTTTTACCTCAATTTGATTGGTTGCTTGAAATAAATGGGATCATAATTTGGTGTACATCAGTGCACTTACTCTCCATCTTCATACTTCTTCTTGGTGTAGACTTCATTATATGGTTTTGGGTATATCTTAGTGGACCCTGTTGTTACTCAATGGTGTATTTTGATGTGTAGTGTAACTTTTCTTAGTGTGGACTTCTCATTTATGAAGGCAATGACCTAAGTTTTTGTTGGATCTATAAAACCTAAAGGTTAACAAATGCAATTTAATGTTAGTGCTTCTACTACATTGAAAGTAATTGTCTATTGCACAGTTGAAATGAACTCTGAGAGAATAAGTAAAATATTGGATGAATTTGGAGTAAAATAAGAAAGTCTGCAGACACTGTGATTGTGGTAAAAATTCAGAAATTCTGGAGGAACTCAGCAGGTCTCGCAGTATCCTTAGGAGGTTGTGGTGGTACAGGGGGCAACCTCTGAACCTGCAGGAGTGTAAGGGGACAGGACAACACCTGGCCGGCTGCCAATCAGTCGGCCTGAATGGATCAAGCCTCACCTGGTCGGGTGTCAATCACCTTCCGGGATATAAGCCTGTGCCGGCCTCCCACTGAGGTCTCACACTGAGTTGCTGCAGCCACAGCCAGCCTGGCTCTGTGGAGGTTTTTGTGGATTAAAGCCTGTTGTTCAGTCTTTACCTTGTGTGTGTCTGATTCTGTCTAACAGCGCACCACAAAGGTAAACATATATTACTGACATTTTGGCCCTGATCCCTTCCTCAAGGGAGGGCTCAGGTCCAAAACTGGTAATATATCTTTACCTCTTGTGGACCCTGCGAGATCTGCTGAGTTCCTCCAGCGTTTCTATGATTTGAACATATACTGGAAAACTGTACCCAGAGGCTGGGCATAGGCAGATAGCCAGGAGTTTGTATTTTTTTTCCAATTCATTGCAAAGAAGGCATTTGGGTAATCCTGCTGCTTTATCATTCCAATAATTATTTTAATCCACAATAGTGAAAATTGTAAGATAAATTGCATTATTCTGCTATGACCTGCTTCTGATGTGCAATATCTATCTAGCGAGAGTTTCAAACCATTGTTGCCCATTATCTTTTCCCAAAGCAATATAGCAGAGGAAGGATTGAGGAGCTTAATTGTATCTTTATTCTCATGACCTTTGCCACATTAACATTTTTTTCACCTTCTTGGTTTCACATTTACCTTGGTGTTTCCTGCATTGTAGCACTGACGATATGATAACTTTTCAAAAGTATTGAATAGGCTCTAAAAAGACCAAATCAATGTTCTTGTCATCAACTCCTGGGCATCAACATCTATTTTCACTCTGACCTACCGGTCAGTACATGACACATCTGGCATCATCTGTTGCTATTTTGTATTTCCTGCATCTGCAGAATCGTATCCGTGTTTCACATTCAGTTTACTGTCACTCCTCCTTAACCAGTCCCTAGATTGAAGAACATCTGCTCCCTTCTTAACCAAGATTCCCGATTTTTTAAAAACTTGTTTATCTTCTTTCCAACTTGTCTGATATTGATGATTGGTAATTGAGCTGAAATCCCAACTCAATTGCTCTCTTCACAATAATTTTGTATCTGTTTTAGGGTCCCTTCAAACACTGTACATTCCACAGTTTTCTGCAGGGCTTCCCAAACTTTTTAGCTCATGGAACCCTTTTGGCGAGCACTTGGAGGTCATGGATCTGTCAGAAGAGATCTAATCGGGGGGGGGGGGGGGGGGGTGGGGGGGATTAGGGTAATTGCAGGGGATGCAAACAGCCATTCGAGAACTCACTCACTTGGGGGGGCGATGGGGAGCGGGTGCCATACCTGTCATGGACCTCCCCTTCCCTCCAGCATTTCAGACAAAAGCACGTGCTTATAGCATGTGAAGACAAAACCACATGATTCAGACTGGTGACACCTCTCTGAAGGCATCACCCAGGGTGGTCCTCAACTCTCTAGTGATGCTAGTGCTGTGGGTGGGTGGAAGGGCACAATAAATCATTTGGATGGAGTGCGCTCTTTGCTGCTGTCCCGGAAACAAATTAATTAAAGACAGAGGAAAAAAGTAATTTTGTAATTTCTTCCACGGAATCCCCTACACCTTTCCATGGAATCCAGTTTGGGGAAACCCTGGCTTAAGAATCAGGGGAAAAAAATTTCATCCATGGTCATATCCATCAAATACTGTTTGACTATTAGGTTCAATTTGAACTCACCCCTATATGACATATGCAATGAAAGAAATTGTGCAAATAGATGGATACTACATCAAATTCAAGTTTATTATCATCAGACTACATATGCAAATACACACACAATGCACAGCATATCATAACTACATACAGTATATAAATAAAGATATACCATATATACTGGAGTAATCATTGATACTGTGTAATAGTCAAACCCCTTTCTTTGGCCCAAAACTCAGGTGTTTTTGTATGACCCTTGTAAAAGTCAACCCCTCCCCCTATATTTGGCCCCAACTACCTGCTTATTAGAGCTGCTGATGCTCCGACAGCACACCCTCACCCAGCTGTCCACCCCAAAGTTCCTGATGTCCCGGCCATTGTCCCATCCAAAAGCGTGACAGTGGATCCTCACCCCGGCTGCTCACCCATTCGAGCTCCCAACACTCTGACTGTGGATTCACCACTGGTCTCAGCCATCCGAGCTCCCGATGCCTTGAACAATGCAGGTACTGAGGGAGGAGTCACGTGATGGAGTAGTGGCCGGTAGGAGAATACCAGCCCTCTCCAGAAAAGAAGAAATAAAGTGAAGAAAATACAAAGTTCAAGAAACACAGAACATAACAAATAAAAGATAAAGTTGTGGAGAAAAGAAAGAAAATGGCACCCAAGAAGGAAAAAGTAAAAACAACGGGAAAAAGGAAGAAGAAAAGATGCCGGAAGAGAAAGAAGAAGGCCTTACATGCATGAAGAAACAGGAAGCCATCATGGAGAAAAGAGCCCGTTCCCCAAGGTTGGTGACGACCCTGCAGAGTCGCGACTTCCTGACCGCAGGACTGTAAAAATGGCTCTCTGAGCCAAACAAAAGCATGTGACTGCGCAGTGCGCTCACTAAGGAAAAAGAGAACACCGACGGGAGGGGGACCCAGCTGAGGAGCGAGCAAATACAGTGCGACCAGCTGAGGGATGCCTGAGACCAGGGCTCTCAGCTGGAAGAGGAAAGTGACAGGAAAGGGAGTGATAGGAAAGAAGAACAACAACAGGAGGCCCAACAGATGACTAGCCCAGAAGAAGAGGACCAACAGCGAGAAGCCAAGCAAGAAGAAGCCCAGCAAAGTAAGGCAAGCAACTCAACAGGAAAGTCAGAAGAGACACAGATACAAGGAAGAGAAGTATAAGACACAAACACAGGTGCAGACACTGAAGAAGAGGAAGAAGAAGAAGACCAAGATCTGCACAGAGAAATAGAAGGTAAAATAGATGGACAGAATATAGATAAAACAATTTCAAGAACAAATGAGAGCATTAAAAGAATGGTTGACATTAGAATTTAGTGAAATGAAAAGAAAAATGAAAAGTACAGAAGAAAAAGTGAGTAGAATAGAGCTGCTCATGACAGAAATAGGGAAAAGATTAGAAAATGTGGAAGAATGAAAAACAGCTGTAGAAATGAATGTGAATGACTTAAGAAGAAAATTGGAAGAAAGTGACAATAAAATTAGAGTCACAAGAGTTAGTTCAGAAGATTGATATGATGGAAAATTATAGTAGGCGAAACAACATAAAGATAGTGGGCCTAAAGGAAGATGAAGAAGGCACAAATATGAAAGAATTTATAAAAGAATGGATCCCAAAGGTCCTGGGAACAACAGAAATGCAGGAAGAAATGGAAATAGAAAGGGCACACAGCAAAAACCAAGATTCATTTTAGTAAAATTTCTGAGACACACGACAAGAGAAAATATACTGGAGAGGGCAAGGAATAAAATTAGAGAAGACAAAAAATCATTGGAATACAAGGGTCAAAAAATATTTTTTTACCCAGACATAAGTTTTGAACTCTTAAAGAAGAGGAAGGAGTTTAATACAGCAAAATCGATCCTATGGAAAAAAGGTTATAAATTTATGTTAAGATATCCAGCTGTGCTTAAAATATATATCCCCGGGGAGCAAAACAGACTGTTCTCGGATCCAGAGGAAGCATGAGAATTTGCAAAACACCTGCAGGAGAGAAGGAGAGATGAAGAGATGTAATAAGAACGAAGAACAATGATAAAATACATATAAAAATGTAAAAATAAGGTATAAGTAAGAACTAAAGAAGGGAAAGAAAAGGGAAGAAAGGAAGTAAGGGGGAAAAAAAGAGGATGAGCTTTGTTATATGTGAAGATAAAAGTATTTTCTGGAGGGGGTTGGGTGGGAGAGAATAACAGTTACTTTGAAATCAGTTGACGCTTGCGAGCGAGTTCACAATCCAAATGGAAAAGGGAGTTGTGGTTGCCCGGCAAGGAACAAGGGGGAAACTCAGAGACGGAGGGACATTTAGGGTTAAGGGAATTTTAGATGTGGGAGTTGTTGAAGTATTTTATGTTTTAAAAGTGTTATCATACATTGAGTTCAAAAAGGGAAAACTGAGAGATGAAAATGGGGAAAAGGGGGATGGTGGTGGTGAGGAAGAAGAAATGAGGTGTAAACAGAATATGAGATGGCCATGTTGAACTATATGACTATAAATATTAATGGAATACATAACCAAATTAAATGAAAAAGGCTATTAAATTTCCTGACAAAAGGAAATGCATCTAACTGAAGAGGAACATAACAAATTATAGAGAGACTGGGTAGGGCACCTAGTGGCAGCATCGTATAATTCAAAAGCTAGAGGTGTAGCTATATTAATAAATAAAAATGTACCAATCAAAATAGAGGAGGAAATAATAGATCCAGCAGGGAGGTATGTAATGATAAAGTGTCAGATATATACAGAATTCTGGAATTTGATCAATATATATGCACCTAATGAAGAGGATCAAAAGTTTAGGCAAGATATTTTTTTGAAGATTATAGATACGCATGGGAATATATTGATAGGAGGGGATTTTAACCTTAATTTGGATCCAATGTTGGATAAAACTGGACAAAAGACTAGCAAAAAGAATAAAGTGGCTAATTTTATGGTTAAATCAATGCAGGAAATGAAACTTATAGATATATGGAGGAGGAAGCACCCAAGGGAGAAGGAATACTCATATTATTCGAGTAGGCATAAAACATACTCAAGGATTGATATGTTTTTGTTGTTGGCCCATATTCAAGGGAGACTGGATATAAAGCTAGATTGCATTTCTGATCACTCACCCCTGTTATTAGCAATAGAACTGGAGGACATCCCACCAAGAACATACAGATTAAACTCCATGCTACTTAAAAGACAGGAATTTAGAGAATTTATTGAATCCCAAATTAAAATGTACTTTGAAATAAATATGGCATTAGTGAAAGACAAATTTATATTATGGGATGCAATGAAAACCTTCATTAGAGGGCAGATCATAAGTTATGTAACTAAGATGAAAAAGGACTACAATTGGGAAATAGAACCGTTGGAAAGAGAGATAGTAAGTACAGAAAAAGAACTAGCAACAAGGGACGATATAACAAAAAGAAGAGAAATGGCAGACAAAAAAATAAAATATGAAACATTACAGATGTATAAGGTGGAGAAGAACATAATAAAATATAGCAAAAGTATTATGAGCTAGGAGAAAAAACACACAAAACAGAACAAGCTAAAAGAATTGTATTGGCATCAAGGAAAAAGGACAAACAAATTACATATAATCCAATGAAGATTAATGAGAACTTTAAGGAATTTTATGAACAATTATACCAAACTGAGAACAAGGGGAAAGAAGACAAAATAGAAGAGTTTTTAGCTAAAATTGAACTGCCGAAATTGCAAGAGGAGCAAAACAAACTGATAAAACCATTTGAAATAGAGGAAGTACAGGATATATTAAAAAAAAATCTGCCGAACAATAAAATACCTGGAGAGGATGGATTCCCAATAGAATTCTATAAAACATTTAGAGAGTTATTAATTCCTCCTCTCCTGGAAGTAATGAACCAGATAGAAGAAACACAAAACTTGCCAGATTCATGTAAGACAGCAATAATTACAGTAATACCAAAGACGGGGAATGATCCACTAACACCAGCGTCATATAGACCAATATCTCTACTTAATTCAGATTATAAGATAATAGCAAAATTATTAGCAAAAAGATTGACCGACTGTGTACCAAAAATAGTAAAACAAGATCAAACTGGCTTTATTAAGAAAAGACGAGCAGCAGATAATGTCTGTAAATTTATTAATTTAATTCATGAGTTCAAGGAAATAAGATGCCAACAGTGGCTGTTGCTTTAGATGCAGAAAAGGCCTTTGACAAGGTAGAATGGAATTATTTATTCAAAGTATTACAGAGGTTCAGTCTACCAGAAAAATATATTAATTGGATTAAATCATAATATAATGGACCATTGGCAAAGGTGACAGTAAATGGATATGTATCGAACCAATTTAAATTATGTAGGTCAACTAGGCAGGAATGTCCACTATCTCACTCACTGTTTGCTTTAGCAATCAAACCAATGGCAGAACTGATAAGAACAGAAAATAAAATAAAATAAAAAGAATAAAAATTAAGGAGGAGTATAAAATCAGTTTATTTGCAGATGACATCATAGTATACCTACAGAACCAGAAATATCAATAAAAGAACGACATAAGAAATTGAAGGAATATGGAGAAATATCAGGGTACAATGCAAATAAAAGTGAAATGATGCCAATGAATAATGTAGATGATACAGAATTTTTAAAAGAATCACTATTTAAATGGCAAACACAAACAATCCAATACCTTGGTATTAGATTAGATAATAATTTAAGTACAAATTAAATTATCAGCCATTAATAAAGAAAATACAGGAAGACTTAGAACATTGGAAACAATTACCACTAATGTTGATAGGGAGGGTAAATTGCATTAAAATGAATGTCTTCCCAAGGAAACAATTCTTATTTCAATCATTACCAATTCCCTTAACAGAGAAATTATTCAATGAACTTAAGAGAATAATAAGGGAATTTTTATGGAAAGGGGGGAAACTGAGGATAGCATTAGATAAATTAACAGAGAGGTACAACCAAGGTGGTTTGCAGTTACCAAACTTTAAAAATTATTATAGAGCAGCACAATTAAGGTATTTATCAGATTTTTATCAGACAAGGGAAAAACCAAATTGTACTAAGATAGAACTAGATAAAATAGGGGACAAGGTTCCTGAACATATACTTTATAAGTGGGATGAAAAGCTGGTGCAATATAAAAGCTCACCAGTACTGCATCATTTACTCAATATATGGAAGAAGATTCACTTAGAAAGGGAAAAAAAAACAAATTACCAACTACCAAAATTATAATTAATGCAAAAACAGCTAATTCCTTTTACAATAGATAACCTTTCCTTTAGAGAATGGGAGAGAAAAGGAATTAAAAGAATAGAAAATTGTTTTTTGGGAAATAATTTATTAAAATTTGAACAAATGAAGTACAAATATGGAATTACTCATGGTACAATGTTTGCATACCATCAACTGAAAGCCTACTTAAAGGATAAATTGGGAAACAGACTGAGATTACCAGAAAGAAGCAGCTTTGAATATGTGATTACAGAAACAATGATAATAAAAGTATGACGAAAATGTACATAACTGCAAGAGAAGGAAAATGATGAAATAATTTATAAACCCAAACAAAAGTGGGAAAAAGATAAAAAATTAAACATGGGAAAATTTATGCTCTGGAACTATGAAGAATATAATAAACACAAGGTTATGGATGATACAATATAATTGGTTACACAGGTTATATATCACACCCCAAAAGTTTTTTTAAAAATGGGATCCAACAGTATCAGATAGATTTTTTCGCTGTAAGAAGGAAATGGGAACAACAGTACATGCAAATTGGGCATGTGAGAAAGTGGAAAAGTTTTGAGAAGAACCAAATCAGGTATTAAATAAAATCACAAAAAGCAACATACCAAAAAATCCAGAGATCTTTCTTCTAAGTAATATAAGAAGTAAAGAATTAGGCCTCAAACTGGATGAAGTGCAAAAAAGATTTATTATGATAGCCTTAGCTGTAGCAAAAAAATGTATAATGTCAACTTGGAAATCAGAAGAGAGTCTGAGAGTACAGCAATGGTACATAGAAATGAATAAATGTATTCCATTGGAAAAAATAACATATAATTTAGAAAATAAAGTCACATTTGAGCAAGTTTGGGAACTGTTCATTGAACATAACAGAGAGGGTTTGCTTCGGACCCCCTAAAATGATAAAATGAGAAGACAAAATGACTTGATCCAGTGTGTAAAGTAGATGACACAATTTTCTTGTTTATTTTCATTGTGTGATGACATTCTTTAATGTTTTTTTTTGTATTGTATATGTTGAACGTTTAATGGGTTTGGAGGGGGTTGGGAAGGGGGGGAGGGTAGGTAGGGGGAAAAAAGGGGAGAAAATGCCACTGTGTATATTTAAGAGGGAAATGTTTGTATGTATTTGATTGATATGGTTCACAGTGTGAAAAATTAAATAAAAAACAATTCAGGTACTGACTGAGGTCAAAAGTCTGACCCATATAAAAATCAACCCCCCCCCCCCCCCTCCACCTCACCCCAGCCTTTTTTTGGCCTGAAAAAGTGGTCCAAAAAATTGGATGATTACACAAGTGTATATGTTAATTTAAAATAAATATGTATAATTAATTTGGAATAAATTACTTGCTTACACACTACTGTTCATCAATCTCCCAGCCTTGCAGTGCTGATTTTGATGCTCCTGTACCTTCTGGTAGAGATCCAAGATTCTGTGTGGTGGATGGATGGAAAGGGTCCTCAATAATTCTTTGAACCCTATTTAAGCAATGCACCCGGAGAATGTCATCAATAAAGGAAAGACCATAAGACCACAAGCTAGAGGAGCAGTAGGCCATTCAGCCCATCAAGTCTGCTCTGCCATTCCATCATGAGCTGATCCATTCTCCCACTCACCCCCACATTCCTGCCTTCTCCCGTTAACCTTTGATACCCTGACAATTCAGATACTTATCCATCTTTGCTTTAAATACATTCAACAACTTGGACTCCACAGCATCCCATGGTAGAAAATTCTAGAGGTTCACCACTCTCTGACTGAAGAAATTCCTCTGCATCTCTGTTGTCAAAGGGCACCCTCTTGTCCTATACTCTCCTACCATGGGAAACAAGTTTGTCACATCTACTCTGCAGGCCTTTCAACAGTCTTCCCCTTTTTCTTTCAAACTCCAAGAAGTACAGTCCAAGAGCCTTCAAATGTTCCTCATAAGCTAATCCCTTCATTCCAGGAATTATTCTTGTGAACAATTTCTGAACCCTCTCCAATACAAGTTTATCCTTTCTTAGATAAGGAGCCCAAAACTGAAGCCTGATTTCTAAGTGAGGTATCACTAGTCCCTTACAAAGCTTCAAAATCACATCCCTGCCTCTACCCTATTCCTCTGGATATAAATGCCAGCATTGCATTTGCCTTCTTTACCACCAACTCAACCTGGAGGGTATCTTGCAGAAAAACTCCCCAAGTCCCTTTGAATCTCTGAATTTTGAATGTACTCCCCATCCAAATAATACTCTGCCATTTTATTCCTTCTACCAAAGTGCAAGGCCATACACTCTCCAACATTGTATTTCATTTGCCACTTCTCCTATTCTATCTAAATCTCTTTGCAGCCTCTCCATTTCCTCATCACTACCTGCCCCTCCATCTATCTTTTTATCATCTGTAACCTTAGCCACAAAACTATTTGTTCCGCATTCCAAATCATGAACATGCAATGTGAAAAGAAGTAGCCCAAACACCAACCACTGCGGAACACTGCTGGTAACCGGTAACCAAAAGAATAGGATCCTTTTAATACCACTCTCCCTTTCCTGCTGAACAGCAGGATGCTCTACCCATGCAAGTATTTTTCCTAGAAGTTCAAGTTATTTATCATCCAAGTGTACCAGTATAACCTGACGAAACATCGTTCTTCAGTCCACAGTGCAAAAGAGTGTAAACACACCTACAGGCATAACACACATACAGACAAGTACGGTGCATGTGTGCATACATTTCAAATAAATATTATTAATCAGTAGTGAAGTCTCAGAGTTATTTTAGCAGTTTATAAGTCATTCAACAGTCTTACTGCTCATGGGAAGAAGCTATTCCTCAGCCTGGTGGTTCTTGCTCTGTATCTTTTTCCCGACAGGAGTAACTGGAAGATGCTGCGTGCAGGGTTGTAAGGGTGCTCACTGATTTTACGAGCCTTCTTTAAGCAATGATCCCATACATCACATTGATTTGGGGGTGGGGAGAGGGAGACCCCAGTGATCCTCTCTGCTGCTTTTATGTTCCTGTGGATTGACATCTGATGGCATGCTCTACAGCAACCGTAACACATTGGGTTGCAGCCAGCCAGGATGCTCTTGATAGAGCTTCCATAGAAAACTGATAGAATAGTGAGTGGTAGACTTGCCCGCCTCATTCTTCTAAGGAACTGCAGTCACTGTTGCACCTTCCTGACAAGTGAGGGTTGTGCGTCCTGTGTAGGTCACTTCTGAAGTGGAATCCGAGGATCTCTCTGGCACTTCTGTTCACTTCTCTCTCCACTATTGAACTATTAATGTGTAGTGGAGGGTGGTCATCCCTGGTCCTCCTGATGTCCACAATCATCTCCTTTGTCTGTCCATGTTGAGAGTCGTGTTGTTATTCTCGCACCATTTCATCAAATTTTCCACCTCTTCTCTATATTTTGACTCATCATCATTGCTGATGACGTCAACTACTTTTGTGTCATCTATAAACTTGATGAGTCTGTTGGAGCTGAAGTCTTGGGTCAGTAGCATGAACCAAAAGTGGGTGAACACACAACCCTGAGGTGCACCAATGCTCAGTGAGATGGTGCTCAATGTTCTGCTGCCAGCCCAGACAGTCTGGTCTTTCTATTAAGAAGCCCAGAATACAAAGAACAACTTCTCCACTAGCTTCTGGGCAATTTGAGGAAAAATCATATTAAATGCTGAACTGAAGTCAATGAACTGCAACTTGGCGCAATCAGTATCAGAACAAACCTAATCAGGGAGCATTAGAGTAACCATGGGGCGGGTGGGGCACAAACATGTGGCAGTTTTGTGTGGCATTTGCTGCTCATATTCCATGTGGGGGGGGGGGTGGAAACGATGGTTGCCCATGTATAAGCAGGGATCAATATGTATAACCATGCCGCCAGATCGACATTTTGTGCATTTGATCAATCCTATGCAAATTCTTTACAACTACAGAATTAAATGCAGGATGTTTTCACTAATTTCTGCACTTGGACCTACAGCTTAAAGACCTACAACTTCAGTTTCAAACCGTACTTCTCTACTCAAGTGTTGTAGCTGGTGTTCTTGTGAATAAATCTATTTTTAAAAGCAACCATTTTGTGCTTCAGATGTATTTATCATTTTCTCAATGCTATAAATAAGATGAACGTTGAACCTCAGTGAAATACAAAAACTATAGATGCTGATACAATATGATGTTGCCGACCTGCTGGGCTCCTACAACACTGAATTTCTTTTAAGCAAACATAAACTTTATTCACAATAAATTAAATACAAAAGGAAAAACAAAGTTCTGTTTCCATACATTTCCATCACTGTACATTGTTACATTCATTTCTATTAACAGCATTACCACTACTGTGGCATCATGTCCTTGCTCTCCCTTCAGTTGTTTGAGGGACTTCCCCTTGATCTCAGTTGCGGGTCCATCCAGCCAGAAACTCCTCCCTTTCTGACAACACACGAGCTGATGATAATAAAACTCTGCCATCAACAACCAACACACCAACCCAGTTCCAATTTAAAAACATGCTGAAAAGTCTCTCTCTCTCTCTCTTTCACTTTCGTGCGTGCATGCACACACACACACACACACACACACACACACACACACACACACACACACACACACACACACACACACACACACACACTGCACTATGCACCCACGCTACACAAAATATAGCCTACATGCAAACCATGTTTTTCTCTTTTTCTCTCTCTCCTTCCCTCCCCCTCACACACACACTGCACTGAGTAAATGCAGACAGACCCAAAAATCATTCAAATTTTGCATAATAATCATGAAAGCCAAGGCTGGCATCAAGAAGTGAATTAAATGCATGGCTTACCTTAAGACGAGTTGGTGGTACTGAATATCCTAAGAATGGTGTCCTTCCACTCATTTGTGCTTTTTTGGGTTAAGTCCCTCTCAAATGCTAGCTGAACCAAATGGCCCTTTCTTCTGTGGAGCATTGCATTTCTGTGGTCCGAAAATACATTTCTCAGAGTGGAGAATGAATTCTCAAGCATTCTGTAAAGGCACCAAATGTTAAGGCACTTTTGAAAGCAGTCAGTCCACTGGACATTCCAATCAGATATGTATGGTACTTTGGAAGATGTGTTGTATTGTCCAAACCCCTTGATTGGCTGTGATTATTTTTGTGAGCAGAAAAACTTTTTAGCAACTTAATACTCTGTCTAAATTATAGTTTGTGACAGGGTCCATAACGTGCTTCACAGAAATCAAGAAATTTATAACTTTCTGGATTCAGTGCATCAAATGCACTAGCCAACTGTGAGTTGGGCTCGCTGAATCTGTGGTCTATCTCTCCACGCTCTAAATCAATAGTATTGTCGTACAGTCTCTTAAGTTTTTTTACTCATCATTCCTGTATCCTTTAGTTCCCATAATGACATAATCGTCCATAATAGTGTTCTCCATTTAGGTAATCACAGGTCTCAGTGATGTACTGGCGGCCGAGGCCATGTCCCACACCTTAATAAATTCCTCATCACAACGGAGTTTCCGTACACAAGCTGTTGCACTAGCCACTATATTTAAACCTGTCATCAAGTCAGTGTCCTCGTTCTGTAAAATCTTGTTTGATAGGTCCGACAGGATAAGAACTGTGTGCACTAATTTAGCAATGAAAGAGGAAGTGAGCTTGGTCATCTCACGCAACAGGCCCACAGCCTCTATTTGTATCCCTGCGCCTCAGAGTCAATCCCACGAGTCAAAAGAGATGATATGTCATCGAAGAATTTTAGAATCACTGACACAGAAGCAAGATGTCCCATCTATCTCTGTTCCAGAAGACATTTAAGATGCATACCCTTATAGTACACAGCAAATGTGGATTTCTTGTAGAATTTGTAGAGGGCATCACACACAAGAAAGAGTCCACTACAGCTGTCCCTGCTGACATTGCGTGTACTATCACTAAGTGCAGCTGGTGATTAAGACAGTGTACATAAGGTATCTCATGGCCTAGTTTCTCTTTCAGTAGCTTCTAGATGCCACCATGCTTCCAAGACATTAGAGCATCCCCATCAAATACCTGGCTTAAAATCTTTGATGTGTCCAATCCAACTTCATTTAGCTCTACCAAAATGGTGCCTGCTAATGTCCGTGCATCACCTTTACCAACTGTTGCCATGATTAGCAGGTGCTCTGTGACCTCATATGACTCATTTACAAATCTAATGATATATTTTCACACCCAGTGGAGTCATGGGTTCCATCTACTTTCAAAGTGTTATAGGAATTGCCAACTTCCTCCACTGTAGCCTCTGTCACCACACTGCTGAGTGTACTTATGAGTTAATTTTGCATGTCTTGATAGGTGTACGTGGCATTGCAAGGGATCGCTTTTACAACCTCAGCCAATTCAGGGACCTTTTTAAGTGTATAGTCCAGAAAGGAGAGGAAAAGTCCACTCCCCCATGACGACGTTATCAAAAGCCTCTATCTTCCCTTCTAAAGACAACTTGTTTTCCACCAAAAATCTGAGAACATCAATGAGACAGGAAACATAATACCTGTTCTTTTGTATTTGGCCTACATTGACAAGTGTTGAAATCTCCTTTCCAGAATTGACACGCCTCTCCTGCTCCTTCCACAGTGCATAGCAAGAGATATGCTCCTTTGAAGATTCATGTTTATGAAATCCCTGATCTCTCTCCACAGTATTTTTTCAGCTAAGTCCAACTCACAAAGGCATCCAGTGTCTGAGACTTCCAAGTGGTGTTAGACAGCTGACAGAAAAAACAAAATGCTGCATCAGTCTCAGTTGCGTTACCAAGTGGAGATGAATGAATGCTTCCTACCACTGAAAATGCTGGCAGGCTATTGTTGTAAGACGATTTGGTTGGACTGGTCAGTCCCGACATCATCTATGGCTATGGGTTGTCTTCCACAGCTAGTGCTTACATTAGCAGGTGCATCATGGCTGCTCACAGAAGGAGGCTCTTGCTTTTCAGAGGTGGCCTTGCTAGACGCAAGCGTATTTGCTCCCTCTTCCATTAGTGGAGCTGGAAGAGGCCTTGAAGAAGCAGATAAGTCTAGCCATTTTCTTATATCCATTCCTATTGTGTATGTGTCTTTAAGAATTGATTCACAACGGAGGAACGGTAAGCACACATTATTCAGGTTTAAACATGGCACACACACTGTTCGCAATCTGAATGCAACTTCCGTTATGATATCGCATGTGCATGCTTGTTCCACACATTACAATGTAACTTCCTTTCTGACATCACGCGCATATGTTTTTTCTTTTCTTATTTTTGTTTTTATTTCATTTCATTTAGCGAAAAGGTTTTCACTTTTAATATGATAAATATAAACTAATTAATAAAACACAAAGTTTTACACTTAAGGCTTGACCTGCAGGTGGGTGGGAGGGTGCGGGTCACAATAACTATTGGCAGGACATGACCAACGAATGCCCCACCATGATGCCAGTCATGGCCTGTCATATGAGGCACTGTTCTCCAGGTGGCTCAGGATGGAGCAGAGGAGCAAAGCTCTTGCATTGTAAGTAAAACGTTTCCGTCTGTAGGTTAACTGATATGGATCCAGTGTCTCTGGGAAGTGCACCAGGCGCTTGAATCATTTCATTATAGTGGAGGTCAGTGCCGCTAGGTAGTAGTCATTGAGGCCTGTTATATTGCTCTCTTTGCTACCCGCATGACAGTGGCTACTTGAAATGCACGGGAATAGAACTATAGAATATTACAGTACAGAAACAGACCCCTCGAGGGGCCAAACCACTTTTTTGCCTAGTTCCGCTGACCTATACCCAGTCCATGCCCCTCCATACCTCTTCCATCCATGAACCTGTCCAAATTCTTCTTAAATGTTAAAAATGAACGCGCATTCAGCACTTCAGCTGGCAGCTTGTTCCACACTCTCTATATGAAGAAGTTTCCCCTATTGTTCCCCCTAAACTTTTCCCCTTTCATTCTTAACCCATGTCCTCTGGTTTGTATTTCAACTACCCTCAGTGGAAAAAGCCTATCTACATTTAATCTGTCTATCCCCCTCATAATTTTAAATACCTCTATCAAATCTCCCCTTCTTCTTCTACATTCCAGAGAATAAAACCCTGACCTGTTTAGCCTTTCCCTGCAACTTAGTTCCTGAGGTCTGGGCAATATCCTAGTAAATATTCCTGAATTTCAGTGTTTTAAAAGGGATGGGGGAGGGGGAGAAGGGGAGGTGGGGTGGCATTACTGGTCAGGGATACCATTACAACTGCTGAAAGGATGGGTAATGTAGCAGGATCCTCTTTTGAGACAGTATGGGTGGAATTAGGAACAGGAAGGGAGTAATTACTTTATGGGGAGTATTCTATCGGTCCTCTGGTAGCAACAGGGATACCGAGGAGCAGGTTGGGAGGCACATTTTTGAAAGGAGCAAAAATAATAGGGTTGTTATCATGGGTGACTTCATCTTCCCTAATATTAACTGGCACCTATTTAGTACCAAAGGTTAGATGGGGCAGACTTTGTTAAGTGTGTCCAGGATGGATTCCTATCACAGTACGTTGACAGGTTGACTGGGGGGTATGCCATATTAGATCTAGTATTAGGTAATGAACCGGGTCAGGTCACAGAACGCTCAGTGGGTGAACACTGGGGTCAGTGAACACTGCTCCCTGGCCTTTGGACAAGGATAAAGACAGAGAGGACAGAAAAATATTTAATTGGGGAAGGCAAACTGTGAGGCTATAAGGCTTGAACATGCAGGTATAAATTGGGGTGACATTTTTGCAGGGAAATGTACTATGGCAATGTGGTCAACATTTAAGGATCTCTTGGAGGATGTTGGGGATAAATTTGTCCCGGAGAGGCAGAGAAAGAATGGTAGGGTGACGGAATCATGGTTTACAAGAGAGGTGGAAAATCTAGTCAGGTGGAAGAAGGCAGCATACATGAGACTTTGGAAGCAAATATTAGGTAGGTCTCTTGAGGAATAATAGGTAGTAAGAAAGGAGTTTAAGAGGGGGTTGAGGAGACCAAGAAGGTGACATGAGAAGGCCTTGGCAAGTAGGGTTAAGGAAAACTCCAAGGCATTTTTCACTGATGTGAAGAATGGAAGGATGACAGGAGCGAAGGTTGGACTGATTAGAGATAAAGGTGGAAAGACATACGTGGATGCTGTGGAAGTGGGTGAGGTCCTCAATGAATACTTCTCTTCAGTATTCACCAAAGAGAGAGATGGTGATGGTGAGCACAATATAGGTGTGGAAGGTTTTCTAGAGCATATTGATATTAAGAGAGAGAATGTGTGGGAGCAGTTAAAATGCATTCATAAAGATAAGTCCCCAGGGCCTGATGGAATATTCCCCAGGCTGCTCCATGAGGTGAGGGAGGAGATTGCTGAGCCTCTGGCTAGAATCTTAGTGTCCTCGTTATCCACGGAATGCTATCTGAGGATTGGAGGGTGGCAAATGATGTCCCCTTGTTGAAAAATTACAGTAGGGAAAATGTAGGTAATTATAGACCAGTGAGCCTTGTGTCGTGATGGGCAAACTGTTGGAAAGGATTCTTGGAGATAGGATCTTTGGACGTTTAAAGAATCATGGTCTGATCAGGGACAGTCAGCATGGCTTTGTGAAGGGCAGATCATGTCTCACAAGCCTGATGGAGTTCTTTAAGGAGGTGACCAGACATATTGATGAGGATAGGACAGTGGATGTGGTCTATGTGGATTTTAGTAAGGCATTTGACATGGCTCCACATGGTAGGCTTATACAGAAAGTCATAAGGCATGGGATCCAGGGAAGCTCGGCCATGTGGATTCAGAATTGGCTTGTCTGTAGAAAGCAGAGGGTTACAGTGGATGGTGTACATTCAGAATGGAGGGTTGTGTCTAGTGGAGTCCCTCAAGGATCAATTCTGGGATCAAAACTGATTTTCGTAATTTTTACTTTTCATAATTTTTATTAACCCACAGGTTAAGAACCAGACCAAGGTTGAGGTACAAAGGACAAGTTTATTTTGGGGATGCAAATGGGGCAATAGAGTCAAAATGCTAAATGAACCTATACATACACACAATACACAAGGGGCGATTATGCAGTTTGGAAAACAAGGGAAAACCAACAGAAACTGTGGAAATTACTTAAGTACATTTAATCAACAATCAGAATCAAGATGATACTCCATGCTCCCACCCCTTGGCCTAACCTCGGGGCTCATCCCAACCCAGTGTGTAAGGTGATATTTACATGCCACGAGGAGTCATAAGAGGCAGAATAAATGGAACATGGCCCTTTATAGTTCTGCAGCCAGTATGGGGGGGGGGGGGGGGGCAATCACTTGGGGCAGGCTGGGCCCCATTGGCTGCTGTGGCCAATGGCTTGAAGCCAAGTGCAGGGGCTCAGCCAAGTTGAAGGTCAGGGCTGAGTCCAGGCAAGCTGTCTGGACTGAAGCACTTGGTAATTTAGATGGGCCAATCGCAAGGGTCACCTTGATGGCTTTGACCTTGATTGGCAAGCAATGTGCCCTCCTAATAGGAGCACAGCAGTGCCACCATGTGATGGCCACAGCCTCTCCATTACAGGGGGTAGAAGAGTGGGTTAGCAATTTTACAGACAACACAAAGGTTGGTGCTGTTATGGATAGTGTAGACGATTGTAGAAGATTGCAGAGCTAAGTTTAGAATTGGCATATGGAGTTCAACTTGGAGAGGTGTGAGGTGGTACACTTTGGAAGGACAAAATCCAAGGCAGGATTCTTGGAAGAGTGGAAAAGCAGAGGGATCTTGGGTTCCTGTCCACAGATCCTGGAAAGTTGCCTCACAGTTAGACAGGTTAGTTAAGAAATTTTATGGGGTTTTAGCTTTCATAAGTCTAGGGATTGAGTTTGAGCAGCAAGGTAATGATTCAGCTCAACAAAACTCTGGTTAAATCACACTTGGTGTACTGTGTCCAGTTCTGGTCCCCACATTATAGGAAAGACGTGAAAGTGTTAGAAAAGGTGCAGAGGAGATTTACCAGGTTGCTACCTGGTTTAGAGAGTATGCATTAAGAGATTAAGGGAGCTAGGGCTTACTCTTTGGAGAGGAGGATGACAGGAGACATGATAGAGGTATACAAGATAGAGGTATACAAGATATTAAGAGGTATAGATAGAGAGGGCAGCCAGTACCTTCCTTCCCAGGGTACCACTCCTCAATACAAAAGGGCATTGCTTTAAGGTAAAGGGGTGGAAAGTTCAAGGGAGATATTAGAGGAAGGTTTTTTTAGAGTGGTTGTGCGTGGAATGCTCTACCTGGGTCAGTGGTGGAGGCAGGTACATTGGTGAATTTCAAGAAACCACAAGACAAGCATATGGAGGAATTTAAAGTGGAGAGTTATGTGGAAGTGAGGGTCTAAAAGTCAGCACAACATTGTAGGCTGAAGGGCCTGTACTGTGCTATACTGTTCTGTGTTCTGAATCTTCTCTGCACTCTTTCTATCTTATTGATATCTTTCCTGTAGTTAGGTAACCTGTAATCACCTAACCACAGGAAAGCTATCAATACACCAAATTTGGTTTCACCAATATCTTATATAACTTTACCATAATTTACCAACTCCTACACTCAGTGCTTTGATTTATGAAGGCCAATATTCCTAATGCTCTCTTTTACAACCCTATCCACCCTGTGACACTTTCTGGGAATTATGCAGTGTCTGTATTCCCAAGTCCCTCAGTTCTACTGCACTCCTCAATGCCCTACCATTTACCATGTATATCCTTTCTTGCTTTGTCCTTCAAAAAGGCAACACCTCACACTTGCCTTCATTAAGTTCCATCTGACATTTTTCAGCCCATTTTTCCAGCTGGTCCAGATCCCTCTGCAAGCTTTGAAAACCTTCTTCGCTGTCCACAATGCCTCAAATCTTAGTCACGTCTGCAAACTTGCTGATCCAATTTACCACATTATCATCCAGATCATTGATATAGATGACAAATGACATTGATCCCAGCACCAATCCCTGAGACACACCACTAGACACAGGTCTCCAGTTGGTGAAGCAGTAATTTACTACTATACTCTGTCTTCTCCCGTCCAGCCATTGTCGAACCCAGTTCACTAATTCACCATGAAATCTTAGCATCTGAACCTTCCTGATTAATCTCCCATGTGGGAGCTTTTTAAACACCTTACTAAAGTCCATGTAGATAACAACAACAGCCTTTCCATCATCAACTTTCCTGGTTACCTTGTTGAAAATTCTATCAGATTGGTTAAACATGACCTATCACACACAAAGCCATGTTAACTCTCCCTAAACATTTTCTAGCTATCCAAATAATTTTATATCTAATCTCTTAGAACACCTTCCAATAATTTACCTACTACTGACATCAGGCGCACCAGCCTATAATTTCCAGGGTTACCTTTGGAGCCTTTTTTAAACAACAGAACAACATGAGCTACCCTCAAATCTACAGGCACCACACCCATGGCTAAGGACATTTTAAATGTTTCTGCCAGAGACCCTGCAATTTCTACACTAACCTCCCTCAAGGTCCGAGTGAATATCTTGTCAGGACATGGGGATTTATCCACCTTTATTTGCTTTAATCTGTATAGTTTCTGTGACCTCACTGCTTGTTTTCTTTACTTTCCATGTCTCTGTGCCCTTTTCCTGAGTGAATACTGATGGATAAACATATTTAATATCTCCCCCATCTCTTTTGGCTCCATACAAAGCCAACCACTCTGATCTTCGAAGGAGTCAATTTTGTCCCTTACTATCCTTTTGCTCTTAATATACATGTAAAATCTCTTTGGATTTTATTTTACATTGTCTGCCAAAGCAACCTCATGTCTTCTTTAACCTTCCTGATTTCTTTCTTGAGATTTTTCTTGCATTTTTTATATTCCTCAAGTACCTAATTTACTCTATGTTGCCTATATCTGCTATACACCTCTCTCTTCTTCTGACCACATCCCCAATATCCCTCGAAAACCAAGTATCCCTATGCTTGTTAACCTTGCCTTTAATCTTGACAGGAACAGACAAACTCCGCTCTCTCAAAATTTCACCTTTGAAGGTCCTCCACTTGCCTCGTACATCCTTGCCCAAAAACAACTTATCCCAATCCACACATTCTAGATCCTTTCTCATTTCCTTAAAATTGCCATTTCTCCAATTTAGAATCTCAACCCAAGGCACAGATCTATCCTTCTCCATAATTAACTTGAAGCTAATGGCATTATGATCACTGGACCAAAAATGTTCCCCTACACATACTTCTGTCACCTGTCCTGTCCCATTCCCTAATAGGAAAGCCAGTATTGAACTCTCTCTAGTTAGTACCTCTGCATTTTTGTTTAGAAAACATTCCTGAACACATTTGACAAACTCCAAGCTATCCAGCCCTTTTACAACATGGGATATTCAGTCAATATATGTAAAATTAACATCTCCTCCTACCACAACCATATGTTTCCTGCAGTTGTCTGCTGTTTCTCTTCTGATATGCTCCTCCAATTCTCTTTGACTATTGGATCATCTATAATATAATCCCATGAGTGCGGTCATACCTTTTCCATTCCTCAGCTCTACCCATATAGCCTCAGTAGATGAGCACTCTGTGTTGAATATAAGCCCACCCTCTGCTGGACATCGTGATGCTCATGTCAGGATGTCACCCTTCCATATATATATATATATATAAAACCCTGTGTCTCAGTAGCCATGTTAGTCTAATAGAAGTAAAGGAGGAGAAAGCATCATGTCTCCAAGTCTTAATTGTGTGAGTGCATACACACACAACAGAAGCGACAAGGAACAAAACAAACCCTACACATATGCCATGCACCAACTGTGAGAAGGAAAACAACAGAAGAAAGGTAGGAAATAACTACCTAACAGCCCCACCAAGTTCCTGCCAAAGTATCAAGGCAAAAGCGTGCCAAGATGGTGGAGGGAAAGTTTGGGAAATTCAACGAAGTAGAAGAAAGTTGCGATAACTACATAGAATGGTTTAACCACTACTGCGTAGCCCATAATATTGTGGAAGGTCCAGTAAACTGCAAATGTGCTCTCTTCCTCAGTATAATGGGCAGCAAAACATTCAACCACCTTAAGATCTTTCTGGCCCCGGAGGATCCAGGGACAAAGACATTCAACAAATTATGCACAGCTCTAAGGAACCATTTAAGCCCAAAACCACCAATTATGGCAGAAAGGCAAAGATTCTATGAAAAGAGACAAGGACTAGGAGAAACAGTAAAGTGAATACCTGACATCGTTCTGCAAATTGGCAAAGCACTGTCATTTCGAGCAGTTTCTAAATCAGGCACTGCGAGACAGATTAGTGATGGGACTGGCAAACTGCCAAGCAAGGCAAAAATTATTAGAGATGGATGAAGACGTTACACTACAAAGTACATACAGAACTGCCTGCAGCTCTGAAATGGCAGATAGAAACTTGGATGTGGATCAACCAAACCTACTGGTCGGGAGGTCTTCCCGCCAACAATGCTTCCATTGTGGGAAATACAACCACTAACCAGAAAATTGTTTCTTCAAAAATTCTGAATGCAATCATTGCAGAACAGAAGGTCATATCAAAGCTAAATGTCTGCTTCTAAAACATAGGTGGCCTACAAATAAACAGGAAGCTAAAGTCAAAACAATTGCAGAGAAGCAAGCTAGCAATGACGATGATAACAGCCCAATGACTGGTCTCAAAGCTCCTGAAATTTCAGCTCCTGAGATGTTACATATCTGAGGAATAAATGGAGGAAACACAGCAATCTTTAAACAGCAAAAAATAAATGGACACCCCCTGAAGATGGAGTTAGACACAGAGGCACAGATGTCCCTAATGCCGCTACTTGTAAAGGAACGCTTGCTACCACACCTCCTGGTAAAAACAACTGAAATAACTCTAAGATCTGTTACAGGAGACAGTGTTTGGAAAATGTATGGTCCAAGTACAATACAAACAACACCAACCAAAAACAATCTCTCTCTCTCTACATCGTAGATACCCAGGGACCAGTACTTTTCAGAAGAAACTGGCTACATCACATTCCCCTAGACTGGCTGGAAATTGTTTCAATACTAAATGTAAACCACATGGACACCTCCCAGCCAGAACTCGACCAAATCCTCACCAACCATGCAGTGGTTTTCCAACAAGAGTTGTGGAAAATCTAAGGTGTTCAAGCCAAACTGCAATTAAAAGATAAAGCAGAATCAAAATTTTTCAAAGCTACGAAAGGGAAAACTGAGGCTGAATTAGAACCATATTAGAACCAATACAATACAGTGATTGGCAGCAAAGTAAATGGTGAGATTCGCATTTGCAGTGATTACAAAGTCACCATCAATCCATCACTCAAAACACCTGAACAGTCCATGCCCAAGGCAGAAGAATTGTTCCAAGCACTAAACGGAGGGCAAAAATTCACAAAACTAGATTTGTCACAAGCATATTAACAGATAGGATGGACAAATAATCAAGGGAATATGTGACAATCAATACCCATCTGGGACTATTCACCTATACACGCATCTGCCTTACAGAATTTAAGCAGCGCCTGCACTTTTTCAAGCAACAATGGACAAATTACTACATGGACTCTCAGTTAGACGTTACCTAGATGATGTCATCATCACGGGCCGAAACAACAGTGAACACTTACAAAACCTTGAAAAGGTTTTAACCAGACTACAACAGGCTAATATGAAAGGCCAAATGTGTCTTCATGTGCCCCTCAATAACATATCTTGGGTTTACAATCAGCAATAAGGGGGTACGAATGTATCCAGCAGGAACAAAAGCCATTCACAAGGCCCCATACCCAACCAACAAATCAGAATTACAGTCCTTCCTAGGATTTGTTAATCAGTACCAAAAAGATATCCCTAATATGTCTACACTAAGCAGCCCACTGAATCAATTACTCAAGAAAGATCAAGCATAGCATTGGAACACAGACACTAAAAACACAATCAACGAAAGGAAATACTAACGTCAACAAATAAGGTGCTGATCCACTACAAACCTAGTAAAGAAGTTACACTAGCCCATTGTACATCTATTTCAATGCAAAGAGTATTGTAGGAAACACAGACGAGCTTAGAGTGTGGACTGGTATTCATTCAGTTCCTCTGCTATCTCCTTGTCTCCCATATCACAATCTCGAATTACATTTTCTAATGGTTCTATGTCCATCCTTGTACCTCTTTTGTTTGTTATATGCTTAAAAAAGACTTTTAGAATCCTATTTGTTATTTTCAACATGTCATCTTCAACATATCATCAATAGTCCATCATCCTACAAGGAGATTTCAGGGAGTTAGGTGCAAGGTTGAAAGACAAGGTTGTGATCTCAAGGTTGCTACCCATGCCACTTGCTAGTTAGAAATAGAAGCATAATTTTAGCTTAACATGTGTCTAAAGACATGGTGCAGGAGGGAGAGCTTCAAGTTTTCAGATCATTGGGCTCTCTTCCAGGGAAGATGGGACCTGTTCTGATGGGATGGTTTGCATCTGAACTGGAAGGGTACTAATATCCTTACGAGAAGGTTTGCTAATGCTCCTCCAGTGGGTTTAAAATATATTTGCAGGGGGATGGGAACCAAAGTGTCAGAGCAGATAGAGGAGTGGAGGAGGGAAAAGGTGATGTGAAAATTTCCTGCATCGTTAGAAGTCAATGGGTTCCCGATGCTGACCTTCTTTCGAAATTGAATAGGAGCTCATAAGGAATAGCGTTGGTCATGGTACATAGTAGCGACTGGATGAAATGGAGCACCATGGGGCGGACTTGCTGCCAACGTGAGTCTGGAGGCCTTTTGACTTCAGGGTCAGTTTGACAGCCTTCCAGGCTGTTCTCCTTTTCTACCTGCCTGTTCCCCCGAGGGTTGAAGCTAGAAGTCCTGGATGTGATGCCCCTCAACAGCAGATACTGATGTAGCTCGTCACTCACAAAGGATGAGCCCCAGTCACTATGAATATAGCTGGAATACCCAAACAGGGTGAAAATAGAATCTAGGGTTTTTATGACTGACGAAGTGGACATGTCTGGACATGGAATGGTGAACAGGAAGTGGGAGTACTTTTCAATGATAGAGAAGAGGTAGGTGTTCCCGATCGTGGAAGGGAGAGGTCCCTTAAAATTGACACTGAGCCATTCAAGGGGCCTGGATGACTTGATCAGATGCGCCTTTGCGGGGCATAGAAGTGTGGCTTGTGCTCTGCGAAGACCTAGCAAAACCTGGTCATTTCCCTGATGTTTTCCATGGAGTAGGGCAGATTGCATGCCTTGACAAAAAGAGCCAAACATGCGGGTAACCCCTGGATGGCAGAGCTCATTATGCAAAGACCTCAGTTGGCCAGTGTGTGCAGAGGCACAGCTTCCTCTGGATAAGGCATCTGGAGGGTGATTAGAAGCTCCTGGCTGATAGGCAGTGTCATAATTGTAGCTGGAGAGCTCGATCCTCCACCCAGCAATCTTGTCATTTTTAATTTTTCCCCTTTTGACATTATTAAACATGAAAGGGACAGAGTGCTGGTCAGTGAGGAGCATAAATTTCCTATCATCCAGGTGTTTCCAGTGCCTCACGGTTTCTACAATGGCTTGGCCCTCCTTTTCCACCGATGTTGCAGAACTCATGGCCTTGTAATGTTTGAGAAAAAAATGCAACCGGTCTGCCTACCTGGTTGAGGGAAGCGGCCAGGGCTACATCTGAAGTGTCACTTTCCACTTGGAAAGGTACATTCTCGCCCACCGTATGCATGGTGGCTTTCACAATGTGGTTCCAGAGGTAGTTAAAAGCCATTTGGGCTTCACCCAAGAGGGGGAAATTAATGGCTTTTAAGAGAGGGTGAACCTTATCAGCGAATTGAGGAATCCACTGGGTGTAATATGAAAAAACCCCAGACATCTCCTCAAAGTCTTTGTGGTCCTGGGAATAGGGAGCTCTAACAGGGGGTGCATCCTATTGGGGTCGGGGCCAATGATGCCACCACATAGCCAAGGATAGACAGATGCTTAGTCCTTAACACGCACTTGTCAGAGTTATAAATGAGGTTCAGGGCTTTCACCCCGTGGAGAAAATTTTGGAGGTTGGCATCACGGTCTTCCAAGGTGTGGCCACAGATGGTGACAGTTTTGGCTTAGGGGAAGATACCCTTCAACCCATATTCATCCACCTTTCTGTCCATCTGCCTCTGGAAGATATAAACCCTATTAGTGATACCAAAAGGGACCCTCTGGAATTGATAGAGACCACCATTATCCTCAAATGCTGTATATGGACAGTCCTCAAAATGGATTGGCAGCCGGTGATAAGCAGCTTTCAGGGTGATGGTCGAATAGACCTGATACTGTGCAATATCATTCACCATGTCTGAAATTCGAGGGAGGGGATATGCATCCAGAAGTGTGTACCAATTAATATTTTGGCTATAGTCAAGTACTAGCCTGGACTTGATTTCCGCTTTTACCACTACCTCTTGCATTCTCCACAGGCTGGTGCTGGATTTGATGATGCCTTCATCGAGCAGACGTTGTGTCTCAGATTTATAAAATTTTGGTCTGCTGTACTGCAGCCCAAAGACAGATTCGGGAAGAGAGGATGGGGGTTGATATTCAGTGTGGAAATGCTGCATGTGGGTTCTGATTTTAGGGGCCCTCCATTCTGAACCATTACAGGGGGGGGGGGCACCAGAATACTCCAAGGTCACACTTTTAAGGTGGCACAGGAAGTCCAGACCCAACAATAGCAGAGCACACAATTTATCAAGTATATACAGTGAAATGTACAGAATTTGACGCCCCCCCCCCCCCCAATGAAAGATGTACTAAACAATGTTGTTGAACACGCATAGATTGCGAATGAGATGCAAGAAATATGCGGTAATAAGTCTGTTGGTACTCCATTACTTCTGAAAAACTTTAAGTTGTCCTAGAGCAAGGTTTTCCAACCAGGGGTGAGAGATAGTGGGGTGCGAGATAACATTCCAGTTTTTTTGTTTATATTAAGGGTATTGTCCTATATATTCAAGATAAAAATATCAATTTTTTTAAAGTCCAAATTAAAGATATCCTCTTTTTTCTCTATTCAATAGAATGAGATTCTCTATGAATTTTAGCGCGTTTCAATGTACTGTTTCCTTTTAAATGGCCTTCCCCTATAATTTTTTTAAAATCGGGACACTTAAAATGGGGCCAAACTTGTTTCGTGTTTTGTAGCGAATTACATTTGATTTTTATTTCTTTTTATTTGTGTTACGTAAATTATTAATTAACTCTTCATTATGTCAAAGAAAAGGAAATGGAATGATGATGATGTGCAGTTTGGTTTCACTTGCACCTGAGGAACAACTGAGGATCTGCAAAAACCCCAGTGCATGCTTTGTGACGCTGTCTTTTCAAACACAAATTTGAAGCCATCTAAGCTGCAGGAACACTTCAACAACCGGCATGGTGGAGCAGATGTTACAGGCCATGAAGTTGAATCAATGAAAGCTAAAAGGGCCCGCTTTGAATCTCCAACAACCCTTCCAAAATTAGGTTTGGAAGATAGAAACCCTATTAGTGAAACCACTGCTGATGGCTTCATACCACGTGATGTATAAAGTAGCCAAATCCAAGAAGCCCCATACAATTGCAGAAGAGGTGATAAAACCGTGTGCATTGGAAATGGCAACAATTGTTCTGGGAAAAGAAGCCTCAAACAAGCTTAAATTAGTGCTGTTATCAAATAATGTTATTCAGAGCCGAATTGGTGATTTGAGTTTGGACATTTTGGACCTAGTTATCGCAGAGATCAGGGCTAGTCCCTTGAAAATCTCTCTCCATTTGGACGAAACAACTGATGTTGCAAATTGCAGTCAACTCATCATGTTAGTGAGGTATGTCCATGATGGTGTCATAATGGAAGATTTCCTGTTCTGTGAAGATCTGAAAACAACCACAAAAGAAAAAAATGTCTTCCAGTGTGTGAAGGACTTCTTTGTGAAATATGACTTAGATATCCAAATTATTGGTTCTGTGTGTACCGACGGTGCCCCTGCTATGCTATGAAATACATCAGGATTTTTTGCACTGATGAAACAAGAGATTCCATACTTGCATGGTACCACTGATTTTTTCATCGACATGCTTGGCATCAAAAACAAAGTTGAAAAAGGTCCTTGACACTTCTGTGAAGACCATCAACTGGATTAGGGGTTGTGCTCTGAACCACTGCCTCTTCAAGTCGCTTTGTGAAGATTTTGGAAGTGAGCATTCAGTTTTGGTTTTCCACACGGAAGTCAGCTGACTGTCATGTGGGAGAGCTTTAATGCACTTCTTCGAACTGCAAGAAGAAATCAAAGCTTTTCTGAAGGAACGTGACTATGATCTGCCCGGAGAAATAGAATCACAAGAATTCAACCAAATTCTAGCCTATTTGAGTGATATTTTCACTCGTATGAATGACCTGAGTGTATCTATTCAAGGGAAAATCATAAACATATTGAAATGCTGTGAAAAGTTAAATGCTTTCAAAGAAAAGTTACATCTTTGGTGTCAACGAGTTAAAAGAGGAAATCTTTCAAATTTTCCATCACTCGAAGAAATGGTTGATGATGATGAGTCCCTAATTCCAAGTGTGTGTGAAGAAATTGGATCATTTGGAAATACTATCAAAGTCATTTGATGGATATTTTGGAGGAGAACTGGAAACTTTTGAAGAATAGATTATAAATCCATACTCCTTCAATTTGGATAATATGTCAGATGATGAAGAGCTGAAGGAAGATTTTATTGAACTGCCCACAAATCGTGTTCTTGAAATGCAGTTTGAAAGCAAAACTTTGGAACAATATTGGTGTTCGGCAATGGACATGTTTCCAAGATTTTGTGAAAAAGCACTAACTGTGCTCATCCCATTCGCGACGACATACTTCTGCGAGTCTGGATTTAGAGCCCTTTTGTCAATCAAGACAAAATCAAGAAATCGCTTGGGTGCACAGGCAGACGTGTGGATTGCTGTCAGCAACAAAGTGCCACGTTTTGAAAAACTCTAAAGCAATAAACAGGAACAAAAGAGTCATTAAATTTAAATTGGCTTATGAACCCATTTGTTCTTTAAATTTTTTTAAAGAAATTTCATGCATGGATGAAAATTTAATTTTTTTGTAGGGTCTATGCAACTTTTAATTTGTAATATTTTTTCTTTTCCATATGTTTCATTTTTGTTTACATATTATTAAAAATTGATTATACAAATTTGTTTTGGTCATCTTCACCTTTATTCTTAAATAAATTATTACCTTAAGGGGTGCGAGAACATATTAAAATTTTTTAGGGATGCGGGGCATAAAAAAGGTTGGGAACCACTGTCCGAGAGTAATGCTGGAAATGCAAGTCTTTCTTTAACTCAAAAAGTAGGAATTGCAAATGATGTTGTGACTAATTTTCCATACATTGACCCGTAAAATTGAATTAGAAATGATGGGGCTTTCTGTAAAATAGTACAGGAATTTTTTCTGCATAAAGCAGCCGTTTAATGATTCACTCGATGATACAACCTTTGGCAATGCAGTGGCCTCCCCAGCTAATCAGTTTAAGTTCTATGTTCAGGTCCCCAGAGTGGCACTTGAACCCACCACCTCTTGTCTCAGAGGCTACAATGCTAAGAAAGAATAAGACCTTAATGAACAAAGCCAGCTTTCAAATGATAAATGTGACTGAAGTCAAATATCTGAATGGCTGCAACAGAAATGGACTTATTTCCCAATGACAAATCCATTGTATCACAATGGGTACAGAGGGAGTGGTGAGGCATTCACTGTCATATTAGTCATTGTTTCCTCCCCATCCAGTACTATATCTTTGTTATAAATTCTGTATTGAATAGATCTCTGAAGCCAAAAGCACTGTTGATTGAGATACGAAGGGAAAGAGGCTTCATATCATCCTTGTAGTCTCAGGGATTGATGGAATAGAAACCAGGAAGGTCCAATTAAACAGTTGAATTACCTTACACCATGAATTCTAATCGAAGAAGCTGAGGTAGAGGTTTGATTTGTTTAGTGAATTGCAAGTTCACTAAACAAGGACCAAGGTGGTATACACAATTTCTGCCTCTCCAGAAATGTTGTCAGGATCAGGATCCGGTTATTTGATGCTTGTGATTTCACCTGCTGCCACCTAAATAACCATCGACAGATGATGGCAACACGCCTTTGAGAAGAGGAAATGGAACTGATATTAGGTGAATGGAATTAACTTGGCAACAGGTTTAGAAATCGGCAGAATATAAAATACAACTTAACACAAGATTAAATGTGTCCATTGTCACTGGCTCTGGGGTTATTCAGCCCAGATATTGAGGTTTGGTGTTGAGTTATTACAACACTGGATTGGGAACACAGGAGTAAACCCCTAGTATCACTGGGGTATGGACGAGATTAGCAAATGTTCTTTGCCTTCCACTACTTTCCAAAAGCATCCACATACCTAAGAAAGGGCAGTTCCTGACTTAAGCGACAACAAAACACACACGAGTTTAGGCATCTGCCAATAAAATGGGGAAGGTAATAAAAAGTTCCAATTACATCAGTATCTCCATTCCAATTGCCAAATTGAGTTCAGAGGAATAAAGTGCAACAATCTGATAGAAAGCAAAAGGAGTAAAAGCAAGTATATTAAATTGTACAATTGTTAAGGTTCCCCAGGATCATAGGGAGCCAAATGTGCATGTATATCTTTGAAGATGAAGGAACATGATGAAGAGAATGGTTTCCAAAGCACGTGGGATCATGAGATTCAATAAATAAAAGAAGAAGCAATAAATAAAAAAGGAGGAAAGTTTGATTTTTTTTTAAAAGAGGAGGTGCATGTGAATCATTGCCTTGCTGTGCCTGCACAAGAGGCTCACTGCATTATTAGATGCAATTCCAGTCATTACAATTTAGGAGGGATGCGAAGGTGCAGAGGATGATGAAGAAAGCATTTATCGTCACAGAGTCTGTGGTGGCACAGTCTGTGACTGCCTGCGCCTGCCTGCATTCCTGCCTGCCTACTGCAGGGGGCAGCCCACTGTACCTGCAGGAAGGTAACCTGGGAGACAGGCTCCACCTACTCCCTGCCAATTACTGGCCCCATATAAAAGCTCACGCCGGGCCTTGGGTACAAGTAGAGCACATGGAGCCAGAGGGATACTGAACATTGCGTACAAGTTTTAAGCTAATTAAAGCCTGTAGTACAGCCTTCGGAGTTTGAGCATATTTGTTTGCACTGCAACGTATCACACAGTCACAGCAAAAAATGGCACAGAAACAGGCCCTTCGGTTCATCAAGCCTGTACTGACAACCAACTGCCTATTTACACTAGTGCTACATTTTACCTACTGCATATGTTGGAGCTTAAGACTGTATTTGAACCTTAAAAATGTCACCCCAAAACCCAGTAAGCTCTCAGCGGTAAATGACAGAATTGGGGTCATCTTATACTATTGAGTATAGCTCAAAACCTACATTTTATGTGGAAATTTTGGGAGCTGATTTGTACACCAGTCTTCTTATACACCAACATACATGGTATATTTTAATAGAGTATTTCTGGTGATGAGTGTTTTTATTTTGAGAGGTTGGAGTTGGAGATCAAAACATTGGGAGTGTGAGAAACAGAAGTACCTTCACAGATTTCGCTCGAGACAAAAATTGAGAACAAAGAACATTTATTGTACAACAATGCAAAGTTGGGTGCTTCCCCTTACCCTGGGAATACACACACATACTGGGGCTCACCCAACATTTATACAGTTCATTTCAGTGTAGAGGTACCCTCCCCCCCCCCTAACATTCTTCTGCCTCCTGGATTGGTTTGGCATTTGGTAATTTTGTCTGCCTACATGCAGTTTCTGTAAACTTGAAAGACCATGGGGTATCCTGTCTGGGTCCATCATGTGATTGTCCTTATTCACATTCTATTATACTTGCGTAGCCCTTCCTCACACTCTTATCGGAATTCATCCCTACTCAGCACTTACTTAACTTCCTCTAGTCTAGTCCTTATTTCATTCCATATAACCATATAACCACTTACAGCACAGAACAGGCCAGTTCGGCCCTACTAGTCCATGCCATAACAAATCCCCACCCTCCTAGTCCCACTGACCAGCACCTGGTCCATACCCCTCCAGTCCTCTCCTCTCCATGTAACGATCCAGTCTATCCTTAAATGTAACCAATGATCCCACCTCAAACACGTCTGCCGGAAGCTCATTCTACATCCCTACCACCCTTTGTGTAAAGAAATTTCCCCTCATGTTCCCCTTATAATTTTCCCCCTTCAATCTTAAACCATGCCCTCTAGTTTGAATCTCCCCCATTCTTAATTGAAAAAGCCTATCCACATTTACTCTGTCTGTCCCTTTTAAAATCTTAAACACCTCTATCAAGTCCCCCCTCAATCTTCTATGCTCCAGAGAAAAAAGCCCTATTCTGCACAACCTTTCCCTGTAACTCAAACCTTGAAATCCTGTCAACATTCTTGTGAACCTTCTCTGTACTCTCTCTATTTTGTTTATATCTTTCCTATAATTTGGTGACCAAAACTGTACACAGTACTCCAAATTTGGCCTCACCAATGCCTTGTACAATTTCATCATAACCTCTCTACTCTTGAATTCAATACTCCGATTTATGAAGGCCAACATTCCAAATGCCTTCTTCACCACACCATCTACCTGAGTATCAGCCTTGAGGGTACTATTTTCCATCACTCCTAAATCCCTTTGTTGCTCTGCACATCTCAATAGCCTACCATTTAATGCATATGACCTATTTAGATTTGCCTTTCCAAAATGTAACACCTCACACTTGACTGTATTAAATTCCATCAGCCATTTTTCAGCCCACACTTCCAGCCTTCCTAAATCACCTTTTAATCTACGGTAATCTTCCTCACTGTCCACAACACCACCAATCTTTGTATCATCCGCAAACTTGCTTATCCAATTCTCCACCCCTACTTCCAGATCGTTAATATATATAACAAACAATAGTGGACCCAGGACCGATCCCTGAGGAACTCCACTAGTCACCGGCCTCCAATTGGACAAACAATTTTCTACCACTACTCTCTGACACCTCCCATCCAACCACTGCTGAATCCATTTCACTACCTCCTTATTTATACCTAATGCCTTCACCTTTTTTCCTAACCTCCTGTGGGGAACTTTGTCAAAAGCTTTACTAAAGTCTAAATAGACAACATCCACAGCTTTCCTTTCATCAACCTTTTTTGTAACCTCCTCGAAAAACTCAATCAGATTTGTCAAGCATGATCTACCCCTGACAAAACCATGCTGATTACTTCCTATCAATCCCTGTACCTCCAAATATTTGTAAATACCATCCCTCAGAACACTTTCCATCAACTTACCCACCACAGATGTCAGACTCACGGGCCTATAATTCCCAGGTTTAAATTTGGAACCTTTCTTAAACAGTGGAACCACATGCTCCACCCTCCAATCCTTTGGCACTAACCCCGTGGCCAGTGACATCCTAAATATCTCTGTTAATGGCCCCACTATCTGTCCACAAGTCTCCCTGAGTGTCCTTGGGAATATTTTGTCCGGTCCCGGAGATTTATCCACCTTTATCTTTTTCAACACAGCCATCACTACCTCCTCGGTTATCCTTATATGCTTCATGACCACCCCACTATTTTTCTTTACTTCAACTGGTTCAATATTTTTTCATACTAGCTTTACTTCCTATATTCTATTATCTCTCACAATCCACACTTTTTCTTTAGCTACGCTTAGTAAATTCTCAACTGGAAGCTTGGTCTTTTTCCCAGCGAGTCAGCAAACAAACTGCAATCTCAGCATCATCAGACGGAGTTTGGGAAACATACATCCTTTGGGTTGTAGTGATCTGACGAAGGGTCCGTTGAATTAAACACTGCACACAAGTCATTAGGCAGGGAAGTATCATGATGGCTAAAATAACGAGTCCAACTGCTATAAGGGCAGTGTGTATCCACCTCCAGTCACCAGTAAAAAGTTCAACCGCCTGGCCATTGTGACCATTGTCATCAATGCCGCCCTCAGCAGCCAACAAGTAATCGAGAGCCAGGCAGTTTTGATAAGCTGTAGTTCGTATCTGTCGTTGTTCTTCAGCCAATAAATCCAAGGCCGTCGCTGTCTGTTTAGTTATAATCTCCAAAACTGCCTGGAGTCTGATTAAACGGTCTAAATACCAAACAGCTGTGGTATTCTGGAGCAGCTTGAGCCGTTTACAACTGGAATCCCCCTTATAGTGATGGCCTTTAGCCTTCCGAATGTATTCGTGACCTAAAGGATGATTTACAAGATGCCAAGTTGGGTGGGGGGGGGGGCGTTTATTGTTACCTAACCTGTGAGTAGCAGCTTGTCTGCGAGCATTAGCATATATACCCCTTTATCCCTACTCCAGGTATAGCCCTGACTAATGTTCTGCTTATCATTTTCCCACCATCTTCTTTGTACCATATTTTAAGCACTCATCTTTTTAATATCTGTAGAGGCCGGGACGCAAACCCAATCCACTCCCCTTTGGAAGTTCTGTTTCCCTGGTCCATGTTGGGATCCTAAACTAAACCATGCTAAATAAGGTACCCCAATATGAATACACTCTATACCTGTGCCCTGTCTGCATTCTAAAGGTAAACTTGTCCATTCCTCAAAGTAATTATCACCTCTGCTGCCCTATTCCAGGAGGACTTAATACATTGTGTACAATTGGGTGGTTTCCCAAAAATTGGGAACCAGCAGAAAAAGAACACAGCAAATAAAAATAACATTACAGAACTTTTTCCAGCGTAGGATAACTTTCAGACCAGAAGGATGCGAGACTGCACGCCAGGTGGAGGGTATGTTATCAACGTCTTTAGTCCGTGGATTAGCTTGTTTAATGCGTTGTATGTGAGTCCACCCCTTTTCTTTTGTTCGCACTGCAGTGTCTGTAATCAGAAGTACACAATAAGGGCCGTCCCATATCGGTTTTAGTTTATGGTTTCGCCACGCTTTTACATATACCCAATCACCAGGTTTAATAGAATGAATAGGATACGATATGTACTGGTCATTAGCCTCAGGGGTAGGGGTATCAGTGTGGAATCCCACGTAAGGAAGACCAAACATCATTTCATATGGTGAGACAGCAAGGTCCTTATGAGGAGCTGTGCGAGTCCTGATTAAAGCTAAGGGTAAGCATTTAATCCAGGAGAGGCCAGTTTCCTCATGAAGTCAAGTGAGTTGATTTTTCAGGGTCTGATTCATCCGTTCAACACGGCCTGAACTCTGGGGGTGCCATGGGGTATGTAACTGCCAATCTATTCCCAGGATTTTACACACACCCTGGAGTACCTGAGAGGTAAAATATGTACTTCGATCTGAGTCAATGGTTCGAATAATGCCATAACGCGGAATAACAGACTCTAGTAATATCCGGATAACAATGCTAGCACAATCATTAGGGGTCGGGAAAGCCTCAACCCATCGAGTAAAATGATCCACCATCACCAGGAGGTATTTATAAACCCCTATCTTAGGTAATTCTGTGAAGTCAATCTGTATTCGTTGAAACGGGCGTACGGCTATATCGCGACCGCCAGGCATTACCTGGCGCATGACTTTCTTATTCATTCGCTGACAGATTGGGCACCCCCGAGTACTTTGCTTGGCTATGGTGCATATTCCTGAGCAATTAAAGGACTGTACAAAAGCATCAACAAGTGCCTGTGTTCCCCAATGTGTCTGCTGATGGAGCTGATCAATAATCTGACGAGCCAAGGCTTTGTCCAGTACTTGGCGTCCCTCTGCCGTCCACCGCAACCCATCGGCAGTTTGACGCATTCCCTGGTCTTTCATATAAACCTCCTCTTCCCGTGAAAAGATGGGAGTCTTTTGAACCTCTTGTGGGGTGGGGAGTAACAGCTGCATGTCTATTTTTTCTGTGAGTGCAGCGTGTTTGGCAGCTTCATTTGCCCGTCTCTTCCCCTGTGCTTCAGGACTGTCAATAATTTGATGGCCCCGTACATGAACTACAGCTATCTCCTCAGGTAACGTAAGAGCATTTAAGGATTGAACAATTAAGTTTTCATGGGTCAACTTTTGTCCTTTCCCAGTTATCAATCCCCGCTCTTTCCAAATCTTTCCAAAGGTGTGCACTACACCAAAAGCATACTTTGAGTCGGTATAGATTGTGCCCACCTTTCCCTCTAAACCCTGGAGAGCTCTACAGAGCTCTTTCGCATTGGTACATAGGTCAAATGGCTTATTTAGGTCGGGTAAAGCCAAAACTGGGGCACTAATAAGACGCTGTTTCACCAAGGTAAAATCTTTAATCTCCTCCTCCGTCCAGACAACAGTTTTACGCCCTAGAGTCGCAAGTTTATCATAAAGAAATTTGACCAGGCTAGAATAATTCTCAATCCAAATTCTACAGTATCCCACTAAACCAAGGAATTTCCTAAGTTCTTGATCTTTGGAGGCAGGATCTGCAGAATACCGCGTGTTCTCTCTGGACTTATCTTCCTAATTCCTTGACTAACCAGATGACCTAAGTATTTAACTTCAAATTGAATAAATTGTAACTTTGATTCGCTCACTCTATGACCCTTATTCCCTAGAAAATTCAAAAATTCAACAGTGTATTGTTTAACCACATCATACGATTTTCCCGTGATTAATAAATCATCAACATATTGTATTAATTGACAATCCTCTCTCCGAGGGGCCTCATCTAGTACCTGTTCTAAAATTTGGCCAAACAAATTTGGTGGTTCTGTAAAACCCTGGGGAAGGACCGTCCACCGGTATTGATTTTTCCTTCCTGTAAAAGGATTCTCCCACTCAAATGCAAACATGTCCCTACTGTCTATTGCCAACGGACAGGTCCAGAAGGCATCTTTGAGGTCAATTACACTAAACCACTTACTATGGGGATCAATTTTACCCATTAACGTATAGGGGTTAGGTACAACCGGATAACGGGTGAGAATAATTTTGTTTAACTCCCTCAAATCCTGCACTAATCGATAGGTACCGTCTGGTTTCTGGACAGGTAAAATTGGGGTATTAAAAGGTGACATACAAGGTTCGAGTATACCATCTTTCACCAACTGGTCAATTACTGGCTGCAGCCCCTTTCGGCCAGCCATAGGAATTGGATACTGTTTTTGTCTAATTACTTGGTCAGGGTCTTTTAAAGTAACTTGCAGGGGAGGAACATCTAACCCTCCTCTATTGCCTCTTTTTGCCCATACTCTAGGATTTATTAGTTCCCGATCCTCCTCTGTTAGTACATAAAATTGAACCCTGATACCTGATCCCTGTGGTCTGGTACCGATAGCCAATTGGTCCTGTAAATCCCGTCCCAACAAGCAAACTCCAGCTTGGGGAACTAGTAAAATATCATCTATTATTATCTTTTTCTCCCATTTGTATCCTTACATTCTTTAGTATAGGGACCATAAAATCTCTTCCTCCCACTCCTGAAATCATCACTGTCCCTTCTGTTTTAACACCCTCGGGCCGTTGTAAAATACTAGACCAGGCTGCCCCAGAATCTACTAAAAAGGTCATCTTGTCACTGTGGGGTCCTATGCTTAAATTTACCAATGGTTCTCCATGCAGCCCCATGGTGTGTATTAACTGAGAACCGTGACCCCCTATTCATAATCTGCCTCCATCAATGCATAAGATCGCGTCTCCCTGGCTCGCATTGGGCATTCCCTCTTAAAGTGTCCCTCCTTTTTACAATAATAGCAAACTAATGCTCCTGTTTCCCAATTTCTACCAGGGTCTCCACGGGATCCCGGGAATGGTCGTCGTCCCTAGAATTCTCCTCTACCCCTGCCTCTGCTCTGGTCTCTACTTCCCCACTCCCGGCGCTCCTCCCAACATCCAGGAGCTGGCACACAGCTCCTAACATTTCCCTTCTGTCCCTCCACAACTTCCTTGACTGCCTGCATCAAAATCTTAGCCTTTCCTTTCTGTTTATCTTCAGACCTCTGGACGTATGCCCTTTGTGCGATCTGTAAAAGCTGTGTTATTCCCTGTTCATGCCAATTCTCTGTCTTTTGTAATTTCTTCCTGATATCTTGGGCTGAACTAGTAACAAAGCCCGTCAATACCAACTGTTTACCTGCTGGGGATTCTATATCCAACCCCCCACATTGCTGTATGGCCACACGCAATCTATTCAGAAATGCAGAGGGGGTCTCCTCGGGACCTTGGGGAACCTCAAATGCCTTCTTAAAGTTCTGTCCTTTTGGAAAAGACTCCTCCATTCGTGTGCGACCATCATTAGTATTCTTATCCTAATTCGGGTTTACCAGGGGGAATTTAAGTTCCCCAGGTATCACCTCTGGTCCCCCTTGGTGTTCCCTATCCCAGACTCTAATCCCTGCCTGGTGAATCATTTCACGCTCATCCAAAGTGAATAGAGCCTTAAAGATCGATATTAATTCATCGCAGGTATATATATTTGGTCCCAAAAATTGATCTAATTGTTCTGCACATCCCTGAGGGTCTTCTATCAGGGAGGTCATTTCCTTCTTAAAATTGCGCACCTCCATACTAGTCAGAGGCACATTTACGAACCCGAGACCCCCACATCCCCTCCCAAGGGAACCTCTCGTAAAGGTCTCATCCAGTTAATTTCTGGCTTATCCCCTCCTCTATGATGTTTAGGTTCCTGCCCTCCGGGAAACAAATCAAAGGGTTCTGCCCTTCCCTCTCGAAGGGTCTCACACTGTTCTGAATGACTCTCATAATCAAAGTTTCTTCCCTCTCGTGTCAATTGAGGCAGCAATCTTGTACTCTGTGAGCGGGTCATCATACCACCCCTACTTTCTTCTTCTTTCTCTAACTGTGTTCAAATAACAATGCTGTTGGCAACAATCCAGCCAGAGGACGACAATGGATCATAAACCCTCAATGCTCCAAAATATTTAAAGTTTCAAGAAGAAATAATGTAAAATAAACTAATTCCAATTTCAATCATTGTTTTAAATTTTAAACAATCATAATAACCATGAGTTAATTGCCATATACATTGTACCACGTACATATACACAGAAACCTTTATTGCTGCAGCCATATTTTGTTAAAAAGAAACAACTACCATTGTGTAATTAATTGAATTTAAAGAAAAATAATAAATACAAAATATAGATAATAAATTGGGGCAGCACAGTTTGAATGGAGGTTAGTGGATCACTATTACAATAATTGTGACCAGACTTGAAATCCCACACGGTCCAAGAGGAATTTGTACTTTCTCCCCATAACCCACGTAGGTTTCCTCTGGGTGCTCTGGTTTCCTCCCACATTCCAGAGACACATGCGTTAGGAGGTTGATTTCTCGCGTGCGTGTAAATAGACATCATGAGCTTGTGGCAAAAGGGCGAATTACCGCACTACATTTCTAATTTAAAAAATATATATTCACAGATATCCAAGTGCAATTAAAGTGACATTGCAATAGTACTGACAGAGCTTTTGTGGTGTCAGAACAATACATAATGAGTGTAACAAACAGTTATTTGGTTCGGAAGTCGTGGAGGAATCAACTGTCGTATAGAAATTTAAGTCATAGTCAATCAGGGTTAAATTTAAAGGAGATTTGAGGAATTAATTTTTCCATACAGAGGGTGTGAATATCTGGAAGGAGCTGCCAGAGGGGATGGTGGAGGCAGATACAATGATCACATTTCAAAGATGTTCAGACTGGTACTCAGGTACAAAATATGAAATGTGTAATGGGATCATGGCCTGATGTGGGCAAATCAAAGCAGCAGAAATTGACATCATGGTTGGCATGGACAGGATGGGCCAAAACGGCCAGTTTCTATGCTGTACATTACTATGATTCCATGAAATTACAGAAAAAAACAACATAATTATTGGGTAATTAGTGAGGAAACAGGTTTGGTAGGTCTCAAAGGCAAGGACTCTGAACAGTTTTTTGTAGTAGTGAAGGATTTTATTTACAGAAGGCAAGTGTGGGAAAATGGTAACTGATGCAGCATGCACGCACGTGCACACACACACATACACTCACAGAGTTTACAGCAGCCGTGGGAAAGAAATAGCGGACAATTAAAACGGGCATGGGAAAATAGCGTGGGAATAAAATACACATAAACTCAAAAATAATGAACTGGCCCATACAATGTTCAGGGAAAAATCACTATGATGCCCCACCACCCCTCGACTCAGTGCAGGCCTGGCTCTATGCTACAAGGGACACTAATTAAATGCTCCTAACTCTTTTAACAGTGCACACCTTACCCACAGTTTCTCCAGCACCCTCCCACATTTCTAGGCCTGGAGTGAACCAGGGTGGTCCCAAGCTGGCAAAAAGAGAGAACAAAGAGCACATGGCACCTTTATAATGCTGGAGGGACAAGTCCAGCTCATTTACAGGGTGCCAGGAGGGTTAATCCAATTACAACAGCCAAAGGCCCAAGGCCAAGTACAGTCCAAGTAATTTACATGAATACAACAGCAAGATGTGCATTAATGGATGGGGTGGAACCAAACCTTAACTGGCAGCTGGTAAGTCCTCCAACTAGGTAGGGGGCAGTGCTGTCACGTTGCAGTGAACTGGGATTCACTGGTAGGGTGTTGTGCTGATGGCTGGCCCACCTCCTGCCCCCCCCCGCCACCCCACATCTGCCCATATATAACCCTGGTTTCCCACCTAAACCCAGAACCCTTCTGAAGACTACTGTTGAACCCTACCCATAGTTATAAGCTAATAAAAGTGTTTGTTCTCCCTCCAGTTGTGAGGGCTTTTATTCACACTACAATTTTATTAGCTTATTCCCTAAGGATGGAAGTGCTACTCAAGTCAGGTATACTAATGATAGACACTCTGTCCCTCAACTGAGGAGTTCACATACTGCCTAGACTGTTTCCAGGCCTACCTGAAAGCAACATAGACTTCTTCCACACCAATGAACTCAGGAGGTCCACACTCATTTTGAGGGTAGGAACAAAAGGGTACGCAGTCATCAAGGACTGGTCTACGTATGACACTGCTATCGAGGCATTGAAAGTTATGTACCTGAAGTCGCAGAACGAGGTCCTAGCGAGGTATCAACTTGCTCTATGTTGCCACCAGCTAGGAGAGACCATCAATGACTACCTGCTGGGTCTGCAGACATTTGCCAAGAACTGCAGGTATGAAGTGGCTATGGGCCATGATCATGAGGAAGAACAGATCCGGGACACTCTAGTCATGGGGGTCCACTCGAGGTAATGAGGCAGCGACTGCTCGAGTCAGGAAAGAAGGACCTGGCTACCACATCGAGCTGGAACAGGCCAAGCTCAAGAACGATGACCTCAAAGCCAGCAAGCTCACTCACTCAGCTAGCCCCTTCCAAGGACCGGCTGCTCCCACTACCCCTGCCCTAATGCTGCCGCTTCCCATGCAAGGGAGTGCTTTTTCAGCAGCAAGAGCCAGCATCCTCAATCTCGTTGCTCGGCAAAAGACTCGTTGTGTTCCAGCTGTGGCAAGAAAGGACTCACTTGCTGCGCGAAACACCAACAGAAAGTGGCAACGAGGAAACGGTCCAAAAAGGCTCGGTGGCCATCTTGCTGTGACCCAAATTCAAACGCGGCGCCATTGTCGTCGGAGGAAGAATGAGGGTGGCTATCTTGCCATGCCACTAGGTCAACGCCATCTTACCCAGGCATGGCAACCCATGATTGTGGGGGCCATTCGAGTGAGGAGCATGGAATCTCTGGGAATCTAGCCTCGGTGGTTCTAGATCAGAACAGACTTCACCAGTTCAGCAACTCTATAGTGAATGTAAAGGTAAACGGATGTTCCACTAAATGCCTAATTGACATGGGCTCTTCTGAAAGCTTCCAGACTCACGCTGGCAGGATATCCTCCCCATGGTGCTCCAATCCATCCAGTTGCTACTATGTACCACAACCAACACTATTCCTCACGAGCTCCTAGTCAATTTTGAAAGAAGGTCAGCATCAGGAACTACACTCACAGTCTGGCTCACTACTCCTGGTCCAGTCCTTCTCAGGAAGCACATGAGGAGAAGCAAGACCGACCCCCCCCCCCCCACCCCGGTGGAAAGGGTGAAACTGCTCAATGCCAATCCCACATATGCCTATGTGGAGTACTTGGATGTCAGGGAGGACACCGTCTCCATCAGGGACCTGGCACCTGCCAGAACAGAGGGTCTGATGCCTCAGGTGCCCTGCGAGCCATGGAATTATTTCTCACTGTGCCCAGTCAGGGCCTCGGGGATCCGGTGCAGGAGGAAAGTGGACCTACCTCCATCGTTGAGCCGGAGACCCAGTCTGCCTCTCCTCCCTCACAAGGGGACCAGAGGACCCAAGGAGTTCAAGGCTCCCTGGTACTAAATCACTCCACCAGGATCTCCAGAACCCTGGACCACTTAAATCTGTAAATAATTGTATATAATTTTTACCACTTTTTTCTGAACTCATGTTCTCTGTCCATAAATTCTACAGGAAGGGGTGAATGCATTGAACTGGGATTCGCTGGTAGGCTCCACCTCCATCTGCACACATATAACCCTGGTTTCCTGCCTAACCCAGAAACCATCTGAAGACTACTATTGAACCCTACCCTTAGTTAAAAGCTAATAAATGCATTTGTTCTCTATCCAGTCATGAGAGCTTTTATTCACACTACACACGACTTCCCAATACAATCACCCCCCCCCCCCCCCACTCATCTTAAATAGATGTCCTCTGCTATGGCCATTGCCGCCCTGGAAAAAGGCTGTCCACTCCATCTATACCCCTCATAATCTTATACGCCACTGTTATGCCATCTACCCCTCAAGTTTTAATATGTCTACCCATTTGAATGTTATTAATTTCCATTACAAATCCCTCAATTTTAAACTTAATCTTCCTTCCCAAATGCACCACCACAAGACTCAATGTTTTTTTGGAGAGAGGTCTAAATTTCCACTACCCTTTGTGTATAAAAGCATCTGGTCATGTAGAAATTAAACACTTACAAAAAACTGAAATTTATTTTAAGTGTGTCTGTCATTTGGAGGTTAATTGATTATAAATCCTGTCATTATTCTAAATTCATTCAATGCAAAAGAAGTATCAAAGCATTGCTAACATTCTTTATTCAGGAAATTAACGAAATATAGCAAGGAAATCAGGGGATAATTTGTAAGAGGCCAGAACACAAAGGTCTTCCAATGGAATGTGACATTACACAAAGACCAGAGACATTGCTCCAACCTGAAATATTGGTTACATATTTTTTAAATTGAAATGTTGACATACTGCACAGTAATAGGCCTTTCCAGCCCAATGGCCTGTGCTGTCCAAATACTCTTTTTGGCTTGGCTTCGCAGACGAAGATTTATGGAGGAGTAAATGTCCACATCAGCTGCAGGCTCGTTTGTGGCTGACAAGTCCGATGCGGGACAGGCAGACACGGTTGCAGGGGAAAATTGGTTGGTTGGGGTTGGGTGTTGGGTTTTTCCTTCTTTGTCTTTTGTCAGTCAGGTGGGCTCTGCGGTCTTCTTCAAAGGAGGTTGCTGCCCGCCGAACTGTGAGGCGCCAAGATGTACGGTTTGAGGCGATATCAGCCCACTGGCGGTGGTCAATGTGGCAGGCACCAAGAGATTTCTTTAGGCAGTCCTTGTACCTCTTCTTTGGTGCACCTCTGTCACGGTGACCAGTGGAGAGCTCGCCATATAACACGATCTTGGGAAGGCGATGGTCCTCCATTCTGGAGACGTGACCCACCCAGCGCAGCTGGATCTTCAGCAGCGTGGACTCGATGCTGTCGGCCTCTGCCATCTCGAGTACTTCGATGTTAGGGTTGAAGACGCTCCAATGATTGTTGAGGATGGAGCGGAGACAACGCTGGTGGAAGCGTTCTAGGAGCCGTAGGTGATGCCGGTAGAGGACCCATGATTCGGAGCCGAACAGGAGTGTGGGTATGACAACGGCTCTGTATACGCTAATGTTTGTGAGGTTTTTCAGTTGGTTGTTTTTCCAGACTCTTTTGTGTAGTCTTCCAAAGGCACTATTTGCCTTGGCGAGTCTGTGGTCTATCTCGTTGTCGATCCTTGCATCCGATGAAATGGTGCAGCCGAGATAGGTAAACTGGTTGACCGTTTTGAATTTTGTGTGCCCGATGGAGATGTGGGGGGGCTGGTAGTCATGGTGGGGAGCTGGCTGATGGAGGACCTCAGTTTTCTTCAGGCTGACTTCCAGGTCCAAATACACCAATTAACCTCCAACTCACGTACGTTTTCAAAGGTGGGAGAAAACCAGAAACACCCAGAGGAAACCCATGCATACATGCGGAGAAAGTACAAACTCCTTCCAGATAGCACCAGATTCAAACTTGGGTCACTGGCACTGTAATAATGTTGCACTAACAACAACACTAACCTTATCTTTACCTCCTACGGGCGCTGCAAGACCTGCTGAGTTCCTTCAGGATATTTGTGTTTTTATTACAAAGACCAGAGCTTGTGGATCAAAGTACAAAATACTTCTCTTTTCTAATCCAGTTCTGAAGGAATTACATACACCATTTATCTTTGATTTCTGACAGGTTACAAGTTCCTCTTTATCGCCCCACCCTTGCCTTGGCTCTGATTAAGAAAGATTCATGAGCTTAGCAATTCCTGGCATCATAGATGTGATCAGTTGGAATTTGGATCATCTTCTCCTTTATTTCAGTTTCCATCTAATGAAAGACTTCCCCTGATACTGGTTGCATTGATTCATATATTTCTACCTGGCAACGTTAAATGCTGTTCATTAAAAAATTTTCCTGTTCAAGGAACATCACTGTGTAAACATTTATATCTATAGGAGCAACAGTTCACATTTCCTATTTAACCCAGGAACGAAAACAGTTTAACCAAAGAAAATGTTAAATGTTAACCAGTTAGTCACATGCACAAGCAAAAAATAATAGCTAGGAAAGTTTCAAGTGACCAAACAAATATGCTTTAACAAAACAAATCACCTGCATCAAGGCCAACAAATGAGCAACAGTTTTGTCTCAATAAAAAGGTCTCACATTTAAATGTGACTGATCATTTGCACATCTGGTTGCTGCATGAGTCCCTCCAGCATCTCATTGCTTGCATTGAGTGTCACTGATTTACACCGAAATTCTAAGAATAGGACAGAATTTTTGAGTCCATTTTTAATTGTCCTTAAAGGGCAGCACAGTTAAAGTAATGATTAGCACAACATTATTGCAGTGCCAGTGACCAGAGTTCAAATCCTGAACTGTCTCTAAGGTGTTTGTACTTTCTCCCCTCCATGGGATTGCTTGATTATCTGATGTTCCAACTTTCTCCCCTCGCCAAAAGATATGCTGGTTGGTATTTTAAATGCCCCTGGTTCCGGTTGAATCGGATTGGGGAGTAGTTGATGATACATGTGAGTAAAAAACAGGTTATAGGGAAAATAACTGGGGAAATAGGCAGCATGAATCAGAGGGCTGAATGGCCTCCTATCCTGTGAGGAAAAAAAACTAAAAATAATCTGTGTTTATGTAACAACAACCAGAGATGGCGTCAAAACAAGTCTAATCGGGGGGATTAGGGTAAACATCGGGGGGGAGGGGCACAAACTGACATTCAAAAACTCACTCGTGGGGGGGGGGGGTGTGCCATGAACCTCCTCCATGCGCTGCCATCACATTTCCCCATCCCTCCAATGTGACAATAATAATAATTTTGTGAATATGTAATGTGGCAAAAGGAGAAGATGCTGTGAAGATTGAAGTACATTAGTCTTGGGGTTTGAACATACTCCCAAATGAATGACATGAATGTTTATAAACATGCATTTCAGCTTCTGCAAGTTATCTAAGACCTGTTTAATTAAACTCTGTCTAACTTTTTTATATAAAGGATCTGAATTACAGATAAGATGTACAGAAGGTGTATGGAACCTTGGTTTTCAAGAGATATTGAGACCCTGGTTAAGAAGAAGAAGAACGGGACCATTAGAGGGCGCACAAAATCAGTGAACCGGTGCGGACTCGAAAGGCCAACATGGCCTGTTTCCGCTCCGTAAATGGTTATATGGTTATATCTTCTTTTGGCTTGGCTTCGCGGACGAAGATTTATGGAGGGGGTAAAAAGTCCACGTCAGCTGCAGGCTCGTTTGTGGCTGACAAGTCCGATGCGGGACAGGCAGACACGATTGCAGCGGTTGCAAGGGAAAATTGGTTGGTTGGGGTTGGGTGTTGGGTTTTTCCTCCTTTGCCTTTTGTCAGTGAGGTGGGCTCTGCGGTCTTCTTCAAAGGAGGTTGCTGCCCGCCAAACTGTGAGGCGCCAAGATGCACGGTTTGAGGCGTTATCAGCCCACTGGCGGTGGTCAATGTGGCAGGCACCAAGAGATTTCTTTAGGCAGTCCTTGTACCTTTTCTTTGGTGCACCTCTGTCACGGTGGCCAGTGGAGAGCTCGCCATATAACACGATCTTGGGAAGGCGATGGTCCTCCATTCTGGAGACGTGACCCATCCAGCGCAGCTGGATCTTCAGCAGCGTGGACTCGATGCTGTCGACCTCTGCCATCTCGAGTACTTCGACGTTAGGGGTGTAAGCGCTCCAATGGATGTTGAGGATGGAGCGGAGACAACGCTGGTGGAAGCGTTCTAGGAGCCGTATGGTTATATGGTAACAGGCAAATGCACATGCTTATAGTGTATGGAGATGAAGCCACTTGACGATGCTATTGACATTAGAGCTACGGCAGGGTGGGGGGGGGGACAATGACTCATTTTGGAGGGAAATTCCTGCAAATGCCCCCCCCCCCCTTTGGCACCCGCCATAATTTCAACCCCGTTAAGAAAATATATGACTCGTATTGATATACCCAACTTATATTTCATCTGGTCACCCAGGTAAAGGAAGCATGTGATACATCAAACCATGGGAGGATTTGCATGGTGTAGAATAGAAAAACCTCAGGATACAGGTCTATTGTTCCCTGAAAGTGGCAACTCAAAGGGGAAGGGTGTTGAAGAAGGTGTTAGGAATACTTGCTGTCATTGGGAGAGATACTGAGTGCCAGAGTTGGAACCATAGGATTCAACTGTACAAAGCAGTGATGAGACCACACTGAAGTACTGGGTGCAGTTCTGATCAACCAGAATAGGATAGACACCAATAGATTGGAAGTGGCACAGAGGAGATTGATCAAGATGTGGCTGACACAAGAAGGCTTGATTTTATACAGAAAGGTGCTGGAGAAAGTCAGCTGGACCCTCAACATCCATAGGAGGCAAATAAATCTAGCCAATACGGTTTTTCAGGCCTGAGTCCTTTATCTAGGGATTAGATAGGTTGGGTCTTTATTCCCTGGAGCAAAGGACGCTGAAGGCGATCATGAGAGCTATGGTTAAAATGAATGGTCACAGTCTATTTCCCAGGGTAGATTGTTCCTGAATTGGAGGGTTTAAATAGGGAAGACACTTAAGAGAGACCTGAGGGACAGATGTTTCACTTAGAAAGTGGTCCGCATCTGGAACGAACTGTCAGAGGAAACTATGGAAGTGGGGGAATCTAATATTCAGAAGTCATTTGGTCAGATTTATTGATAGGAAAAGCTTAGAAAGATTTGGACACAAAGCAAACATATGGGACCAGTCCAGAATGTCACATTGGTCAGCATGGATGAGTTGGAATGATGGACCTATTCTGTGCTGAATGACTCCATGATAGTGTGGAGGAGATTCAATAGGATATTGTCTGGGATGCCATCAGCTCAGTTGTAAGGAAAGACTGGAGAATTTGGATCATTTTTTTTCTGTGGTGTAGGAAGCTAAAAGGGGAGATGATTGTGCAATCTGAAATTTTGAGATGAATAGATAGGGTAGGTGGCAAGGAACATTTCCCCATAGCATAGATAAATAAAACTAAATGACACAGATTCAGAAGATAAAAGGAGGATCTACTTTCCCCTGCAGTTCTGAGTACCTTGAAATCACTGCTAGGGTGGGGGGAGGTGGTTGAATATGGTTTATTGACAGCATAGTGTCAGGGTAAACACTTGAATCAGACTATCAGAGCCAGCACCACCAGACTGAGGCACAACTTCTTCCCACAATCAGTGAGAATGCTGAACAGCCCAGGGAACTGTTCACATTGCCCATCCGAGTCTCTCATATTTACGAAACAACATTTGTTTATTTGTATACATACATGAATACTTGTTCTGAATGCGTATTGTTTGCTGTATGAGTGTTATGTCTGGTTGCGTGTTTGCATGTTTTGAACTGAGGACCGGAGAATGCGGTTTCATCAGATTATAGTTGTGTAATCAGATTTCAATAAACTTGACTTGAATCACTTAAGCCCCTTTCTCACTGCCAACCCTCCTAGGAAATGAAAAAATTTGCAGGGCAAGCTGAGCCTTTCACACTGTACCATTATTTTCAGGTAATTCTGCAACTCAGGATTTTAAGGAGGGGGCAGGGCAGAGTTCCCACCTCCAGCTTTGACAATGCAAGAGCGAGTTATGCTTTCACACTCCCAGAAGGTGATTGGTGAATTAACTCAGGCGGGCTCCGACATTTGTTCCCTCCATGCATCAGAGCCACTTGAAATCTACTCGCTGTGCCCAGTTAGGTCATTTCACACGCGTGATTTGACCTGAGATATTGGCAGGTTAACTCAGAAGTAATTGGTGGTGTGAAAGGGGCTTTAGTTAGGCATAGAGGACTATGAACCAAGTGATGGGTGACAGGATTTATACTGCCCACTGGTCAGTGTAGATAATTTGGGTGATGGTCTGCTTTCTGATGCACAATGAATCGCATAGAGACTGAAGTAATCAAAACTGAAGGCTTTTGTTAGCAAGAGATGGGCAGCATCCCTTGTGTTGCTCGCTCACCCTGACCCGGACTCGAACTGGGGGGCAGGCTTGTGGCATGACAGCCTTCATTGTGTAGTGTGAATAAAAACTCTCACAACTGGAGGGAGAACAAATGCTTTTATTAACTTATAACTAAGGGTAGGGTTCCACAGTAGTCTTCAGAAGGGTTCTGGGTTTAAGCGGGAAACCAGGGTTATATGTGAGCAGATAAGGGTGGAGCCGGGAGGCGGGGCCAGCCATCAGCACAACACCCTACCAGTGAATCCTAGTTCACTACAATGAGGGAGAAAGGGGAGGAATCATGAGCCGTCCATTGAGAGCATGGTCAACCAGGAAAGGGCAGGTCATTTACAATAGTGAATTCACCACATTCACTCCCTCTTTTAAAAGAAAAGTCCCAAGGGGGAGTGAGTGGTGTGATCACCTGACCTCATAAGTTCAGTCTGTCTCGTGGTCTCCTTTGGCGTTGTGACCGGCATCTCCCCATCTGGAAATCTATGGTGGTCTCTGTTGGTTTCAGCTGATTCATCCAGGTTGGCCCAGCGAGGGTACTTGGGTGAGCCAGGAGGGGGGTGTGTGTGTGTGTGTGTGTGTGTGTGTGTGTGTGTGTGTGTGTGTGTGTGTGTGTGTGTGTGTGTGTGTGTGTGTGTGTGTGTGTGTGTGTGTGTGTGTTGGGTTGGCATGGATGGGGGGGTTGAGAAGTGAGGCCCTGGAGAGCTGAGAGGGCCATACCTTCCAGCTGGATTGGTGGGGGGGGGGGGGGGGTTGGGTCCAGATGCTCCTGAATGTGCAGGTCCTGTATGGATACTGTTTCCTCATGTACATCTGGGAATGCCACGTAAACATACTGTGGGTTTGCGTGGAGTAGATGGACCCTCTCAACCAGAGGAAACGTCAGCCAGGGAGCTAAGATGGCTCCCAACGACGATCTCCTGGGGAATGTAAAAAGTCTTTTGTGAGGTGTCTCATTGGTGTCCATACACAGGAGGGACCAGATAGTGTGGAGTACCTCTTGCTAGTGGGGGATGGGGAGGCACTTGGACTTTAAGGCCAGTAATACTGCCTTCCAGACCATGCTGTTCTCCCGCTCCACCTGGTCATTCCCTTTGGGGTTATAACTGGTGGTCCGGCTAAATGTGATGCTCTTGGATAGCAAATATTGATGCAACTTGTCGCTCATAAAGGACAAACCCCTATCACTGTAGATGTAGCCGGAGTATCCAAAAATAGTGAACAGATTGTTCAGAGCCTTTATGACGGTAGTTGAAGTCATGTACAGGCAGGGGATGGCAAAGGGGAACCGTGAGTACTCATCGATGATGTTAGTGAAATACACATTCCGGTTCGTGGAGAGTAGGGGTCCTTTGAAGTCCATGCTTAGACATTCAAAGGGGCAAGTGGCCTTAATCAGGTGTGACCTATCGAGCTAGTTAAAAACGTGGTTGGCACTCCGTGCAGACCCGGCAATTTTTGGTCAGCATCATGGACTTCGGGGTTTGCTTAGACTTACAGACCTTCGTGAGGTGTCCTTTCTTCCTACAGTTGGAGCATACGAAGTCTCTGGCAGGGCATCATTTCCTCAGGTGCTTAGCCTGCCCACAGAAATAGCACTTTGGGTGGTCACTAATGGCAGTGGAGGTCAGCTCAGGACGGGAAGAGGCTTGCAATCCCACCTCCCAAGATGGTGGCCCCCGTGTTCCCCACGAGGTGGCTTTGTGTTCACTGGAGAACGATTCAGCATTGTGGGTGGCTTCTTCTGGTGTTGACCAGTCGATGGCTTGAGGTAGGCTCATTTGTCTCTGTTTAAGTAGCTTCTGCCTCACATAGTTGGAGTGGACACCTGTTAACACAGGTGCCTCTGATCAGCAGCTGTGTGTGCTATTCTGTAGTCCTTGCAAGCTCCTGCAGGGCCCTTACAAAGTCATTGAAGGTTTCCCCAGGTTGATGCCTGCGTGAGTGGAGTATGTGTTGTGCATAGACTTTGTTCACCTGTACCTTATACTGGTCTTTCAGAATGTCCATTGTGGCTCCATATGTCTGGCAGTCCCGGACCATCTGGTAGACTTAGTGCCCGATGTACGAGAATAGCAGAGGGAGCTTATCATTGTCGACCTGGATCGCAGCTGCAGAGGCTGTGAGGAACTTTTCAAAACAGCAGTGCCAGAGAGCGAATTTGTTGCCTGCTTCGAGTTTTCTCGGGTCGATTTCTCGGCAATCCAACTTCAAGTATTCATCTGTGGTCTGAGAAAAACAAAATCTTGCAAATAAAATTGACGCATGATCAATCACAGAAAGACTGAAGTTATCGAAACTGACGTTTTTTTATTAGCTAGAGATTGACAGGATCCCTTGTGTTGCTCGCTCACACTGACCCGGTCTCAAACTGAGGGCAAGCTTGTGGCATGACAGCCTTTATGGGGAGAAAGGGAAGGAATCACAAGCCAACCATTGAGAGTAGGGTCAAACAGGAAAGGTCGTGTCATTTACACGTAACGAATATGTACAATAGCAGTTTCACCACACTTCCATTCTGTGCAATCCTAAGACCTCATATTCCATCTGGCACCATCCAATCAGATGGTATTAACATTAACTTCTCTGGTTTCTCAGCCTCTCTACTTTAATACTTATTTTTATAGTGAAAAAATAGTGAATGTAAAGGCAGATTTTCTCCATCTTTACACCGCTTCACTTCCCTTCATAAAAGCTCTGAGGGAAGATTCAGCAGGCAAACCCTGATCTAGGGGTACACTCAGAGGTGGAGTGAGGTCGCTCCACTTCCTCCATAAAGACAATGCCACTGAAAGCGGCTGCAAAGGGCAAGTGATAGCATCATGATGATGTCATCAGCTCCTGACCCAGGAGCACGATTTTTAAGATCGTGTTTGCGCACTCAGCAGTGAATGTTGTGGAGGAGATCTGCCTGAGTCCTAAGACTGCTTGAACAGATCTCCACCTGTGCTCTTACCTGCTCTTCAGTCGCCATTTGGGGTATAAGCCGCTTTCCCTTCCTGATGCGTATGTTTGACGTCATGGCAATGGGTGGCACTACTCCACCTCTCATCCCGTCTCCCTCAGCTCTGGAAGATGGCTCCCGACTCTGCTCACTATGAAGGCAATGCTGGATCAGCCTTATAGGCCTTCTCCATAAAAGGTTAAATGCACCTTTATTTTTTCCATTGAGCCAGCTTTAAGATACAGTTGCGTCATAAAAAGGCTAATGTTTCCTTTCATCTTCCTGTCTTTCCCCTTTCCACTCTCCTTTTTCCCCAGCTCCGCATTTACAGAGCAAAATCTCCCCACCTCCACCCCCCCCCCACATCAATACCCCCACTTTCCTGTCCAATCCATTGCCAATTAACATCTTATTTTCTTCTAGTCTATACTCAGCCCCCTGAAGATTCTCCACCATATTTTTATTTAAGATCCTGCCTGCTATTTTTCTCACACCTTGAAGAGGTGCTCAGGTCTGAAATCTCAGTTATATATTTTTATCTCCTATGGATGCTGTGAGACCTGTTAATTTTCTCCAGCATTTTGGTGATTTTACTTCAATCACAGCATCTGCAGATATTCATGTTTCACTGGAGTGAGATTTGAACCCAGAATGTTTGTCTCAGAAGTAAGGGTGTTCCCAGATGAACCATAACTGGTATTTTAAAAATGCAAGCTGAATGCCAAGATTGTTACAAACCAAAATTTGTTACTAAGCCACAAAAGGAGTTATTAACTTTTGCAACCAAAATAATTGGTCCAGAAGTTGGGTTTGCATAAGTAATCAAAGAGAGAGGAAGGGGTGGGGATGGGATTGGGGAGGGTGTGAGATTAGTGAGAGGTTTTCCATTCTTAGGGCCTGGGTAGCTGAAAGCACAGATGTGAATAGATATGAGAGGCCAAAATAATTGAGTGCAGGGATCTTCGAGTTGTAGGACTAGAAAGTTTGCAGCAAGAAGTGGCTGCCAGCAATCAGCACAAGAGAAACACAAAACAGCAGATGCTAGCAGCTAGAGTCTTGAGTAAACAAAGAGAAGCTGGAGAGACTCACCTGGACCAGTTCCAGTGAAGGGTCCCCACTCGAAATGTTGACAGACCATTTCTATTTGTGGATACTGCCTGATGCAGTCTTTCTTTGTTAAATCTCAGAGTAGGTCCGGAGAAGGTTACCAGAGATAGAGAGATATCCAAACAGTAGAGGAATTTGCAAACAGCATCTTCATGGCTTGAGCATTGTGCAATAAATTTAAATGCCACATCACCATTGGAGTCCCACCTGACTCTCCCTTAAACTAGTTTTCCTTTAAACTCATTACTGACTGAGTATAAAATGAAAGCTCCAGTTAGTTCCAGTTGTTGCTTCTTCCAGTTTGCCTGAAGCAAACTTTTTTTTGCATTAGTCTACTGCAAACAATCCACCATGGTGACATTAGGCTCAAAGAGGAATCAAAAAATGTTAATTTATTGCAGCCTTCACTTTCCTTTCACTTTGAAGAATCTTTGTTAGCAACATTGCTAAATGCTTGACAGTAATATCACGGAAACCAGGAGAATGGCATTCAGGCTTCCCATCTTTCAAATATGTAAATACTAATCTATATTTTAATTCAATCTTTCTGACTTTGCTCCAGAACACAAAAATCTTGTGTAATAAAAATTAAACCTGTTCACATCTTGGGCACAGATGCTAGCCCCTTGGCTCAGAAGGGAAGGGGGGAGAAGAGGAGATCTATGGTAATCGGGGACTCATTGCCTAGGAGAACAGATAGGAGGTTTTGTGGATGAGATTAAGGCTACCGGATGGTATGTTCCTCCCAGATGCCAGGATCAGAGACATCTCTGATTGAGTTCATAGCATTCTGGAGGGGGATGGTGAGCACCCATGTGGGGACCAATGACAAAGACAAGAATAGAGACGAGGTCCTAAAGAGGGAATATAGGGAGTTAAGAAAGAAGCGAAAAAGCAGGACCTCAAGGGTGGTAATCTCAGGATTGCTGCTTTGCCATGCATCAGAGATGGTAGGAACAGGAAGTTGTGGTAGATGAATGCATGGTTGAAGAGTTAGTGCAAAGGGTGGGGGTTCAGATTTGTGGATCATTGGGATTTCTTCTGTGAAAGGTCTGATCTGTACAAAAAGGACCAGCTGCACCTGAACTGGAGGGGGACCAATATCCTGGAGGGCAGGTTGGCTAGACCTGTTGGAAGGGTTTAAACTAGTTTGGGAGTTGGGGTGGGAATCAGAATGAGATTAGGTCAGAAGATCAAAAGCTTGACACAATGCGTTCCGAGTTGGTGAGGAAGGACAGGCAGGGGACAAAACATAAATGTACCCAGTCAGAAGGGTTGAAATGTGTCTCTTTCAGCACTAGGAGTATTAGGAGTAAAGGGAATGAACTTAGAGCATGAATCAGTACGTGGAACTACGATGTTGTGGTTGTTACAAAAACTTGGCCAGAGGAAGGGAAGGATTGGCTGATGCAGGTATCGGGGTTTAGATGTTTTGAAAGGAATAGGAAGGGAAGTAGGAGAGGGTAGGGGGAATAGAAAGGGAGGAGGCTACAGAGGGAGTGTCTACTAAGTCGGTGTGGGTAGAAGTCAGAAATAGGACACCAAATAGCCCTTCAGACATCAAGGAACAGATAAGCAGGCAGTTTTAGAATTGTGCAGGGTTGTATGGGTGATTTCAACTTCCCTAATATTGACTGGATCTTCCTGACTACAAGAGGGATATATAAGACTGAATTTATCAGATGTATTCAGGAAGGATTCCTGACACAGTATGTGGACCAGCCAATGAGAGGAGAGGCCATACTGGATCTAATTCTGGGTAATGAACCTGGTCAGGTGGTGGACCTCTTGTTGGGTAAGCACTTTGGTGAGAGTGACCACAACTCCTGACCTTTAGCATAGCTAAGGATACGGATAAAAGCAGACAAAATGGGAAAGTGCTTAACTGGGGAAGGGCTAATTATGAAGGGATGAGGCAGGAACTAACAAGAGTAAATTGGAAACAATTGTTCAAGGGTGAAAGCACAGAAGTAATGTGGAGGATGTTTAGGGTCCACATGTACTGGGTTCAGGATTGGGGCATGAAAAAGAAGGTAGGAAAAGGGAACCATGGCTTATGAAACATGTGAGGCAACTAGCCAAAAGGAAGAAGCATATATTAGATATAGCAGGAAACAGGAAGGGCCTCATGAGAAGTATATGGTAGCCATGAAGGAGCTTAAGAAAGGACTTAGGAGAGCTCAAAGGGGTCATGAGAAGGCCTTGGCATGTAGAATTAAGGAGAACCCTAAGGCTTTCTATGCGTATGTGAAAAACAGAAGGATGATGAGAATGAAGGTGGGGCTACTAAATATTAAAAGAGGCAACATGTGCCTGGAGGCAGAGAAGATTGGGGAGGTCCCAAATGAATACTTTGCTTCAGTATTCATAAGAGAAAAGGACTTTGATCAGGGTGAGGTCAGAATAGAACAAGGTGGAGATTAAGGAAGAGGAAGTGTTGGATCTTCTTAAAAACATCGTCTCTGGGGTCGGATGCGATATACCTCACGAATTGAGAGTAAAGATAGCTGGAGCAGTAGCTATGATCTTTGAGTCCACTTTAACCCCAGAGCAGGTGCTAGATATTGGAAAATGGCAAATGTATTCCCCTTGTTTAAAAAAAATAATAAGGAAATCCTGGGAATTATAGACCAGTGAGCCTTACGTCAGTGGTGTGCAAAATATTGCAGAGGATTCTTAAGGATAGGATCTATGAGCATTTGGAGAAGTACAGTCTACTCAACGATTATCAGCATGGCTTTGTGAAGGGAAGGTCATGCTTCACAAACCTAATTGAGTTTTTTTGAGGAGGTAACAAAAGAAATTGATGAAGGTAGGGCGGTAGATGTAGTCTACATGGATTTTAATAAGGCATTTGACAAGGTCCCCCATGAGAGACTCATCCAGAAAGTCATGAGGCATGGGATCCATGGATTCTTGGCTGGTGTGGATTAAAAGAAATTGGCATGTAGAAAGCAGAGAATAGTAGTGGAAGGAAAGTATTCTGCCTGGAGATTGGTGATGAGTGAAGAGCCACATGGATTTGTTCTGGGACCCCTGCTCTTTGCGATTTTATATATGTATATATATATATATATATATATATATAAATTACCTGGACAAAGAGGCAGAAGGATGGGTCAGTAAGTTTGCGGCTGACCCAAAGGTTAGAGGAGTTGTGGATAGAGCTGAAAGTTGTCGAAGGTTACAAGAGAATATAGACTAGATGGAGAGATGGACAGAAAGATCCGAATAAGTGAGGTGATGCATTATGGAAGGACAAACCAGAAGCCTGAGTACAAAGTTAATTGTTGGTTACTTGAGAGTGTGGATAAACAGAGGGACCTTGGGGGTTCAATTCCATACAGCCCTCAAGGCTGCTGCAGAGTTAAGAAAGCCTATGGGATGCTAGGCTTCATTAATAGGGGGATTGAGTTCAGTAGAGAGGTCACGTTGCAACTCTACAACTCTCCGATAAGAGCACATTTAGAATATTGTGTGCAGTTCTGGTCACCTCATTATCGTAAGGATGTGGAAGCTGTGGAGAGAGTGCAGAGGAGATTTACCAGGAAGTTATGTGGATTAGAAAATAAGTTTTATGAGGTCAGATTAGCAGAGCTGGGACTTTTCTCTTTGGAGTGTAGAAGGATGTTAGGAGACTTGATAGGGGTCCATAAGATAGGGTGGACAGCCAGTGCCTGATTCCCAGGGCAGGAAGAGCAAACACCAGAGGACATATGTATAAAGTTAAGTGAGAAGTTTAGAGGAGACATCAGGGGTAAGTTTTTTATGCAGAGAGTTGTGGATGCCTGGAATGCCTTGCCAGGGATGGTGGTGGAGGCTGAAACATTGAGGGCATTAAAACAACTCTTAGACAGGCACATGGAGGGAGGAAAAGTGGATTATGGAGTAGGGAGGATTTAGTACTTTTTTGGGAATATATGGGTCAGCACAACATCGAGGCCCATAGGACATGTACCGTTCTGTAGTGTCCTATATTTTAAACTGCCCTTCCCATACCAAACTTCAAGATTCAAATGCTTCTTTGGACAATAAATCAATATGCCACTCCAATGTAAAGCACTGCATGCATATTCACCTAGTTCTTATTTTAAAAATTTCTTGCATTTAGAGGTACCACATGATAACAGTCCCTTCCATTCACAAATGTTGTCCAATTACACCTATATGACCAATTAACTTATCAACCCTTTATGTCTTTGGAATGTGGGAGGAAACCCACACAGATCACAGGGAGAACTTACAAACTCCTCATAGACAGCGGCAGATTCGAAACTTGGTTGCAGACACTGTACGAGGGTTGGGCTAACTGTGCTGCACATGCCTATGCAATATAATGCTTTCAAGCTTGATATCACAGAGAAATCTTCACTGCATTCTTTCCAAGGCTGTAATCTCTTGAATTAAGTTGAATTAAGCTAATTTGTATATATTAAGATGATGTTGATTACAATTATCTCTTGATTAACACCTGATGTGCTGTTAAGGAATGCAAGTTCCATCAGTTAATCCAAATGTTCATTCCATAGGCATGGGGAGTGAGGGGCTCATGAAAAGGGGGGCAGAGGAGGGCAAGCTCTCTCCCTACAGAACCAAGGAATTTAGGTAGTGGGTAGGAATCTGACTAAACTGAGATTGCATTCTAATTATAGTGGGGTGGGCCCTAAAATCTTATGAAATTCCTCTCTATAAAGCCAACAAAACCTCTGACTTTAGAAGTTCTCAGTCACGTTCACAGCAGCTGACATATGAGAAGACCCTAGAGGAAAAAAAAGGAAGCAATCTGGAAAGGAATCAATTATTGTCAGGTGTCTGCATATCTTTTATCTATTTTTTCTTCTTTCATTAAATTTAATAGCCTCTTCCTTTTAATTTGGTTATGTATTCCATTAATATTTATAGTCATATAGTTCAACATGGCCATCTCATATTCTGTTTACACCTCATTTCCGCTTCCTCACCACCACCTTCCCCCTTTTCCCCATTTTCATCTCTCAGTTTTCCCTTTTTGAACTCAATGTATGACAACACTTCTAAAACTTAAAATACTTCAACAACTCGCACATCTAAAATTCCCTTAACCCCAAGTGTGTTCCCCACACCCCCCCCCCCCCCGAGATCCCCCTTGTCGGGCAACCACAACTCCCCTCTCCATTTGGATTGCGAACCCACTCGCAGCGTCAACTGATTTCACAGTGACTGTTATTCTCTCCCACCCAACCCCCTCCAGAAAAGACTTTTATTATCACATTTAACAAAGCACACCCTCTTTTTTTGCCCCCTTACTTCCTTTCTTCTCTTTTCTTTCCCTTCTTTAGTTCTTATACATTATTTTTACATCTTTATATGTAGTTTGTCATTATTCTTCATTCTTATTACATCTCTTCATCTCTCCTTCTGTCCTGCAGGCATTCTGCAAATTCTCGTGCTTCCTCCGGATCTGAGACAGTCTGTTTTGCTCCCCCGGGATAAATATTTTAAGCACAGCTGGATATCTTAACATAAATTTATAGCCTTTTTTCCGTAGGATCGATTTTGCTGTGTAAACTCCTTCCTCTTCTTTTATTGTTTGACCCTTGTATTCCAATGGTTTTTTTTGTCCTTTCTAATTTTATTCCTTGCCCTCTCCAGTATATTTTCTCTTGTCGTATGTCTCAGAAATTTTACTAAAACGGATCTTGGTTTTTGTTGTATCTGTGGTTTTGGGGCTAGTGAACTGTGTGCCCTTTCTATTTCCACTCCTTCCTCTATTTCTGGCATTCCCAGGACCTTTGGGATCCATTCTTTTATAAATTCTTTCATATTTGTGCCTTCTTCATCTTCCTTTAGGCCCACTATCTTTATATTGTTTCACCTACTATAGTTTTCCATTATATCCATCTTCTGAGCGAACCACTCTTGTGTTTCTTTAACTGTTTGTCACTTTCTTCCAATTTTCTTCTTAATTCATTCATTCATTTCCATTTCTACAGCGGTTTCTCGTTCTTCCACATTTTCTAATCTTTTCCCTATTTCTGTCATGACCAGCTCTATTCTACTCACTTTTTCTTCTGTACTTTTCATTTTTTCTTTTCATTTCACTAAATTCTAATGTCAACCATTCTTTTAATGCCCTCATTTTTTCTTGAAATTTTTTTTACCTACATACTGTCCATCTATTTTACCTTCTATTCCTCTGTGCAGAGCTTGGACTTCTTCTTCCTCTCCTTCTGTGTCTGCACCTGTGTTTGTGTCTTCTTCTTCTTCTCTTCCTTGTATCTGTGCCTCTTCTGACTTTCTTGTTGAGCTGCTTGCCTCAGTTTGCTGGGTGTTTTTTGCATGGCTTCTCGCTGTTGGTCCTCTTCTTCTGGGCTAGTCATCTGTTGGGCCTCCTGTTGCCGTTCTTCTTTCCTATCACTCCCTTTCCTGTCGCTTTCCTCTTCTTCCAGCTGAGAGCCCTGCTGTCGGGTGGTCGCGCTGTATTAGTTCGCTCCCCAACTGGGTCCCCCTCCCGTCGCTGTTTTCTTTTTCCTTAGTGTGCACATTGCGCACATCTATCTGGCTCAGAGAGCCATTTTTGCAGTCCAGTGGTTGGGAGGTTGCGACTTTGTGGGGTCGTCACCAACCTTGGGGAACAGGCTCTTTTCTTCATGCAGGTAAGGCCTTCTCCTTTCTCTTCCGGCGTCTTTTCTTCTTTTTCTTTCTGTTGTTTTTGCTTTTCCTTCTTGGGTGCCATTTTCTTTCTTTTCTCCATAACTTTATCTTTTATTTGCTGTGTTTTGAGTTTCTTGAACTTTGAGTTTTCTTCACTTTATTTCTTCTTTTCTGGAGAGGGCTGGTATTCTCCTACCGGCCACTACTCCATCACGTGACTCCTCCCCAGGTGTCTGCATATCTTTATGGCAAAATAAATCCACCTGCCAGAGATGTTAAGTGTAAATAATGCCTTAAAGATCTTCTGTTGTTAGGCATCATGTATTAATTAGCTAGTCCACAGGGAGGAAACCTTGAAAATGTTCACCAAACACAGTCCCTTTGATCAATTAGTGACGCTTTATACGAATAGGGATAATGAGCTTCAACTCTGTCAATGGGTGTTTACTGATTTGAAAAACCAGATATTTCTGATTGCAAGGCCAATTAAGGATTTGGAATTAATTTCAAAAAGACAGGGGTGAAGAGTTGAGACTTTTTTTGGAAAGGTGAAGTGTTGTTCAAGGGGCTGTTGTGTTTCTCCCCCTCAGACCCCAGAACAACATTTTAGCCAGATGTTGAGTGTTATCCGTTGTACTCTGGGCTACAACTGTCTTTTGCATGACATCACCGTAACCATTGTTGGATTGCTTGCTTGTTGAAGTTTGCTTTGTGGCTGCATCTATCAATAACTATACTTCTCAAGTTTACTTCGAAGTGCTTCAGGAACAGTCAGAAATCTCCGCGCCCGCCTGCGCCCACTGACCCGCCCGTTTGACCCCTCCTATCTGACTCGTGGCACCATCTGGAGCCCTGATCAGCTGAACTCCGGGCTTGCTCCCAGTTTAGTGTGAAACTCACTCTTCCTCCCTCCCCCCCCCCTTAAAGTTTGGGGAAGGAAAAGTTCGTTTTTAAAATCATAAATCAATTCTGGTTTAAACGAAAGTTCCCATTTTTAGCAGCGATTCTCTGGGTAGAAACGATCCGGAGCTTCCAGCTTTGACTTGACTGGGGGGGGGGGGGCGAAATAGGAAGGAGGAGGAGTGATGCAGCTTGAGGGCGGGGTTCCTGCAGTTCAATGGGCGGAGGGCAGGGTGCTGGGTTGCTCCGTACCCCGGCTCAGCACACACTCATCTCGTTTCCAGGAAAGGCTGACATGGATCAGCACGAGTCCTCCGGGCTTGATCAAAGAGCCGGCGAAAGTTTGTCAATGAAAAAAAAGTGAGGGACACTTCTGAAGACGGTAAGAGTGAAGGGAGGCGGACGCCGATTGAAGGGACCACCATGAAAGTGGGTGGGTGGGTGGGGGAGGAACTGTTTAAAGCGGATCAGGTTGAATAGAAGCTGTTTTTAAAAAAAGTCAAGGTTACAAAGTATTTAAAGACTTCAACGACATGGCTCAAATGAGCTGGAATTCAAGTGGTCCCGTTTGAAAGCGACGGGTCATGAAGGAGACTCCGATTCCTTTCGCAGGGGTTCAGTTCGATGGGGTTCCACGTTCTGGCGCGCTGCATCGCTAGAAAGTATCGGGGATTTGGGGGCCCCCTGCGAGAGAGGTTCGCGAGTTGAACGCCGGTGGCGGAAGCGAGAGGGTTACCTGGCATTGCAGCGCAGTTTCCTGGGCTCGTCGCCACTGCCGAGACTTACTGATTCACTCTCCTGGTTGGCCCAGGGTCTCTACTGTGCCCACGACCCTATTTCCTCTGCTCTTCCTGCTTGTTTTTTCTAAACTATAGGTTTTTTTTTGGGGGGGGGGATGTTCACTCCATAACACAGAGAATGGTGGGTGGAATGCATTGCTGGGAGGTGGTGTTGGAGGCTGCTACAATGGGGGCATTTTAAAAAAAACTCTTAAGTGGATGCAAGAGTAGCTGTGAGTGGGGAAGGATTGATGTGGGCCGATGGGCCTGACATTTTCTGTTTTCTGTCATGTTTGCCCTGTGTCTCGGGCATGCAATTCAGGTATCAGCAGTTGTTTGAAACATTGAAGGAGACAATATGACCCATTAACCTTGTTTTCCCCACTTGCTTTTTGGAGCTGATTCTCATTTACAGGAGGTTGATGAGTCGAGCTGTGTTTTTAGACAGAGAGTGGTGGTTTTCTGGAATGTGTGGCCAGAGGAAGTAATAAAAACATCTGAGATGGCAACATTGCACTGATGATGCTCTTGCCTTGTGTCTTCCACCTGTCCTGACCCACCTGGAGAAAGACTCCTCATACGTCAGGCTGATGCTTCTCGATTTCAGCTCTGTGTTTCATACAATCATTCCCCAGAGTTTGGTGGAGAAGTTTGCAGATAATACAACACGAGTTGGCCTTATCAACAACAATAAATCACACTACAGAGAGAAGAGATGGAAAATTTTGTGACATGGTGCGAAAGTAACAACCTAAATTTCAACATGGACAAGATGAAGATGATCATGGACTTCAGGAGGATGAGGTGCAACTGCCCTCAACCTAATATCCATAACACTGAAGTAGAGAGCACCAAGTTCCTTGGAGTCCACTTAGTGACATATTGTGGTCTCACAACATCTCCTCACTTGTCAGGAAGGCGCAACAGTGACTGAGATAATCTTCCAGAGAGGACTGAAGTGGGCAAGGTTACCTCAACAGGAGCAATATCAAGCGTATCCTGGCCGGCTATATCACAGTGTTGTATGGTTGCTGCAGAGAAATGGATGAGAGGTCAATCCACACGACCATAATAGTAGCAGAGAGGATCACTGTAGTCTCCCTTCTCTTCACCTCACCCCCCCCCCCCCTTGATACGATCTGAAGAGGGTGTGCAAAATTGTTGAAGACTCCTACCATCCCGCGCACAGCATCTTTCAGCTACTCCCTTCGGGAATGAGAAACAGGACCATCAGAGCGAGCACTACCAGGCTGAAACAATTCATCCCCATGGGCAGTGAGAATGCTGAACAAACAAAAAAAGTGTGTATGTAGACACAGTGCCCTCCATAATGTTGGGGACAAAGACACTTTTTTCCTTTATTTTCCCCTTTGCTCCACTGTTGACAATTTGTAATTAAACAATTCAGATGTGATTAAAGTGCGTATTCCAGATTTTTATTCCAAGTTACTTGTATTCATTTAGGTTTGACCATGTAGAAATTTATTTAACTTTCATTAGTACAACTCTGGTCCTTGTGTTGAAAAATGGCAACAACAGACTCAGAAGTGATCAAAAGCTTTGACGAAAACCGAACACCAATGAAGCAATTAAACATACTTAAGTGAAGGTATGTTTAAATGCAGTGAAGCCAAATGTCCCAAACATTATTGTGCCCTGAAATGGGAGGACTATGTATAAAAAGTGTTGTAATTTCTACATGGTCAAACCAAAATATATACAAATAACCTTGAATAAAATATCTGAAATGTGCTTTTTAATCACGTGAATTGTTTGAATACAAACTTAAAATGATGGAGCATGAGGCAAATAAAGGGGGGGGGGGGGGGAAAGTGTCTTTGATTCAAACATTATGGAGGGCATTGTATATATTCACCAGCTGGATTGCTTCCTCACTGCATCTTGATACACAAGACAAAGGAGAAACTGGAGGGAACCCACCTGGTCACAGGAGAGCAGGCAAACTTCTCACAGTGCTGGTGGTTAGAATTGAAACTGCCTTGCTGAAGCTCTCATTTTGTTTTTTTTTAAAGAGAATTGCATTTGTACAGCACCTTGGTGGGATTCTCAGAGTTTTGCCATCAAGGAAGTAGGTCCAATGGCCACGCTAACAGAGACAGTGGGACAAAGGCAGAGATGGGTAAATAGGATGTGTAGATGGGCAAAAAAAAAGTCATCATGGACAATATCTGCTGAAGGGCCTGTTTCTGTGCAGCACAAGTGTGCCTCTAATTTCTGCCTAGCAGGATCCCACAAATAACAATCTGATGATGAACCTGTATTAATGAGACAGAGATTGACATTAGCGAGGGCAACAAGAATATTGTCCCACCTCTGCACCTGAGAGAGTTGTTTTATGATTGTCTAACAGGTTCCTGATGCAAGAGTGACAGAGCGACCTGCTGAGAGTTTATCACTCTCTGCCACGTAGTGGAAAGGGCAAAGATGAATGCTTTGATGATAAGAGTTGATGACTCTATGGGGTTCACTGATAAAGTCAGGAACAAATCAAGAGAACAGTGAATAGTGGGATTTAACAAAGTTACATGTCAGTTATGTACAAAATAAGGAAAATTGCACAAAAATCACATTGATTATAGTCATTGACATCCTGTATTTATTTGTCCTTTGGTCAAAATTCTAAGGTGCAAAAGTGCTCCATAAACATGTTGTCTTGGTTCTTTTGTAATGAAACACAAAAGTTTGCAGGCTCTGTGATTGTAGTAAAATAAAAGTGCTTGAGGAATTCACAAGGTCTTGTAGCAGGTCATAGGAGATGTATAACCAATGTTTCAGGCCTGAGTCCTTCTTCAAGGTATGAGCAAAAAAATGCCTGAATAAAATGACAGGAAGGAAGAGCAGGGGAGGAGCACAAGCCGACAGGCAAAAGTCAATAATTGGACATGGATAGGAGGACAGGAGAAGAAAGGTGAAAATTGATTGGGGGGGAGAGGATAGCTATGTATGCAGAGCTGGAGGAGATGGGGGAATGGACGGGCTTGGTGACTAATGGAAACTTGTGTCATGTGGTTGACAGGTGCCCAGATGGAATGAAATGTTATTCCTCCGAAGGCGCTCAATGAAGTGATCTCGCAGTCTGCATCCAGTCCCACTGATGTGGTGGAAACCATGACTTGGTTGCTAGATGCAGTAGCTGGCCCATGCAGATTCACAAGTGAAGTGTTACTTCATTTGGGAGAAAATATGGTGGTGAGGGAGCAGGTGTGGGCACAAGTGGAGCATCTCCAGCAGTCACAGGGATAGATGACAAGGGAATGAATTGGTGGATCTTGCTTCTTGATTCAGTTGAGCACTTAGTTGCAATATTTTTAGTTGCTAAAACGAGCCTCATGTTTTTTACACAGCTGCTGTATTCCAGGAAATTATTCCCATTTTCCTGGAATGCATATTGAGTAAAAAGGATGAAATGGGAATGAAGGTGCCATTCGCATTCTGAAATTTTGCCTCCAAGACCCCTAATAAATTTCCCAGAATGCCTGTAATCTAAAGTTAACTGCAGGCATTCCATGATTAGGACATTGCAAGTCCCCCTCTATAATTACCACACTTCCAGTATGCAGTATAAACTTGTGTAAGGAAATGGAGAATTTGAGTTTTGGTTGTTCATGTGTGAGACATTCTTCAGTCTGGTAAAATCACACAAATTCCATCTTTAAAAAAAAATCTTATCTGACTCCCCTTAAGTGCAGATTAAAGGGCTGAGTGAAAGAACAGCCTTGGAGTTTTCTGGTGAAACCTGATCCCTCTATGGGCATCACTCCTATCAGATCAAATGGGCATGGCTGCGTTGCTATTGATGGGTGAAGCCATGTGCTAGTTTCATCACCACAGAAGGGAATGTTCTTTAAAATGTCATTTGTGATGAAGATTTTGGGATTTTTTTTCTTCTGATTTCCAAGTTGACATTATACATTTTTTTGCTATAGCTAAGGCTATCATAATAAATCTTTTTTGCGCTTCATCCAGTGTGAGGCCTAATTCTTTACTTCTTATATTACTTAGAAGAAACATCTCTGGATTTTTTGGTATGTGATTTTTTGTGATTTTATTTAATACCTGATTTAGATCTTCCCAAAACTCTCTCACTTTCTCACATTCCCAAATTGCATGTACTGTTGTTCCCATTTCATTCTTACAGCAAAAACATCTATCTGATAATGTTGGATCCCATTCTTTTAACTTTTGAGGCATGATATATAACCTGTGTAACCAATTATACTGTATCATGCGTAACCTTGTGTTTATCATATTCTTCATAGTTCCAGAGCATAACTTTTCCCATTTCATTTTTTATCTTTGTTTAAATCTTTTTCCCACTTTTGTTTCGATTTATAGCTTATTTCATCATTTTCCTTCTCTTGCAGCTTTATGTACATGTTCGTTAGATCTTTTAATTATCATTGTGTCTGTAATCACATATTCAAAGCTGCTTCCTTCTGGTAATCTCAGTCTGCTTCCAAATTTGTCCTTTAAGTAGGTTTTCAGTTGAGGGTATGCAAACATAGTACCATGAGTTATTCCATATTTGTACTTCATTTGTTCAAATGTTAATAAATTATTTCCCAAAAAACAATTTTCTATTCTTTTAATTCTTTTTCTCTCCCATTCACTAAAGGAAAGGTTATCTATTGTAAAAGGGATTAGCTGATTTTAGGTCAATAATAATTTTGGTATTTGGTCATTTGTTTTTTTCCTTTCTAAGTGAATCTTCTTCCATATATTGAGTAAATGATGCAATACTGGTCAGCTTTTATATTGCACCAGCTTTTTATCCCACTTATAAAGTATATGTTCCGGTACCTTTTCCCCTATTTTATCTAGCTCTATCTTAGTCCAATCTGGTTTTTCCCTTGTCTGATAAAAATCTGATAAATACCTTAATTGTGCTGCTCTATAATAATTTTTAAAGTTTGATAACTGCAAAACACCTTGGTTGTACCTCTCTGTTAATTTATCTAACGCTATCCTTGGTTTCCCACCTTTCCATAAAAATTTCCTTATTATTCTCCTTCGTTTATTAAAGAATTTCTCTGTTAAGGGAATTAGTAACGATTGAAATAAGTATTGTATCCTTGGGAAGACATTCATTTTAATGCAATTTACCCTCCCTATCAACATTAGCGGTAATTCTTTCCAATGTTCTAAGTCTTCCTGCAATTTCTTTATTAGTGGCTGATAATTTAATTTGTACAAGTGGCTTAAATTATTATCTATTCTAATACCTAGGTATCGGATTGCTTGTGATTCTTTTTAAAATTCTTATAATCCGTATAACTCATTGGCATCACTTCACTTTTATTTGCGTTGATATTGTACCCTGATATTTCTCCATATTCCTTCAATTTCTTATGTAGTTCTTTTATTGATATTTCTGGTTCTGTTAAGTGTACTATGATGTCATCTGCAAATAAACTGATTTTATATTCCTTCTCCTTTATTTTTATCCATTTTATTTGATTTTCTGTTCTTATCAGTTCTGCCAATGGTTCTATTGCTAAAGCAAACAGTGAGGGAGATAGTGGACATCCCTGTCTAGTTAACCTACTTAATTTAAATGGGTTTGATACATATCCATTTACTGTTATCTTCACCAATGGTCCATTGATGGTGTGAAAGACTCTTAAATTGTAAATTCTTTCTCGAACTTCAAACTGAATGTAGTGCTAAACCAAGGATTCGTCTTGTATGGAACCTTCGATCGACAGCTGCAAATTTATCATGATTTTTATTAATTGTAGAAAATGGGCACCTGCACAAATGCAACAATTATTCAGCATTTGTTAGAGGATGGTGCAGTCAAAGGTATCAGGTCAAGGGCAACTGACATTTTGTGGGAGAGTTCATTCGCGGGAAGTTATTCCCTAAGGTTGTAGTGTAAATGACGGTGATTGTACATTATTCTCCACGCAGCATGGTTTACAAGCTGATGGAAATGCCACAAGAATAGAAAGTCCAGCCTGTAAGCCTCAATTGTTCTGTTTCTAGTTGTCGTGTTCCTCTGGCAATTATTAGAAATTGGATGACTTAAAAGGTAGACAAGAGGATTTAACTTTTGAGTGCACCTGTAACACAGCAAGGTGGGGGTGATCCTATAACTGATTCCTCCTGTAATTTGATCTTTCCCTGATACTGCACTTCTGCACTGTAGAAACATAGAAACATATAAGATAGGAGCAGGAGTAGGTCATTCGACCCTTCGAGCCTGCTCCGCCATTCAACGAGATCATGGCTGATCTTAAAGTTCAGTACCCCGTCCCCGCCTTCTCTCCGTAACCTTTAATACCCTTATACTGAAGAAATAGATCTAATTCCCTCTTAAATAGATTTAATGAACCTGCCTCCACTGCCCTCTGTGGCAATGAATTCCACAGATTCCCCACCCTCTGGGTAAAGAAATTCCTCCTCATCTCAGTCCTAAATGGTTTGCCATTTTACTTGTTGTACTATGCAGTACTATGCATGGGATGTCCAGCCAGAGTGCTTGCAAAACGAACTTTCTCACTGCACCTTGATACACGCGACAGCAAATTGAAGTTGGGGAACAAGTGGAGGTAAGAGGTACTCATTGAGCCAATGAGTTTGGAAGCCGAGAGGATCCCTCACCACTCAGTAAATGTTACACCCAGGCTACTTTTTTCAGAGAACAAAGCCTGTGCAAAGACTAGGTAGAACAGAGACCAGAGCAAATTTTCTTAAGAAAAGCAAGACATTTAAAAAAAAAAAATAAATTAGTAGGCATAATTAAATATAAATTATGTGAGGAAAATCAATCTTGCTCAGTTATAGTGATGTCATAGAGGTATATGACACAGAAGAATTGCCCCTCCAGTCCCATTTAAATCTTTCCTCTATCCAGTTAAACCTGTGCCCTCTGGTTTCAGTCTCCCCTACCCTAGGAAAAAGATTGACCTTTCACCTTATTTATGCCCCTCATAATTTTGTATTGCTCTATAAGGTCACTGATCAGCCTCCAATATTCTAGGGGAACAAGTACAAGCCTATCCAGTCTCTCCTTATAATTCAAATCCTCCAATCTGACTAATATTCTTGTGATTGTTGTGGTTGAACCCTTTTTGTGGCAGGGCAACAAGAACTGCCCACACAGCTCCAAATGTGGCCTTAAGAACATCTGTGCAACTATAAGATGATGCCCCAACTTGTATGCTTCATGCGCTGGCTGATGAAGGCAAGGGCTTTCATCGCCAACCTGCCTACCTGTGTCACCCACTTCAGGATATGATGAGATGCACTGGAGACTGCAGATGCTGGAACGTGAAACTAAACACAATTTGCTGAAGGAACTCAGTGAATTGAACAGCATCAGTGGGAGAAAAAGAAGGGTTAATGTTTCAGGCCAAAACTATTTAAGAATCCAAAACATTTTTTTTGTAGTGTGCGTGCACCATAAAGTGTGGAAAGACACGAGGAGTCGAAGTTGAAGACTGATTTATTGCACTGGCAGCTCTGTTTATATTCTCTCCTCACTCCCAACACCGGGAGTGACATCGTGGCAGTGCCGATCTCCAACTGGGTGGCATTCCTGCTGTTGTGCGTGGTTTCCTGCCGTGTGGTGGTCACAGGACGAAGTTCGTTGACACCTGCGAGGTCTGCTCGGTCACCGCATTCGTCGGCCCTTTTGTGTACTGGGTCACATCATGGTTAGCAGGCCGCTACATGACACCTCTCCCCCCACAAAAAGAAACACTGGTGATCGGATTTCGGTGGCCTACCTCCCTGTGATGGGGCTGTGGAGAGACTGGTTGGCTAATATCTAGGTGTGCTGGTTTGAGGCGGTTAATCATTAAAGTCTCTTCCTTTCCACTGATATTCAGCACATGTGGCATGTTGATCCGTTGTGCCTAATTACTTTATATAGCCCATCATACGTCCATTGCAGAGGTGTTTAATGTGCCCCCCTCTGAATGAAAACGAAGTCACAGGTCTCTGTCTTTGGGGATGTAGGTTCTGGCATGGCCCTGCAGCAAATTTTTCCCTCAGCTTAGTCAATGAGGCAGTTGTATCCTCAGGATCCTTGGCGTTAGTTAAGAACTCCCTCCGGTATTACCAAGGGTGCGCCTTATACCATCTTGGATGTGTTGAAGTCCTCTTTCAGTGCAGTGTGGATCTCCAGGAGAACCCACGGTAACTCAACCGGCCCCTTAGTCGGACCATCAAGGCTGCCTTTAGCACCAATCTGTTGGCCTGAGGATGGTATGCCGTGGTATGGTGGAACTGCGTTCTTGCAATTTAGCCAGTGCCGCCCAGAGCCATGAAGTGAACTATGTACCTCCAGGACTCCAAACCTCTACAACCAAGTATTAATCAGTGCCCTGGTGCAGGTCTAGGTGGTTGTATCAGCCAGCGGGACCACCCCTCGTGGAGTGGAAAATCATGGTGAGGAGATGGTTCACTCCACAGGAGACTGGCAGCGGCCCTACAATGTTAATGTAGATGTGGCTGAACTGATATCGTGCTGGCTTGAAAATTTTGGGAGGTGGGGGGCCTTGATATGCGTCAGAACTTTGGATGTCTAGCAGACCGTGCAGGTCTTGGCCTACTGACTGATCTGTTTCCGAAGGATGCCAGATGAATCTACTGGCTACCATTTTAACAAAAGTCCTGATGGCTGAGTACGCCAGGTAACTTTGGCTTCCCCAGGGACGTGATTTTAAAAGTTCTGGCATGCATCAATCGCTGCCCTTTAAAGTCCACCAGCAGGCAGTGGGCTTGCAGGAAGTCTGCTCCCAGGAGCGGTTGCGCCACTGCCACAATCGTGACTATCCACATGAACCAGTTGCTGCAGAAGTGGAGGGGGACGGTGCAGGTGCCGAACGTTTGTATGGTGGTGCTGTTCGATGCCCTCAGTGCCGGGCCCGGTTTGCTGTTTCCGGGTGTCATAGGCTGGCGGAGGGGAGAGGAGAAAACTTATTTCGGTGCCATTGTCCATGAGGAAGCATCCTCCTGACAGACTCCCACACGTGAAAGAGGCTGTCAAGTTGGCCAACCGCTGCAGCCATTAACAATGGTTGGCCATGGCATTTTCCTGAAACATGCAGGGTGGGCAGCATTGCCATTGCTAATGACGACAGCAATACTCTTGGGTCGAGGGTCCACTGGCCTTTCTGTTTGCTGCGGCCTTGTTGTCGGCTGTGTGTGGGGCCTAACGATCTGCTCCACTGAGGCGGCATTTTCTTTTTTTTGCTCTCCAGAGCATGGCTGCCCGGGCTGCGACTTTCCTGGGATGGCTGAATCCTTGTCAACGAGCAAGAGTCAGATATCTTCGGCCAGCTGCTCCAGGAAAATCTGCTCGAAGAGCAGGCAAAGCCTGTGTCCCTCAACAAGGGCGAGCATTTCGCTCATGAGGGTAGAGGGGGCCCTGTCCCTCAAACTGTCCATATGCAGCAATCGGGCGGTGCGCTTGTGCCTTGAGAGCCTGAAGGTGCGGGTTAATAACTCCTTTTAAGGCATTTTATTTGCCTTGCTCCAGAGTCTACCGTAGGAAATTGATGACCCTTGCTGCTATCTCCTGGTTGAGTGAGTTCACCACATAGTAGTAATGGGTATCGTCAGTGGTGATCTGTCGAAGTTGGAACTGGGCCTTGGTCTGTTCAATCCATGAATGGCTGCGGCACCCAGATTCAACAAAACAGCACAAAGAGCTGCTTGTTCCATCATCTTCTGGTCCAACTGCTGATCTGAGCTGTCGGGGTCACCAATGTACGCTGCCACGAAGTGTGGAAAGAGGACACACGAAGTTGAAGACTGATTTATTGCACTGGCAGGACTGCTTGTATTCACTCCTCGCTGCTGATGTCAGGAGTGGGTGTCACGGCAGTTCCGATCTCCGACTGGATGGTGTTCCTGCCATTGCTTGCTGTTGGACACCTGGGATGTAGGTCGTTGGCCCCCCTCGTGATCTGCGCAGTTGTCGCATTCGTCGGCCATTTCGCGTATTGAGTGGTGACATGGATATGTTCCGGTTCACCTATCGTAGTAATGGGTCTATGGCGGATGCCATCTCACTGGCTCCACACAAATCCCTGGAACACCTGGACAGCAAAGAAGCGTACATCAGGATGCTCTTTATCGACTACAGTTTGGCATTTAACACCATCATCCCCTCAAAATTGATCAGCAAACCAAGACCTGGGGGTTAACACCCCACTGTGTAATTGGATCATACATTTCCTCACCTCCAGACCATAATCAGTGATGATTGGTAAGAACTTCTCCACAATCTCCATCAGTATTGGAGCACCACAGGGCTGTGTTCTTAGCCCCCTGATCTACTCACTTTACACCTATGGAAGTGTGGCTCGGTACAACAACACCATCCACACATGTGCCAATTATACCTCAGTAGTGGGTTGTGTAAAGAAAGGGGATGAGTCCGCAGACAGGATGGAGATTGAGAACATGGCTGAACCTTCCTCACAATGTCACCAAAACTAAGCTGATTGTTGACTTCAGGAAAGGAAAACCAGGGGTATACAATCCAGTGATCAATGGGAGATCTGAGGTTGAGAGGATGAGCAAATTTAAATTCTTGGGAGTCATTATCCTGGACCCAGCACTCCAATGGCATCGTCAGTGTCTCTACTTCCTCAGGAGTTTGGTATGACATTAGAAACACTGGCAAATTTTTTGTTTCTGTAGATTAGTTGTACTCCCACAGGATAGTTGTAGGAATCAGGCTACAACATTGGAGTGAGAAAAAACATGGGGGACTATGATGCACTTGGCTGGAGCCAGTCTTCACTGAATTTGTTTCTTTAATAACTCCTTTGGTCCATATCATGGCTGTGACCAAACTAAGTAGACTGCTCAGTTCCTCTGAGCCTACTGAACTGTGAAGGCACAAAGTACCGGAGCTATTACAAACAGAACATATTGGATGCTGAAGAAAATAAATGATCTTTCATGTAGCTTGCTGGAAGAATAATAATTGGATTTTTAAGGTGCCTTCCTTCTTAAATACTCCTCACATTTTCTTTCTTCCTAATTAGAATTAGGCAAGTGATTTTTCTTTGAAGGAAGTGTTGCTTTGAACTCAGAGAATGTGCTACTGTGTTAAATATATGATGTATAACACAGTGGTAGGCCACTCTCTTTGAAATTCTGAAGTAAAGACCAGTTTGGTTTAATGGCATTCAGTTACTTATTCATAGTTACCAAAGCACTTAACAACCACTGGAAGTATTTTATAGGGAGGGAGGCAAGATGACCAATGTGTTGATAGCAAGTTCCCATAATTAAGGTCATGATCAATACTGACTAGGACTTCTCTCTGCTTCTTCAAAATAGCACCAGGCAATGAAGCATTTCTGATGAAGGGCTGCAGACCATTCTTTTTTTCCCCCTGCTGATATTACTCAAACTGCTGAGTTCCTCCAGATTTCAGAAACTGCAAGTCTCCTATGTGTTTCCAATAATTTCTTATCCCTCTGTGAGAGCAGGTGGAGCCTTGGTTTAATAATAGATCTGAAAGGTTGTGGCGGCGCACATGGCGACGCAGGCGAACCAGCTCCGTGTGTGATGGCCATGGCAGCAGTGTCAAGATGGCGTCGCCGGGTTCGGGCTGGAGGGGCCATGCATGCGCTCTCGGCTGCATCATCACGTCACAGCCAATGCGGGGGCGGGACTTGACAGCCGCCACTTAAGGTGCAGCCTGGCCTTTTGAATTCAATCAGTTGGGAACGAAGCTGAGTCCAGCTTGTAGTTTCTGATCTCGTTTCCTCCGTGTAGCTATCGCTATAAGGTGAAACTTTTGACAATGCAAGACAACTTGAGAATCACTTTGTAGTGTCAGCCTAGAATTTCACTCTGGAGTGGAGGAGCACAATATCTAGACGATGTATTAGAAGACTGCAGACCCCTTGGTTTCTCTTGCTTCTCTTTTTTATCTGTCTACCAATCTACTGCATTTGTCATGTTTCACGTTTGCATGGTTCATCAATTACAAAAAAAGGGAGGGGGATGCTTGTCCCTCCCCTCCCACCCTATCCTTGTTACAGATGTCTCTGCCACATGTAACTAGTCTCATGAAATGGTTTTGGCTTGAAACATCATCCATCCTTTTTCTCCCACTGATCATACTTGACCCTCCAGCAGATTGTGTTCAGCTGTCGCCGCAGAGGAATACTGTAAGCTTGCTCCACCCGGAAAGGATTCTTGTGTAGTCAAGACTAACCTGTTCTCCGACATAAAAAGAAATCTAACGATCTTGTGGGAAGAAGAGCTCTAAATTCCCCCAATATAGTATTAAACTTTAAATTCCGATTCCCAATCCAAAAGTCAACTATCTAGTCCTATAATCTTGTTTCTGCAACATTTCTTTCATTATTAGAATGGTCTGTAACCATGGAACCATGAATGTGTAAAATGTCCCAAGGCATGTCTCAGTTATAGGATGGTCTGTAAGATGGGAAACCGAATAATAAGGATGGTAGTGAACAAAATTTACCATGAGCTGTATAAGAACAGGTGAACAAATGCTCGATGAATGAAGAGAGCCTTCAGGGCTGTTGTCATGGAGGGGAGGATTGAGTGAAAATTAATTGCTGGGTGGTTTAAGATCTAGTTTGCCTGTGAGCATTTGGGGTTTGTATGGATATAGAAATAGGGTGGGGCGTATATAGAAATATGGAATGACTTGAACACCATGGGCAAATTTTAATTCTGAGACTTTATTCCATGAGAAGCCAGCTTGGGTCAGTAAGCACAGAATGGACAAGGTCATGTGGAACAGATGAGAATTTTGAACGTGCTCAGCATTGCACTGCAGCATCAGTGTTGATAGCATGGTCATTTGTTTGGATGGCAGTTCATATTTGATCTTTGTCGGTTCAGAGAGATGAACACAAAACATAAAATAATGCAAATCAGCTGGGGAGGACTTGAGAAGTCAGGTGGTAACACTTGCCCTGCATAAGGGTTTCAAAGTTAAAGAATGAGCTAAGGAGAGAATTCTGGGGGTGGAAGTGGATGGAACGTAACTGGAAATTGATCTTGGGACTCAGTTGACAAACAGTCAAGTTCATTCTGGAGATAACTGAGAAGTAAATAATAAATAGCACTCTTATCAACAGAGAAGAAGAAACTGTTCTTGGGTGATGCTGCTGAGGGCAGCTTGTAGTTAAGAAACAAAATAGTGGGCCAAGAATTAATCTTTATGGGACACAAGAGATAATGTTGTTGGGCCTAACTCTGGGTCATAATTAAAACAAACCCCCCTGCCACTTCAGCCCTGTGCAGTTAGAAAACAGATTACTATTTAAGTATGCTTAATTGCAAACTGCTATGTTATCTCTGTTCTGAGGTCTGAAAGGGTATTTAAATGTAAGTTTATTCCTCAATGAATAGAAAATAGGTCTTGCAGCTTCACTCGAGGAGCGGTCTGCTCTAAAAAGCTTTTTGATTTGTTAGAAATATTTCGGCCAACTCACTATCTTTTATGATTTTTGGTAGCATAAGCCTGCCACTTACTGAATTGAGTTAAAAGCACAGGTTAGTTAAATTTAGTTTTATCACATCTTCAGACGATAAATCCCTTTTATTTTCTTTATTAAAAACATGTATTTAAAAATAATGCAACTATACACCAAGGAGGTGGTTTGCCAGAATGTACTTCAGAGTGGTTATTAAATGCATTGTTTGTGACGCAGAAGATAGCGCTATAATGTTAGGTGTGTTGCAAATGGTTCCTGAAGTCCTCTTTCAGTTAGGTTGTGACTGTCCCAGATCCAGTGTAACTGGTTTGATCTTGTATAATTAGACACTTTCAGGTGGCCTGAACACCCCATTGTAAAGCCGCATATTCTCCCCCCATGCAGCTAAAGACATACCCTGAAATACCCTGAAAGCGCCTCCGAGGCACCGACACCAGCCCTCCTCAGGGAGGGATAATCGATGGGGTGCTAAGCTCTGCCAAGGCACCTGAATGTGCAGCCGCTGTAAGCAGCTGCCTGGGGGTGGGCTGATGACTCTATCAGCTGAAGATCCAACTGACAGACACACTCCACGCAACCTGACAGCTGCCCCCTGCCCCACTACCTGACAGACCCTGCCCTACTGGAGAGGGGCGGCCAGCAGGGGAATGTCAGGGCAGGGGCGGCCGGCAGGGGAATGTCTGGGCAGGGGCGGCCGGCGAGGGTACGTCGGGGTGGCCGGCGGGGGTACGTCAGGGCAGGGTCACCACGTCGGGGCAGGGGTGGCCGTCAGGGAGCGGCCGGTGAGAGCTGTCACAACTCAGCTGGCCGGTCCTGCATCAGGGCCAATTCAAAATGCGGCATAGCAAGAGCGGTCTTCCCTACCCATAATCCCCCACGCAGAGCGGTTCCACCTGCGTGGGGGTTATGGGTAGTGAAGATGGCCATTGCAATGTCGCATATTTATGATGGGTAGCACTGTGGGACTAATCGCCCTGCCTCCATCAGATCCGGAGGCGCTACAAGGCACCTCTGGATATAAATAGACCCTTTCAGGTGTTCCAGGCAACGCTGCAAGCAGCCTTTTAGGGCTGCCACCTGAAAGATGAGTCTGCAGGTTAAGATCTGCTCCTGCTGCCATCCTCAAGGCAGAGGTTCCACCTGAAGGGGCCTATTGAGAGCGATCAGGAGGATACTGTAATTCCTGACAGGCCAACTATTGAGTGAGGTTGCACAACAACAGCTTGCATGTAATATTTAACCTTGAGCCACACAAAGTTATTAGAGAGATCCTTGTCAGAGGCTCTACTGAGCAAAGGTGGGCTTAGGGAGCCCACCTTTCATAAATAATTGCAAGATCACCCCTCAGTTCCTGGAGATGTTTTCTTTCTTGCTTTATTCCAAATAGTGGATCACACAGTGCCTTAACTTCCTTCTATTTTCACCCACCATGTCAGCATTTTAAACAACACAGACAACATCAATTTAACTTCAGATCAATGCTCGCCAATCTTCTGGACATACTGACCACAGATTCCTGAGCTCAAGATTTTGAAATCAGGGTTTTTCAAGGTTCCTGAACTGAGGGGTGTGCCAAGAATTTGGAGATTATCTTTGAGCTGATTGAGGTCTTTGAAGTCATGGAGCCAGTGGCATTAACTTGCTTTGGTGGTGTCTTCAGCATAAACTGTCAGATAAATTGACAAGATTGGTGAGTGCAGCAATGAACAAGAGAATTTGATCTTGATGTTCTTTTAAACATTATTATCACTTTGCAAATGTAGCATTTGATATTTCATTTCTGAATCTAAAAGCCTAAATGTGCAGGTGACAACTTATTTGAAAGACATTGTTGTTGAAATCATGGCATAGAATTCACTGAAGTAACAAAGTAATTACAGCCTAGAAGCTAACCACTGGCCCACCTGGTCATGGTCCACAGGGGCCTCCACACACCATGTATCATCTAACATCATTACACCTGGCTCCCTTATTCAGTATGTCAATTTCTCCATGCATCTCCTGCTGCCATTGTCCTATTCCTTCCTCACCATCTCCTCAACACCATGGAGTGACCTGGAAGGCACATCGACCGCACATGATTCAGCTAAAATCATCACATTGTGCTTTCTGACGTGCATTGTTCTTTGAGGCTTGAAGGTTTAACTCTTGATGTTGTCTGTGTTGTTTAAAATACTGACATGGTGGGTGAAAATAGAAGGAAGCTAAGGGACTGTGTGATCCACTATTTGGAATAAAGCAAGAAAGAAAACCTCTCCAGGAACTGAGGGGTGATCTTGCAATTATTTATGAAACATTATCGCTGGGAGGCCTGTAGGACTGTGCACCAGTAAAATATAAGATTCTGTACTTTTTGGAGGAACATAAAATTCTTCTCACTTTTCAAAATCCTTGAAAATTAGACTGATCAAATAGAATTTAAAGAATAGCTGATAAGCAGAAACCAATGAGTGCTGGAATTGGAATGTTGGTTAACATTTTAAATAGTTGATCATTTATTAATATGATTAGAACGCGCTTGAAATATGAAACAAAAATAGAAAATGCAAGAAATACTCAGCAGGACAGGCAGCATCAATGGTGAAATAAAGCGAATGAATGATTCAGATCAATCTCGCCAATCTTCTGGATATACTGACCACAGAGCACCAGTGGTGGGAAGTGAATCTTTGGGCTGCTGGATTTGTTACTGGTCAAGTAATCTCTCTTGTCCATGATAGCGTTATGTTTTTCATAATACCTAAACTATTAAAGGATATCCTGATATCTGGATTGTGGATGGTTCTGAGAATTTGGCACGTTGGGAGGTGAGCCGCTAGTGATAGTATACCGAGCTTCTAATTTGTTTCAACTGACAGGATACATATGTGTTTGTAGGTGGGAAACTAGTCCAAAGTAAGGTAATTGCAGAAGATTTTGTGAATGTCATGCCATTAAATGTCATAGGGAGTCTCTCTTATTTGGCCAGAGTGTGGACTCCTATGTGCAAAGTAAAAAACACAAAATTCTGGATAAGCTCAGTAGATCAAACAGTGTCCTTTATGTAGTAAAAGTAAAAATACATAACCAATGTTTTGGGTTTGAGCCCTTCATCAAAGTATGAGAAAATGCCAGCAGGTATCTGAACAAAAGGGTGGAGGTGGTTGGCAAAGGCAGGAGATGATAGGTGGAGAAAGGAGGGATGGGACAGCAGCAATGAGCAGGAGAAGGGATGGTTGGGTGGGCGGAAGAACTGGAAGGACGGGAAAGGGGGAGGGGGAAGAAAAGGCGAGCAGGTTTAATGGAAAGCAGGAAAGTCAATGTTCAAGCCATGTGGCTGGAAGGTGTCCAGACGGGAAAATAAGGCATTGTTCCTCCACTCTACAGGTGGTCTGGGTGGAATAGTGCACATGGAAAGACGTGAGTGCGGGAGTGTCACTCGGTTTTGAAATGGTTGGCCACTGGGAGGCTGCTGTAGTTGCGAAAGGAGAGGAGGTGCTGAGCAAAGTGATATCCTAATCTGCGAGTGGGGGAACAGTAATTCTGAAACTTCAAAACTATAATTGACTTTATACCATCCAGAGAGAAAATAGTCAATGAGATTTGATAACATCAATGTTTATATATGCATTAAAGCATCCTGAAGTATCTGCATGGACTTAGATTAAATAAAATTTAATTTCCAGGTCAACTTAGCACAGCGGTGCAGCTGGTGGAGCCTGTGTCTCGCAATACCTGAAACGTGGGTTCAATCCTGACCTTGGATACTCTCTGTGTGGAGTTTGAATGTTCTCCCTTTGGATGGTCCTGTTTCCTCTCCCATTCCAAAGGGCTGATATGCCCATGACACCACACTGGAATATTTGGATCAGCTTGTTCATTTGTTCATTATGAGACACCAGCTGATACCTGCAGAAACTCGCCTGTCTCTCTGGGAGGCAGAGGTTGTCCTCTTAACTTTGCCAGCCAGACTAGCTCCAACCCCATAAAGTGACATAGCGCACATGTTTCAGATCATTTTACCTGTGCCAGCTCTTTAAAAGGACTCTCTAATATATCCCACTTCTCCAAGCTCTGTAATTCTTCCCTACCCCCCTCATTTTATAGTCATTCCCTATTTGATTGAATCTGCACCCAGGCACTGTGTTGGGGGGATAATCAGCAAACCTGTGTCCCTTATCCTTTGATTCTCAATGGAGTCATTTGCCATTTAAAGTAAATTCTCTTTTCTTAAAATGATGAAATTTTCGATGATTTTGTACCATCAGATTTCTCCCTGTAACTGCATTCCTGTACTGTGCCTTGCACTTTGTACTATGCATGAGATATACAAGTTGGCTGCTCACTGCATCTACAAAACAAACTCTATCACTGCACCTTGTAACTGTCAGAATTAACTTGAACCTCTCCAATAAATTTCCCCTTTATCTCTTTTCCAATAATAATAACAGGAGATCTCTGCCTGAGGGACCAGTTCTTTCCTAGAAGCTCTATTGTTATATGCCTTTCTTATTAATTATCTATTTAACTTGTTAACACGTGAATTCTGTGATCGGCCAACTAGTGAAGACCCAATGAATATTAATAAACTCCAAAATAAAAGCAAAAGTGTTGAAAATACCCGGCACATGAAGCAGCATCTATAAAGAGAGAAAAACAGAGTTAAAGTTTCTCAGTATAAACCTATCCTGGGTGTTTTGGCAAAGGCCATGGGTGAGAAGTGAAGTTCTGAAACCAGCCTCATAATGTACCTCTGTTAAGTTCAGGTATGGACCTTGGTCAGTATGGATGAGTTGGGCTGAAGGACCTTGTTTTGTGCTGTAAAACTTTGACTCTATATAACCTCCACAGAATTCCTACAATACTGCGTCTACACCAACCAACAAGCACCCATTTACATTAGTCCCACTTTATTCTTTCCCCATTCCCATCATCTCCCCCCCAGATTTCACTTCTCACCTACACTCTAGCGTTAAATTGCAGTGTCAAATTATGTTACCTACCCGTAGGGATTTGGGATGTGGAAGGAAACAGGAGCACCCAGAAGAAACCCATATGGTCACAGAGTGAACCTGCAAACTCTGCAAAGGCAGTCCCAGATGTCAGGATTGAAGCTAGGCCACAGACCTGCCTGGCTGGAGCTCTACCAGATAGTTTATTCTGTCCTCCTTTTATCTTTTTGTGGCAGGTTTATTATTTGGGTTGTTTCAGAACCAAAAAAGGACTCCTGTGAAATAGTAACTTGCATGCATGCAGACTCTGCCTTGGGCTGCAGTTACACTTGTCTAACCTTGGCCCCACGTGCAATTGTCATGTGTAACAATGACATTGACTCCTATAAGCTTGTCACCCAAAGGAAAATTTTCACTGAGTCATGAGCAAGTCCAATAAGGCTACATATTTTGGTGCGGGGAAGCTTGTTATCCAGCACTGCAAGAAAAAAAGTTAAAACTCAAAATAACCTATTGTATTATGGAAGGCAACACCTTGAATCCAATCCCACACCTGTTTTATTTATGTGGGTTTTCCTTAACTCCCATCCCAGATTGTAATTTGTCAGATCCTGGAATGTAACAAAATATAAAAATTGGACGTAGTAATTCTGGTAGTAAAAAACATACCAAAATGCTGGAGGAACTCGGGTCTTTTCAATGTCCATAAAAAACAAAGATATATTGCTGATGTTCTTCAAGGAATAAGCATTGTGCTCATTCCTTGAAGAAGGGCTCAGGCCCAAAACATCAGCAATATATCTATGCTGAAAAGACCTGAATCCTCCAGCATTTCAGTGTGTTTTTTACTACAATCAAAGCGTCTGCAGACTTTTGTGCTTGACATGGTGATTCTGCTGCTCAAGTATAACCTTCCTGGTGTCTCCAATAACCGTTTTGTTTAGCACCATTATGTATTTGAAGACTAAGATGCTTTATGGTCATGTTCTAATACACAAAATACAATAATGCACAAAAATTATGTATTTTGAAATGAAGTCTCTTCCACCTTTCATCCTTGTGTTAGACTTTCCCTTTTATCCCCTCTTGCTTTCTCCATCACTCCCCAATCCTTGACAGACATTTCTGTTTCCGGTGCTGTTGAAAGGTTATTGACCTGAAACTTTAACTTTGCTTCTCCTCCTTTAGAAAGGTTGTACAATTTGTTTATTTTTGTTGTTCTTTCATAAAATATTCACTTAATGATGATTAATCACACTTGAAACAAAATGTATTTAGTGAATCAGAAGACCATCTAATGAAGGGCTCACTCGATAAGCAGCATCAAGACTGATCGACATTTCGGGTTAGAATACCTCAGGAAGGGTCCAATCCATTCTTTTTCACCCACTAATGCTGTTCAACCTGTTGAGTTTTTCCAGCAGATTTTTTTTGCTCCAGATTCCTGTATCTTCAGTTCTTGGCATCTAATTTTGATAATCCCATCCATTATATCTGATTCATGTTTTTCATGTAATATTTTAGCAAAAGAAACTAAATGTGACCTTTTTTTGTTTTATCGTATTATCCACAATCTCAAAGCAATTTTCGGTTTCGGGATTAGTCCTGTCTCATCGTAAACACTCATGTAAAAATCAAATTTTCTGGACCATTTTTTAATGTTAAATTTATGGGGTCAACTATTCTATAGATACTACTTTTGAGGGGGCTGAAATTTCAGACTAGATTCCAAAATACCCTATCAGCAGCAGAAGTCCAAATGATCGCCGACCAAATAAAGAACAAAATAAAGAAGAAAAACACAATGAATTAAAGTAATAATAGAGTGAGAGGCTACTTGTCCCTCAAGCAGATGCTGATCTGCAGTGCCTTATGGTGGGTGCACGTTGACATGAGTAATTGGCTGCAAGTTTCAGTGCTATGCAACAAGTATTTCAGCACCATGATTTGACTGCTGTAGCATTTTCAATCTCTCAGCTGTAAAATTGCATCTCCCATTGCATGCCCACAGACGAAAAGCATTCCCCTCTCATTGTAAGGGTTAATTGCACCTCCTTTGCTGGTTTCGGCATCAACTGTAAAGATACTGATGAGATCTTGTGATGAAGCCCATTATGAAGCAGAAGTGATTTTAAAGAGATAGAAAATAAAACTCTCAACATCAACCAGAGCTACTTACAAAAAAAAAGCAGGAACAACTGTGTGCAAACACACTGCATGGGCTGGTGACTCAAGGTGAGGAACTCGGGCAGGCTGTGGACTGTGGAGACTGTGGTCAAGGAACTCACACCAGGATGTGGAACCAGGGTGCGGAGGGCACTGAAGGGCTCCTAATCGTTTCAGAGGTTCGGATCTGGAGATCAGGTTGCTGATGGTTTGGTCTGGAGTCTGTACGGCTGCTGGAACACTTGCTGACTTGGGGTGGGGGGAGAACTCTCTTTTGCTTTTTCTCTGAATAGGCACTTTCAGATAGGGCAAAAGTCCAAATGTATAAGCGGAGAACGCATAACCATGTACCTCTCTGAATGTGTGGAGACAGTCTCCGAGCTGTATAATCCAACCCTTCTCGGAGAGGGTTAATGGACTGAGTGGGGTTGATCTGAATGTACAGCTGTGCTAAGTGGCTGTTTAGGGGTGGGCTGATGATGCTTCAGCACATGACTCATCTCCCCACTCATCCCTCTCCCTCCAAGTCATGGGTAGCAGGAGCCTTCGGGGCAGTGGGAGCTGCCATCGGGGCAGGGGGGACTGTCGGGGCAAAGGGAGCAGGGAGCTGTCAGCAGGGACCATTGAGGCAGCGGGAGCCGGCGGCGGGGGGGGGGGGGGGAAATGGCTGGTGTGGGCTGGGACACCCACACTGGGCTGCTTCAGCCTTCAGGGTCACTCTCTGTGGCTCAAAATGTGTCAGGGCAATGGCCATCTTCCTTACCCATAATTCCCCATGCAGCTGGAACTGTTCTGGGAATTACAGAGTGGTTCCTGCTGCCTGGAGATTATGGCTAGGGAAGATGTCCATTGTTTTGCTGCATTTTTATGACGGTGGCGCTATGCCATCAGTCACCCTGGCCTGATGGATCCGGAGGGCGCTACGAGGCGCCTCTGGATATGAATGGGACACTGGAGCAGCCTTTTAGGGCTGCTGTCTGAAAGGTAAGTTCTTAGTTTTCCATCCACTCCTGTAGCCAGCCTCAAGGCAGAGGCCTGACATGAAATGGCCTAATGTAAGGGGCGCTTCAGGCAATTTCTGGCAATGGCGTATCTGTCTGCCTTACAGCAGACGAAAGCAATTTTGTGTAATATGACTCTGTTTTATTACATGGCAATAAACTGAAACTTGATCTGTTACCTGTGACTTTTACATTAGATATGTGGAAAATTCATTTTTTTCCCGCCAAAAATAGGTGATCAACTTTTATGTGAGTATGTAAGGTAATTCTTGGTGACTGAAACTGAAAGAATAATGCCAAGAATGTGGTCAGTGCTTTTAGTCAACAAGAAGCTTGGAATGAAGGCTAAGTAAGAAAGGATTTCACCTTCACACTTTTCAGAATGTTTTAGAAGTGTTGATTAGGATATACAAATGCCAATTTTCACATGACAGGCTACTTTAAATATGGTAGGGTCATCTGTTTCTTGTGGCTCAATCAGATATTCTCTGGAGTTCCCAGAAAAGGGTTTAGTTCCCTTCTTATAAATCCAATTGTTTCACTCTGCACCCTCTTTGTTCTCGACACAATGTCTCTTTGTAACCAAGTAAGGTGGCAAGACACCAGCCACACCTTTTCACTCACTCGAGTTTGTCAGTTGACTTTCTCGTGCTGGATGAGCAGGAATTTCCTTCAATTATATGCTCTTAGGCCAAAGATAGTCTGTTTGGGTTTCAATGCCAACCATTCCTTATCTACTATCAGATCCATTCCTTATCTACTATCAGAGGGTACAGGCCCTTCTGCCCACTGATTCCATGCTGACCATTGACATTCACACTACATTCATCAATTATATATTCTTCACACATGCTCCTCAATCTCTCCCAGATTCTACCACTCATCTGCATATGAGGAGCAATTTCCAGTGGCCAAGTAACCTATAACCCTTCAACCCTTTATGGTGTGGGAGGGCACCAGAGTGCTCAGAGGAAACCTGTGCAGTTACAAGGAGAATGTGCAAACTCAACATAATCCATGCCAGAGGTCAGGATTGCAGCTACTTCTCTAGCACTGTGCTGCAGTGGTTCTTCTCACTGCCCAATTGTGCCACTCCCTCTTCGTATCCACTGTCTTCTTCCTTTCTGGCATCTTTCTGAATGTGAACCTGACAGTTGACAAAAGCGTCATATCTGACCCAAAGATTAATGAGTTTCAAACCATCAATCTGTGCATCACATATACCTTTAAACACCCGGCACTGTCTTTGCCTCAGCTCATCTGCTCCCAATACACTCCCCAATGTCTCTGAAACAAAAAAAAATAACTTGTTCTCTTTGTGCAATGGGGTCATCTGGATTTTTGATTCCCTGTGTTCTAACTTCCATCATTCCTTGAAGCTTGAGCCATCCTTCCACTTCCTAACTTCATGGTAGTCCAAGAAGCAGGTCAAGTTTTGAAAGAAAAGTTCTTTAGTTGCTTTCAAAACCCTCAATACCTGTGCAATTTCCTCCAGCCCAATAATCCATGACACCTCTGCACTCCTCTAATCTGCCCTTGACCAACTCCAAAAGTAATTCTTTTGTCATACATCTGAGGTGAGAGTGTTCCTGTTGCTAATGTCTAATTAACTTAAAGGAAATATTATAACAACCAATATTTTTGCTACTCAACTGCTGGCAATAGTAAGGAATAACTGTTGAATAAATTGTCCTAGATCTTTTGCAAAGAATATGAGAAAATACAAAGAGTGTATTAACATTATCAGTGATGAGGGTTCATTGTCATACACACAAAACAATGTTCACATGCATTCTTACTTGCTGTAGTCACACAGGTATGCAGGATACAGCAACTACAATAGTATATATTAAATTACCACAATATTTCTGTCGGGACAAAGGGAGCTGTCAGCAGGGACTATTGGGACAGCAGGAGCCGGCGGGGGGGGATGGCTGGTGTGGGCTGGGACACCCACACCGGGCTGCTTCGGCCTTCAGGGCCACTCTGTGGCTCGAAATGCGTCAGAGCAATGGCCGTCTTCCTTACTCATAATTCCCCATGCAGCTCGAAATATTCACAAGACAGAAAAATAAATAAAAGCATAGCTGGATAAATATTCATAGTTGTAGTTAGTCCAAGAAAAAAAGTGATGCTTCCATAGTGCAGACAGATCTTCTGGTGATCCTGGGCTAGTTTAAGATTAGGGTAGTAAGTGAGGTTCAAGATCCTGATGGCTCTTTGAACCTAGAATGGCTGGATTTTGAGCTTCTGTACTTAAAGGTAGCAGCGAGAAGAGATTGTGACCAGGCTTCCTTCTTGAGTCAGCACCTCGTCTTCAATGGATGGGAGGTTGATGCCTACTGTGGACTTGGCTAGGTTTGCCACTTTATGCAGCCTGAGCAATTGATTGATGGAACAATTACAAGGGCTGCATTTTTTTTTGTTCTTGTGTCAAATGGTATTAGATTTCAGATTTATTGTCAGAATACATACATGTCATCATATAAACCATGAGATTTTTTTCCTGCGGGCAAGGCAGAATGACCACTTATTGGCAGTGCAAAAAGAAAAAAAGGACACAGTGTACACATGTAAACAAATAAAGAGTCTGATGGTGGAGGGGTAGCAGCTAATCCTGAACCTAGTGGTACGAGTCTTGTGGCACCTTTACCTCTTTCCTGGTTGTAGCAGCGAGAACAGAGCATGTGTTGGGTGGAGTGGATCCTTGATTATTGCTGCTGCTGTCTGACTGCAATATCCATGTAGATGTTTTTGATGGTGGGGAGGGTTTTACCCCTGATGTCCTGGGCTGTATCCATTACATTTTGTAGGGCTTTCTGCTCAGAGGCATTGGTGTCCCTATACCAGACCTTGATACAGCCAGTCAGCACACTTTTCACCACACATCTGTGGAAATTTGCTAGGATTTCTGATGGCATTCCAAACCTCCGCAAACTTCTGAGGGAGTAGCAGCACTGAAGTACTTTCTTCATGATGTCATTTGTGTGATGGGTCCAGGAAGTGACTGTGAAGAACATAAATTTGATCACCCTCTCCACTTTTGATCCCTCAGTGTGCACTGATTTTACCCGTCTGTTTTTCTGTACCTGGTCAACAATCAGCTCCTTAGTTTTGATGACATTGAGTGCGAGGTTGTTGTTGGTGCAGCATTTAGCCAAGTTTTCATTCTCCTCACCTCTTTATATGCAACTCACTACCATGGTAATGTCAGTGAACTTGTAGATGGTGTTGCTGTTATACAAGCCACACAGACATAGGTGTAAAGAGAGTATATCAGGGGGCTAAGAACATTATGAACCAGCTCTCAATTTAGGAGAGAGCTCACTGAGCATTTAACCTTATTTGCCTTTGATTGTGACATCCTTGCTCTCCAATTCTGATTTGCTGTTTTTCTATTTGTAACAAAATTGAGGGGTTCAAGCCATGAACTCAGAAGAAATGGAATTCCAACTGGATTTCAGAATTTGAAGTCTACATTGTGTTCCAACAGAATTACTCTTTAATATACGCAAATCTCTTCTATCTGCATCCGATCCATATCCGTCCACCCTCTGATGTTCACCTGTCCATCTCTCACCTTCTTCAATTCCTTATCATATCTGCTTCCACTGCTACTCCTGGCACCTACCACTCTTGTTTAAAAAAAAAACTTGCCACTCACATGTCCTGTAAATTTCCTCTTCCTGTCTTTGTCTTGTACAAATGTCCACTAATAGTTAATATTTTACTTTAGGATAATTATTCTATCTATTTACCTTTATCAATGCTTCTCATAATTTTATCATTTGTTTATTATAATCTAGTTGTGCAACCAATGAAACAGCGATTTCCGGCCCTCGGTGCAAAAACATAACATGCATACAGAGAAGTGATACAATGTAGTCAGTACAGTATATATTTATATACCTATCAACCTATCTTCATTTATGTATCAATACATTTATTTCTCTATGCATTTATTTTAAAGTGCATTTATTTAAAAAATATTTTTATTGATTTTTATGGTAATAAGTTTGTATAGTACAATTATGGAATGTGCTACGGAAAAAAAGACAAAGAAAAGCACTACAAAAAAAAATCATCCATGTGAATTCCCAAAGCACAGCCATAATAATAAAGAATGGATATAATAAATTTAAATTTTCCAAACCCCTGACTTTAAACAAGTTTGAAAGTTAACGTTGATGAAACAAAGTAGCTCATTCTGAAATGGGACAACACATTGCCAAAGTTCTGTATTAACTCAGAACCTAGAGATTATGCTAATAGTCCATGAATGGGCCCCATAATATTTGGAACCTAATGTTTGAATCATTTATTGCGTACCTAATTTTTTTCCAAATTTAAACAGGACATTATGTCCCTTACCCATTGTGCATGAATAGGTGGGGTACTATCTTTCCATTTAATCAAAATAGCTTGTCGGCCAGCAATGAAGTTCAAGATAAAATGCGACATTTAATTGGAGTTAGTAAAACATATTTTCTCCAAGAGTTCGAAACAGAGCAACTAAGGGATTTGGTTCTAATTTTAAATTGAGAATCACCAATAATATTTGAAAAAGCTCTCACCAATATTTTCCAAACTGGGGCATGTCCAGAACATGTGAACTAGAGAAGCATCACAAATTTTACACTTATCATAATGAAGTTTTATATCTGAGTAAAAATGAGGTAATTTGTGTTTAGACTTGTGGGTCCTCTAAACCACTTTGAATTGCATCAGACAGTGGTGAGCACACAGAGATGTAGTGTTAATCAGTTTGAGAATAGAGCCCCAAACCTCATTGGACAATGAAAAGTTCAAATCCTGCTCCCAGGCATTCTTAATTGGACTAAAGGGGTGTGTCTTAAACCAGTCAATTTGTCATAAATAACAGATATTAAACCATTAGCAGAAGTTGTAATCCAAAAAATGTATCAAGAATATTTACCTTGGGAGCTCTCGGAAAATCCAGGATCTGAGATTGAATAAAATGCCTGATTGGTAAATACCTGAAAAAATGAACGTTTGGTAAATTGAATTTTCAACCAATTGTTCAAAAAATGCAAAACTTTTATCCAAGGTCTTTAAATCATTTAATATTCAATCTATATCAATCATTTAAAGCAGAATCCTGCAAAGAAGGCTGAAAATGATGATTGGACATAATAGGGCTTGCAAGAGAAAAGACCTAAAATCCAAAATACCTTCTAAACTGCACCCATTTTCTCAAACTGTATTTAACAACCAGTTTGTCAATTAATTTATATGAGACCAAAGAAAGCAAGGATCCAACAAATACTGAGATAGAAACATTTTTGGTGGAATTTAATTCCATTTTTATTCAATCAAGATGGTTAAATCTATTGTGAAATTGTAAAGAACAAAAGGTTACGTATATTGACCACCAATAATAAAATTTGAAATTAGGAAGTGAGATTTATTTAAATGGGGTGACTTTCCTTGCCATATGTAGGATGATATAAGCAAATCAAGAGAGTCAAACAACAATTTAGGAACAAAAATTGGTAGAATGTTCATTTTAATAGAATTAATATGACCAAAGAGATAGAAAAAGGAGACCATTTTGTTAAAGACAGTTTCACATGCTTAAGTAAAGCAGAGAAATTTTCCCTATAAAGGTGCTTATGATTCTTTGTAAGTAAATTGATCTTTCACAATCTTAAAAGGAAAATTAGAATACATTAGTACAGGAAAATTTAAGGAAGAAGTTCATTTTTGTGCACATTTAACATACCCTGAAAACTGATTAAATTGAGAAGGCAAAGGAGTATCAGGGTTTAATATGAAAATCAAAAGTTCATCTGCATATGTTCAGTTCCTTTTCTATTGATCCCTGAAGTATCTCTGCTCTCACAAAATGCATTTGCTAGAGACTCTAAGGCCAAATCAAAAAAGTAATGGACTTAAAGTCAGCCTTGATGTGTACCCCATTGGAGAATGAAAGGATTTGATTGTTGTAAGTCAGTAAGAATTGAAGCAGCAGTACCTGAAAATAATAATTTAATCCATGTAATAAAACATGGTTCAAAATTATATTTTTCCAAGATTGTAATTAGATAATCCCACTCCACCCTGTCAAATGCTTTTTCTGCATCTAATGAGAAAAAAACATTTGGGGACTTCAGTGGGAGAGGAATACAATATATCCAATAAACAATGTATATTAAAATAAGAATAATGACTTTTAATAAAACCAGTCTGATCTTCTGAAATAATTGATGGTAAAATGTTCTCTAACCTACGAGCCAAAATTTTAGCCAAGACCTTCATATCAACATTCAATAAAGAAATTGGCCTGTAAGAGGATCTTTTCCCTTTTATGCTATGAGCGATACGTAAGCTTTATTAAAAGATGGTGGAAAATTGCCTGTTTAAAATAATAATTTAACATAGAAGTTAATTGGAGAATGAGCAATTTTGAAAAGGATTTGGCAAAACTCTGCAGGATATCTATCCAGTCCTTGAGTTTTACCTGATTGTAATGAAGAGATAGCAAAAATAATTTCATCTTGTGAAATAGATTCTTCCAAACTTAAGCGATTATTCCGAGAAAGTGTAGGAATATTTAAGATTTCCAAAAAAAAGCCATCATCAAACTATTATTATTAATCAACTCAGAGGTATAGAGCCTAGAATAGAATTCCCTGAATGTATCATTTATTACCTCTGTGGTAATATTACTGTCATCCATTCGGAACTTAGTAATTTGTCTCTTAGCTGCAATTCCCTTCAATTAATTGGCAACACTGCCAGATTTTTCACCATAAATATAAAACTGGCTTTAGGACTTTAAAAGTTATTATTCAATGGGGTAGTTGAAAGAAGATCAAATCTAATTTTAATTTCAACTCCCCTTTTATATAATTCTGCATCTTTAACATGGGCACATTGTTAATCTGTTTTTTACATTTGATTTAATCTTTCTTTATTAGTCTTTATATTAGCAGTAAAGATATAATTTTCCCTCTAAGATGAGCTTTAAAAGTTTCCCAATCAAACTAGAAATTGTTGAAGAGGAACTTGTGTTAAAGAAAAAAATCTGCTCCTCCATAAATTTCAAAAATTAATTATCTGAAGTTTTAGTAGAATTAAACCAGTGTCTTTTTTATAGGAGGAAGATGTTGAAAATTCATAGATAAGATAACAGAAGCATGGTCAGATATCTCTATTCTATGATATTCACATGATCGGGTCAATAAAATCAATTGATTGTCTATTAAAAATAATTAATCCACGAGTAAGTATGATGAACAGGAGAAAAAAATATTCTCTCCTATTGGGGTTTAAAAAAAGCTAAACATCTGAGATACTAAAATTTGATTTTTTAAAAATGAATAAATTACAAAATATCAGATATGTTCAAAGTAGCAAGTTTAGAGGATGAAGTGAATGATCCACAGCATTTAAAGTCTCCCTTCAGCAGTAATGAGTAAAGATTATAATCTGGTAAAGCTGTGGAAAATAAACTTTCAAAAAAACTCGCATTATCAATGTTTGGGGTGTATACATTAGCAAAAACTTCCATTTTATTATATAATTTGCCTGTAACGATAATGTATCAACCATTTTTATCTGACTTAACATTATGATGCACGAAAGGAATGTTTTGGTTAATTAAAATAGAGATCCCCTGGCCTTAGCTATGAAAGAGGAATGAAAAAGTTGCCCTCTCCATTTTGACATAAAATGAGAATTATTACAGCTATGAATATGTAATTCTTGTAAGAAAACAATCTCAGATTTCAGTTGTTTAACATGTACAAAGACCTTTCTTCTCTTATTGGACTGTTTAAACATTTCACATTCCAATTGAGGATTTTGATAAGATTACATGTTTTTTAATAAATGTAATAAAGAAAACCATGGATGAATTATCACCAAACTCCAGGTGACCAACTTGAAGCCTAGAAGTAATGCAGCTTACTCAGAACTTAAAGCCATAACAGCATTATAAACCCATGTCTTAAACCAAAATACCCACCCTCCTTCCAAAACAACCAGAATTGGAAGGTTGCTGTTTAGACTAGCAGTGATTTTTAACTGCAAAAAGTATTCTGCTGTAAATTCTAATTATAGTTCCTTTTTTTTTCCAAAAATTAATATTAATGATTCCAAACCATATAAACTTCTAATTAAAGCTACAACCAAAGTAAATAACAAAGTAATTACATTAAAAATTCACACTCCTGTCTGTAATGCATGCACACGAATATTCATACACTCTTTACCATGGTACCCTATAAAATAAAGTGTGCACTTAATGCATTAATGTCTCAAGTGTTTCTAAGCAATGAGTATCCAAAGTATCAAAAAGATGTGCCCTTAATACTAAAAGAGCAATTAATGTATAAATCTCTGGATACTTCCCATTTAGATTTTCAAGCTCAATAGAACAAATAGCCGAAAAATATACATGGCAAACTTTAAAGTTTCCCACACATAAATTGGACTGTACGCATAAATATTATTATAACAGTTAGCATTATTTCCCATAGTCATCTAATTACTGAGCGCTTAAACACCTACAACATTTCATGCACAATTAATAAGTAACTTACTAAGGTAACGAATGTCGATCATTATTATTAAGATAAAATTATTGTATTCAACTTAATATTCTCATCTCAGAAAAAAATAATTAAAATGTAATAAAATTAATAGAAAGTGAAACAAACTTAGATAACTATAAATCAAATAAGTACATTATCTCTTCCAATTAACAAAAAGAACAGCCGAACTTCGCCCAATCAAGAAAAGAAAATAAGAAGTTTCAGACACCAAAAACAATTCATGCCAGACTTGATATTGAAGGCAAATCTTCCAAGAATTTTGTGCTTCTTCTACCGAATTCAAAAACTTGTTGTGACCATTGAAGGGAGTGAGTCGGAGGCATGCTGGGTATAACAAAGCAGATTTGAATCCTTTCTTGTACTGTTCAGTCATGACTTCTTTATATTCTAAACACAGATTCATCACTTCAGGACATAGATCATCAACAATCTGATTTGTTGTTCACGATATTGAAGAGTTCCTTTCTGATCCGCTTCATAAATTACTAGATCTTTTATTTGGTAGCCATGAAACTGAAGAATAACTGAACATGGGTTGGATCCGGAGCTGTATTGGGAATCAGAGAGAGGTGTGCTCTGTTGAGTTCAGTCTTAGAATGAAAGAACTCCTTTCCAAATACTTCCAAAAACATCTCTGAAAAGAAGTTGGTCAGTTGGCCAGATTCTGTATCTTCAGCCAAGCCCAAAATTTGAATATTCTGTCTTCTGCTTCTGCTTCTGGTTTAAGACATGGGTTTATAATGCTGTTATGGCTTTAAGTTCTGAGTAAGCTGCATTACTTCTAGGCTTCAAGTTGGTCACCTGGAGTTTGGTGATAATTCATCCATGGTTTTCTTTATAACATTTATTAAAAAACATGTAATCTCTTCAAAGTTAATTTAAAGTTGCTAGCAGACAGACCCAAGCAAAGATCCTCTAATATATCCACATGATCATTGACTGTTTCTAAGTCTTGCTCTACAGACCCCAAACAACCATCAATATCAGATAACAACTCCAAAACCTTTCCAAGTATAGATATAACTTTACATTGACTTTCTTTCATAGTTTTTGTTATCTCCCATGTACGATTGTTTAAAAGATCAGAAATGGAGTCCATAGTCCAAGCAGCAGGCTCTTCCTCCTTTTTGTTGTTTTTTTTTCCAGCTTTAGCACCCCTCGTAGCTATTTAAAAATAATTAGTAATGATAAGTAAAAGAGGGGCAAAGTATAAAGCACCTTGGTTGAAATGTTAAAAATGAATGAATGGAAAAAATATTTAAAAAAACCACAACACATAACTTCTGCTGCTAACCCACACAGTAGCCAACTGGAAGTCAGCTCGATTATGTATATATTTCTATACTTTTATTTATAGAAAATAAATAAATATTGCTTGATAAATAGTAGAGCCTCAGAGGGTTCATATGAGAAGTTCATTTAGTCATCAAGCAGTCTCACGGCCTCTGGGAAGAAGCTGTTCCTTATCCTGGTGGTTGTGGCATTGATACTCCTATATCTCTTTCCCAACAGGAGCAGCTGAAAGATGATGTGTGTGAGGTGATAGAGTTCCTCAATAATTTTGTACAGCCTTGAGGGGGGTGGGGGGGGGGGGTGCAGGGAGGAGAGAAGGGGAACCTAGTGATACTCTGCCACTCTTGTGGATTCACCTCAAATCCAATTTTCTACACTAATGGTATCATACTGTGATGTAGCTGGCCAAGAAGGTGCTGATAGAGCTCCTGTAAAAAGGCTGACAGGATGGTGGCTGGTGGCTTGACCTGCCTCAGTCTTCTCAGGAAGTGCAGACTTCTATCAACTCTCCTCTCAGCCTGTAATGCTCCAGATACAACAACCCAATTTTACCCAACCTCTCCCTGTTGCTCTAATCTAGGCAGCATCCTAGTAAATGTCTTCTATGCCCTTTCCAAACCCTCCTCCTTACTGTAATGGGGCCCCAAAATTGCACATAATACTCCAATTGCAGCTTATCCAAGGCTTTATAAAGCTATTACGTGATTTCCTTACTTTTGCATTCAGTGCCAGCACCAATGAGGGCAAGCATGTCATATAACTTTATCATGGCTGTTAAGGGCCCTGTCATTAACTGTATATTTTCCTTTTATGTTTAAATTGCAAAAATCCATCTGCCATTTCTCTGCCCAATTTTGTTACTGATTCATATCCTGCTATGACCTTTGATAGCTCTTTATATTGTCCACAACTTCACCAATCTATGTATCCATGTCATTTATATACATCACAAACAATAGGGATCCCTGCTCTGATCACTACTGAAAACACCACTGGTGACGGACCTCCAGTCAGAATAACACCACTACACTTTATCTTCTTTGGGCCAGTCAATGCATCTGTACCTTCTGGATCAGCCTGCCATGAGGGACCTTGTCAATGGCTTATGAAAGTTCACTTAGAAAAACCACTGCTCTACCCTTGTCAATCACCTCCTCCAAAAAAATCTCAGTTAAGTTTCTAGACATGTCCTGCCCTGCACAAAGCCATGTTGACTTTGCTTAATTAGACCTTGATGAAGGGCTCAAACCCGAAATGTCGGTAATGTATCCTTATCTTTGCTATATGAGGACACTGTTTGACCTACTGAGTTTCTCCAGCAGTGTTTACCTCAACCACCGTATCTGCAGACTTTCATGTTTGATTTCTTAATCAGACCATGCCTCACCAAATGCACATAAATTCAATCTTTATGTATCCTTTTGAATAATTTTTGTGCAGAGATTTTGAGACTCAGTGGAGTATGATTTACTGGATTATCCATATTTTCCCTCTTGAACCATGGAATGACATTGGCTACTCTCCAGTCCTTCAGGGCTTTGCCTGTTGTGGTTTCCCCATGAAACTTCATCTCCAAAGAAACCAGGCAAGTCAGACCACAGCTTCCATTTATCTTGAATGGGACAGCACTCCAACACAATGTTTCCTTTCTGATATATATTACTCATGATTATTGTTTCAGGTCAAAAGAAATATCAAGTTTTGTTTTTAAATTTTCTGTTGGTATCATCTCTCACAATGGCCTAAATTTTAATGTGTATTGTGTTATTGGATTGCATACTGTAATTTTTAATTCTGAGTTCAGATCCTGATTTATAATTCAGTCCAATTTGGTTAATTAGTTAAGAGCAGTTGATGGAATTTACTGCCCATTTGTGCATTAATAACATGTTGACAGCTTTATTGCAAAATCTGGTTCAATTCTCTCTTCCTCTTGTTTGATCCTCTCTTTTCCCTCTTCTGCGCACTTCCAATCTTTCATGCATGTGCTCGTGTCCTGTACCTTGATCCCTCTGCTTCAATCACTTTCTCTAACTTTACAGCTATTAGCTGGTTAATAGCACATATGCAAAATCTTGTCTGATATTTCATCCATATTCGTGTTTTAACCTAGGATTGCACCAATAGTATTGTGTTATTGAGACTGAGCAATGGGAAACTTTACAGCCCATCAAAACCATTCACTGAAAGACAATTCATAATCAGTCTTTTGGTTTATTCAATTGATAATGATAATAATGAGTTTATTGGCATATACATTGTACAATGTACATGTGCACTGAAATTCTTGAGTACTGCAGCCCAACAGCTACTTCATTTAAAAGAACTCAATAGTGTATGACAAATTAAAATTAATAAATACAAAAGAGAGAGAGTTAGAAAATATTCACAATTCTTATCATGCAAGAGAAAATAAATTGTGGTGTGTTTCAATAGTGCAGACAGTCCTTGTGTGGTTTCACAGTCATCCATGATGAGTGAAACAAGAGTCTGATTGTTGAAAAGAAAATGTTCTTGAACTTGGAGGTGCAGCTCTTCAAACTTCTCTGCCTTCTACCCAAAGGTAGATTGTGATCAGGGTGATGGGATTTCTTTGTGATGTTGGGGTCCTTCTTGAGGCAGTAACTCTTCCATCGATGGGAGAGGCCGGAGCCTGTAATGGACCTAGCTATGTTTGCTCCTTCCACAGCCTTCTGCGTTCTTGGTTACTCAAATTTTCAAACCAGTTTGTGATGTAACTCGTCAAAATGAATGTGCTTAACCTATTCCTTTATCTCTAAGGACAGGATGTGGTGGATGCTTCATCAGAATTATCCCACTTTAAGTTTAAAGGACATTTAAACATGACGAACATGGGTGGGAAATATGCAGAAGAATATGGGCCAAATGCAAGCAAATAGAACTAGCTCAAGTAGGCACTTTGGTGTGTAGACAAGTTGGGGAAAAGAGCCTGTTTCCATGCTGTAGAACTTTGACTTGAATACAATTTGCATGTACAAGACCTGTTCAAGGAGGTAAAACTTATTTTTAAAAAAACAGATGTGAGAAATATGAAACAAAAATAGAAAAATTCAGAGTTTGACAAAGGATTATAAACCCAAAGATGCTACCTGATTTGTTGATCTGACCAGCATTTTCTGTTCAACAAGCCTCTCACACTTGCAAGTGGTCCCAGCCTTTAAAGTGTCTAATGTGAAAGGAAAATCTTCTCAACTCTGGCATCATGACGTCATTTCATGCAGGGATTGACTGCCTCGACCCCTAGAAAAATCCCTGGTGTCTGCAGACACCAGCTTTGCAATTTTGCAAGTATAGAATGAGCAATTGCACTGTGGGATTGAAATGATGCTTTTATTTTTGGATGGACACATTAAACCCAGAGGGGAAGTGTGCTGCAGATGTGCTGGAGAGCTGAGATAATGCATTCCTCCTGTGAAGTCAGTTTTATATTGAAATAGCGGGAACATTGGGAAAGGTATCTAAAAACTGTGATTTAAAAAATCAGATGACTTTAAAAAGAGTTTAAATCAGTGAAAAAGTCATATACACAAACAAAAATGAAAAATGGCTTTTGCAGACTGGGAGGATAGGGAGGTGCAACAAATCCTCACCCTAAGGTTGGAGGAGGGAGCTGAGTATGAATTAATGGGTACAATTAAAGATGGACAATTTTATGAGGACATTGCATTGAAGGTCAGGGCAATGGGGTATCAGAGGGACAAAAAAAAACCCAGGTCATTAACAAGACCCTAAGGAAGAGGCTTCAACATAATGGGAGGAGGAGTGCAGACCATCCTGACTGGCCTTATTTTAACCTGGCATATGACATCTGGAGAACAAGCAGGCAAGCTACACCATTCTTCCATGTAGGTAACCTGCAGGCTAGGAGCTGTTGCTTAATTCCTTGAACCCAGTTCACAAACTGAGGAGGAGGAGGAAGTTGCAGGAACTCGATGCCCCTTGTATCTTGTCTGTCACATATCCATCAACCACCTCTGGTCCCTCATCCACTCCTGGTGTCTTCCCCCAACCCCCAGCCTGTATCTCAGCCTCTGCCTTAGCCCCTGGCACTACCTAAGCTGACCAGCCAGACCGCAACTGATCAGACAACACAGGCGAAAACGCAGGAATCATACCACCTACTGTACTGGGAACTGGAAAGACCTCCAATTCAATTTTTTTCACTGTCAATTCTGGTTTGAATCAATGGTTAAGATATGGCATTTAATTCACATATGTGTTTCACTGCTATCCAGTGGGCAGCAGGAGGCAGAAATGTAAGAAACCCATAAAGAGACAGGAGGATACAGCTGTGATACATGGGCTGATATTGGAAGTAGACATGATTAAGACAAAAAGAGAATGGGATTGAAGGGAGAGGCATATGGAGATGTTGCAGGGGCTGATGCAGGAGCAGCATCTGGCACAATGACAGAGTACAAGTCAGGAACGTGCCAATGAAAGATAGGAGTGCCAGGCTGATATTGATGGATTTGCATGATTGATAACTGACATAAGGCAGGAGATGCGGTCCCAGGCTTCAGTGATAACGAGACTTTCCTCTTCCAACGAATTAATTGCACGAGTCGCTTGGCCCTCCACCATCCATTCTCCTTCCTCCATTGGCAGAATCTATATCTAATCATTTCTACAGGCACCTCTAGTGACCTTTGTGACAGCCAAACGCATTCTCCACAACAATTCTTGTGGAGCTCAGGGTGAAGTTGAATGTGTGCTTACACGATGTTGCGTGAACCCTTTCGTCAGCCACTTTTTCAGTGGGTAGGCGGGATCACCGACCAAATGTGCAGGTATTTCCTCGCCATCAACATTTCTGGAGATCTGTGATTAAAGTCAATGAAAGTGTGTGGATGACTCTGAGCAGAAGGGAACAATGGCAGTGTCAACTCACCAATATCATGTGTCCTGTTCAAAGCAGGAGTCTATCTAACACTTTAGATGATAACACGAACATGTTAAAGCATCATCATGCACTGTGTCATATTCACTTATGTCACTGAGGAATAGATGACTGGCTCCATACTCAACCATCTGTAAATGGGAGAGTTGAGAAGAACTCGAAGATCATGGGTGTGACCTGGCCAACCCACATACACATCAGTGAAGCTGTTATAACACAGAAGGTGAAAACTAGACAACATGATGCTTACATTTTCAGGTGAGGAAAAATGATATTAATGGAAATACCATCCTTACCAGCAGTTGTGGTCGACAACAACTTGAGGAACGATGGAGTGCCACCCTTTTCGATAGTAGTAGAATGCTAGATCATCTAGTGGAGCAATGATGGGAATATGTGTGCCATTGATGGATACCCGCCACTTCTTTCAAATGCCTCCATTGTTTCCAGAAGATGCTCTCCAGTGAGCAGCCCTATGAAACATGGCATGAGATTCTTTTTCACCATTGCGGTCACCTGCTTGACCTCCGTAAATATAGTGGAGATACCAACACCGAAAAGAACACTAATGGAACGATACTCTCCTGGAGTGACATACCACCACAGGGCTATTGCAAATCTGACCTGGGGTTCCAGTGGACATCTGAATTTCATGTTTGTAAGCCTCAGGTGCAGCCCCAATATCCCAGCAATAAAATCAAATGAGGCACGAGACATTTGTAGATTCTTACGCCACAGATCATCATTGTATTTTTTTGAAGATTTCATTCCAGAATACAGGTCCCTGAGGTCTCTCCCTCTTCTACATCCTTCTACTATTATATACCCTTTCAAGATACCTCATTTTAACCAAACATTTCTGATGTCAGACTCTCAGCTCACCCACATTTCTCTTGAAACACATAGAACCATAGAACATTGCAGCACAGAAACAGGCTCCTTCAGCCCTTTTTTTGCCTAGTCAATGACTGCACCCAGTCCATGACCTGTACAGTCCATGTACCTGTCGAAATTCTTGAATTTTAAAGTTGAATCTGCATTCAGCTCATTCCACACTCCCACCACTCTCTGTGTGAAGAGGTTTCCATTCATGTTTCCCCTAAACTTTTCCCTTTCACCCTTAACCACGGCCTCTGGTTTGTATCTCACCTGCCCTCGGTGGAAAAAGCCGACCTAAATTTACTCTGTCTGTCCCCTCATAATTTTAAATACCTCTATCAAATCTCCCCTCATTCTTCCACGCTCCAGGGAATAAAGTTCTAACCTGTTTAACTTTTCCCTGTAACTCAGTTCCTGAAGTCTGGGCAACATCCTAGTAAATCTTCTCTGCACTCTTTCAATCTATTGCAAAATATCATTAATATTCTGCCTCCTAAGTTCAGGTGTCCGCTGTGTTTTTTTATTAGAACCCTTTACTCTTTGCCTCAACTTGTAAATAAGGAGGTTGATTAGACCAGATTGCCTGGTGATAGATTCAAAAATCTTCAGGACATCCAAAGCAATCTGTCTTATGTCCACCATTGTACAGAATGAGATGATGTCACTTCCGCCTTTTGCATGTTGCATCATTCTGGCACTTCCGATTGAAAGTAGAACAGAGCTAACACCGGGGATGACTCCTTGCAAGTGTGAAACCATTCATGGTCCCAGTTAGGACTGATTAAGTGTTAAAAGCCAAACCCCTATTCCTATCCCAAGACATTGAACGGCCAATTTAGTGGAACACAAATGTGAAAACAGCTTTAGATTCTATACGAGTTTGCATTGACTCCTTGTATAATGTCAGAAATTACTAGCCCCTTTCACACGCGTCCCACTAAATCGGCCGTTCAGTGTCCTGGGATAGGAATGGGGGTTTTCACACTTGACCACTCCTGTGACAGTGAATGCTTTCATACTTACAATGGGCCATCCCCGGGGTTAGGACAGTTCTACCATCTGGTGATGTCATGACACATCGAACGATGGTGAACCTGCCCTAAATCCTGATCAATGTATTATGATCTTATATTTGAACAAAATTAATCATGCCTAATTATAACATAATTAAGCTTTATGAAAAGCACAGTATAAGTCCTTTAGCCCCTGTTGTTGCTGTGCCAATCTATATAAGGGACCATGGGAAAGTGCTAGCAATAAATAGCAATAGCGGACAATTTTTAAACAGCATGGGAAAGTTGGTAGCGCTATTGCACACAATTTAAACAGTATGGGAAAGTTGGTAGCGCTATTGCACACAATTTAAACAGTATGGGAAAGGTGGTAGTGCTATAGCACACAGTATAGAAATAACGTGAGGGAAAAAGTGATGGCAGACCTGCACTCCCAGAATACCATGCAGCAGAGAAAGGGCTGTGTGCACGGTTGGATGAACAGAGCACACGTGGAGGGGATATTTGCCACATGACATTCTGGGAAGTCAGGTCTGCCATCATTTTTCTCACGGTCTTTATAAATTGTGTGCTATTGCGCTACCAATTTTCCCACGCTGTTTAAAAATTATCTGCTATTGCTTTTTATTGATATTTCCTCTCTCTCTCACCCCCACTGCAGCTTTCCCATGGCAAACTTTATACCTTAATTTTAATCTTCCTTCACATTCCTGCACTTGCACAAAAACTTGGGTCATTCAATCCCACAATGCAATTGCACATTCTATACTTGCCAGATTGCAATGCCAGCATCTGCAGATGCTAGGGAATATACTAAGGGTCGAAGATGTCAATCCCTGGCGTGAGATGACATCATCTGGTGCTGACATTGAGACAATTTTTCTTTCATACTAGACTCTTTAAAGGATAATTGGCTGTTAATTCCTGGGATCACTTGCAAGTGTGAAAGGGGCTATAGGCGAGTAGTTGTACAACTTGATATGGTTCCAAACTCAACAGCTTTCAACATTTCTCTTGTAACCGACCATTACAAAGAATCACACACACACACACACACACACACACACACACACACACACACACACACACACACACACACACACACACACACACACACAGTGTGGCAGGTTAAGCTCACTCCTTTATTAGGGCTGGAAAGGCTGCTTTTATACTGTTCAAGTTCCCGCCATTTTTGCTGATTGAGTGAGTCATCCATATAAATAACAATAGCGTGCGGGAACATCCATGCATATAAATGCCCTTCTTCCCCAGCCTGTTTCTGCTCAGTTAGCTGGGTAGTTTGACTGATGACATTTTAGGGCTGTTGGTCTGATGCTGCCCCAGCTTCTACCCCCGCCGGTTCATTGTCCTGGGAGTTGTTTTAGTGATCTCTGTCCGCGTCTGCTGCTGTGTGATGTGCTAGCCCAATCTCTGCAATTGCGGGCCACCACACTCTCATAGATTGCCTTACTATTCACCAAAGTTCCAATAACTTGAAAGGATAAAAATAAAGTGAAACAAGAAAGTCTTCAGATGCTATGATCATAATAAATACATAGAATTGCTGGAGAAACTCAGCAGGTCCCACGTTCATAGGAGCCAAAAAATATATACCTTGACAACGGATTCAGGCCAGAAATGTTGGTTGTATATCTTTGCCGCTTGTGGATACTGCGGGGACTGCTGAGTTTCTCCAACAATTTTGTGTATTTATTAGGATAAAGATGATGCTGTTTTGTAACACTTATCTGCACAAGAATTGGCAATGAATGTATCATCTGCCACATAGTGAGCTTAATAATCACAGTTTCAAAAGGGACTTTTTCCATTTATTTTAACACTGCTTTTGGCTTTTGTTTGAAGTAGACGAAGAATTATTGGAGGAATTCAGCAGGTCAGATGGTGCCTATGGATAGCAAAGGTCAGTCATGGTTTCCAGTTGGAACCCTTTATCAAGATCCTAGCACCAGCAGTCTTTGTGTTTCTCATGTGTTTGAAATAGGCAGCACTCATAGAATCTTAGAATCAGGCAGCACTGAATAAGGTCCTTGGGCCTAATGAGTCGGCACTGATCAAATTCAAGATTATTATCATCTGACTGTACGTATACAACTTGACAAAATGGCTTTTTTCTAGACCATAGTGCACATACATACAGACCAACCTTTTTGTTCCTCTGTACCCTTGGGCATTTTTATAGGTTCCCGTGTACCCCTAAAAATTAAGGATAAAAAAAACATGACATTGTGCAATCTGACTGCAGATTACAACACCATGTATTCTACAGTAGTGGTTATTCTCTCAGACCCAATATACCCCCTGAAAAGTGTAAATGTACCACTGGGGGTACATGTGCCCCATGTTGGGAACCCCTGGATAAGAAGATAAAGATCCATCTCAGAGCAGATGGACGTGGATTACAAACTGCCTCAAACTCGAGGGATTTCCAAGATGACAACCATTTTATTTTCAATATCACTCCAAACACAGAGGGATTATTTTCTATCTTCTCTCCTTCTATTTTTTGTCCCAACAATAATTCTTTATTGACTAAGTTCAAGTTTTTGTTCGCTTAATTTCCGTCGGCTTCGTACAGCAATTTCTGTTGACAATGTAGTGACTTCCTTCCTATTCACTTATATTCGCTTGGAAGCTGTTAGGCGTTTGTCTGCAATGCACTTTCAATCATTTACATGTACAAGTTTAGTTGTATTTAAATCCTTTATTGTTAACATGCAAAACGTGTAAACTTCTTTTCTGATACTCTATGCAGTAAATTCTTAACAGCAAAATATTCATAAATGTTAATGAGGCCAAAACGATAGGTCAAATGATACTTAATGATATTGTTAACAGAAATGGTCAACCCCTAACTTACCTTCCTTCTGGTTTCCCACTGCCGACATTGACTTTAGAACCTCACTTTAAACGTGCGCATTACTCCTGTGCATGCTCCTTGGTGCGGTGCACTGGCCCTGGCTCCCACCGCTATGCTGCCGAGCTGAATGCACACGTGTAACCATGCTCCATGGTGCATATGTACTGGCCGACATGCTGGTCCCTGGCTGACACCTCCGCCGCCGGGGGGGGCGAGCCAAGAGCACATACGCCACCACACTCCGGCTTCATAAATGGTGCTGGCCCTTGTGCATGCACCGACAGGAAGAGGCCTGCAGACCTGGAGGATATTGCGGTGACCGAAACCGATAAGGATTGAGCCTATGGCTCTTACAGAAAGAGTCCTTAAATGAGTTTCTGATTGAGTTTATTGTTGAGGAGTCTGATGGTGGAGGGGTAGCAGCTGTTCTTGAACCTGGTGGTGCAAGCCTTGTGGCACCTATACCAGGGTAGCAGCGAGAACATAGCATGTACTGAGTGGTGTGGATCCTTGATGATTTCCACTGTTCTCCAACGGCAGCATTCTCCATAGATGTTTTCGATGTTGTGGAGGGTTTTGCATGTTATCTCCTAAGCTGCATCTACTAACTATTGTAGTGCATTCTAGAGTGTTGGTATCCCAATACCAGACCATGATGCAGTCAGTCAGCATACTTTCCACCATATATCAGTGGAAATTTGCCAGTGTTTCCGATGTCACATCAAACATCTGAAAACTCCTGAGGAAGTATAGGTGCTGACGTGCTTTCTTCCCAATGACATTAGTGTGTTGGGTCCAGGAAAGATCATCTGAGATCGTGACTCTGAAGAACTTAAATTTGCTTACCCTCTCCACCTCTGATTTTCCCCAATGATCACTGGATCATACACATCTAGTTTTCCCTTCCTGAAGTCAACAATCTGCTCCATGGTTTTGGTGACATTAAGTATGAGGTTTATGTTGGTGCACCATTCAGCCAAGTTTTCAATCGCCCTCCTCGATGCTGACTCATTGCCTTTTTTCATACAATCCATTACCATGGTATTGTCAGCGAATTTGTAGATGGTGTTGTTGTCATACTGAGCCACATTGTCGTAGGTGTAAAGTGAGAGGAGTGAAGGGGTAAAAACGCAGCCCTGTGGTGCTCTGGTACTGATGAAGAATGTGGAGGAGATGTTCTTACCATCCTCGCTGATTGTGGTCAGGAGGTGAGGAATTCAGGATGCAATTACACAGTGGGGTTTTGAGTTGCAGATCTTGGAGTTTTCTGATCAGTTTTAAGAGGATAATGGTGTTAATGCCAAACTGTAGTCGATAAAGAGCATCCTGATGAATACATCTTTACTGTCCAGGTGCTTCAGGGCTTCGTTTAGAACCAGTGAGATGGTATCCACATAGACATGTTGTTATGATAGGTTCATTTGAATGGATCCATACCACTGCTCAGAGAGGAGCTGATATGATTCAACACCAACCTTTCAAAACACTTCACTCTTGATGTGAGTGCCACTGGTTCATAGTCATTTAGGCAAGTTATGACACTCTTCTTGGGCACAGGTACGATTGACACCTATTTGAAACATGTGGGTACCAAGCTCTGCCAGAGTGAGATGTTGATGATGTCCGTGAATACGTTGGTAAGTTGGTCAGCACAGAGTTTTAATACTGTGCCTGGTACTCTGTCCGGACCTGATGCTTTTCTTGGATTTGCTCTCCTGAAGGCAGCCTGCATGTCATTCTCAGTCAGATACAGACAGGAGCAGATCATCAGGGGACATGGGGGTATGCAGTGGTGTTTCTTTCTTGTTCGTGGTCAAATTGGGCATAGAAGGCATCGAGTTCATCTTTGGGAGAGAAAAGAAGAAACTGAAGTATCTGAATGGTCAAATGTGCAACCTCCACTCAAAGACCACGGGAGATCAGGATTGAACTGAGATCATAGGAGCACTGAGGCAGCAGGCTCCACTATCTGCCCCACTGTTCTTCCTCACTATTGGGCAGTTCAAAAGTGGTTCAGTGCCACTTAAATATTTTTGAGGTCCAGTCATGGTTGTAATTTGTAAAATAGATTGGATAGTAAGATCCCACACACTAGAGAGACAAATGTTTTAGCAATGGTGTACACATCTTTAAATTGATTATTAATCTCCATGTAATTTCACTAATAGGTAAAGATGAACTCTATTCTGTTTAAATATTATTAATTATGAACAAGCTAGGACAGCATTCTATTGTGGAACTCAGGACTTGAGGCATGGTTGGAGGTTGAGTTTATGACATTAAGTTGATATCCTCTCAGGTGGATTTAAAAATCATAACTAGGACAATTTGAGGAAGATCTAGAACACAGAACAGGCCCACAATGTATACGCAGGCCATGATGTCATTCTAGCTAATCTCATCTGCCAGCACATCGGGTCCAAAGAGCTATTATACATAGGTTAATTGGTCATATGGGTGTAATTGGTCATATGGGTGTAAAGGCTCATAGGTCTGAGTTAAGTTGTTAGTGCCATTGCAGAGAATGGTGTTGTGTCTCAGTTTCAGCACTTGGGTTTGGCTTCTACCACCAATGCTGTGGTGTGGAGGTTGCAAGTTGTTCCTGTGAGGTCCCAGCTGCTCTGGCTTCCTAATCCCAAAGACTCCTTGGTTGGCAGGTTAATTGGCTACTATAAATTCCTCCTTGTGTAGGTAGCTGATCAGAAATTCATGGGTGAGGGACAGAATAGATTAGAGGAAAATAAGTAGGAGAATAGGATTGACAAATTTGCTCTGGGAGCTGGCGTGGATGTGACCAACCTATCTGAAAACTGATCTCTCCAGTAAAATGAGAATATTTGTATATGATCCAGTTTATTTACAACGTTAAAGCAAGGACTTTCTGTAAGACCCAGTGTATCATGGAAATTATTTGAAAAGATGCATTATTTTCTGATTAATCACCAGCAATCAAACATTGTGTGATGACTCAATATGTTGCGATCTCACCTCAGATTCCAAAGTTCTGTGTTCAAATGCCACTCCAAAATTCTGAGAATAATACTCTTGTGTTGCAATTCGAGTGCAGTACTGGGTGCTGTTGATTTGACAAAGGTGACATTTGCACTCTCTTGGGTAGATGCAAAAGGTGTGCTGGTATTAGATGATTTACTCTTTATGTCCTGACCGATATTTATTCTTTAATTAACATCATTAAAGGTGATTATCCAGTCATTTTCATACTGCCAGTGGCAGGGGCTTGCTATGTGTAAGTTGCTGACATCTGACCTACAATTCACAGTCGTTACACTTCAGAAATAATCAAGCTATGAAGTGCTTTGTGATGTCTGTTTGTAAAAGGAGCTGTCTTAATGTAAGTCTTTTATCTGCATTTGAACTAACTGACGTAACTTTACCAAACTAAATCTGCATGTTTCTCTCACACTAAATGTTGACCTTTCTTTTTCTCTTACTGATGCTGCTGGATCAGCTGAGATCCTCCAGCATATTGTGTTTAGCTTTGGATTCTGCATCTTCTGTTGCCTGTGTGTGTCTCTTGCATTTCCCAATAGGTAGATGCTCTTCTCCTATTGGCTCAGAGATGTAATATTTGGATGGAAACCATGGCAACCACATTGTCTGGTTAGGTATGCTACATGCTGAGTGGCTCTAGCATTGAAAGGTGTCAATGTGTCCAGTGTTCATTGGATGAACCTTAAAATGAATTGCTGTGTGAGAATTCCCAAGAATATTCATTGGACATTTTGACCAAATATCCTAGAAATTTGTTCTCTTGCAGGAAGTCACTAATTAGCACATTTAATGAAACATCAAAATATAACTAAAATGTACAAATCTTTTCAGGTCAAATTAGTAAGATCTTATGTTGATGAGTCTTCTTTCTTTCTTCTTCTTCTTTGGCTTGGCTTCGCGGACGAAGATTTATGGAGGGGGTAAAAAGTCCACGTCAGCTGCAGGCTCGTTTGTGGCTGACCAGTCCGATGCGGGACAGGCAGACACGATTGCAGCGGTTGCAAGGGAAAATTGGTTGGTTGGGGTTGGGTGTTGGGTTTTTCCTCCTTTGCCTTTTGTCAGTGAGGTGGGCTCTGCGGTCTTCTTCAAAGGAGGCTGCTGCCCGCCAAACTGTGAGGCGCCAAGATGCACGGTTTGAGGCGGTATCAGCCCACTGGCGGTGGTCAATGTGGCAGGCACCAAGAGATTTCTTTAGGCAGTCCTTGTACCTTTTCTTTGGTGCACCTCTGTCACGGTGGCCAGTGGAGAGCTCGCCATATAATACGATCTTGGGAAGGCGATGGTCCTCCATTCTGGAGACGTGACCCATCCAGCGCAGCTGGATCTTCAGCAGCGTGGACTTGATGCTGTCGACCTCTGCCATCTCGAGTACCTCGACGTTAGGGGTGTGAGCGCTCCAATGGATGTTGAGGATGGAGCGGAGACAACGCTGGTGGAAGCGTTCTAGGAGCCGTAGGTGGTGCCGGTAGAGGACCCATGATTCGGAGCCGAAATGGAGTGTGGGTATGACAACGGCTCTGTATACGCTTATCTTTGTGAGGTTTTTCAGTTGGTTGTTTTTCCAGACTCTTTTGTGTAGTCTTCCAAAGGCGCTATTTGCCTTGGCGAGTCTGTTGTCTATCTCATTGTCGATCCTTGCATCTGATGAAATGGTGCAGCCGAGATAGGTAAACTGGTTGACCGTTTTGAGTTTTGTGTGCCCGATGGAGATGTGGGGGGGCTGGTAGTCATGGTGGGGAGCTGGCTGATGGAGGACCTCAGTTTTCTTCAGGCTGACTTCCAGGCCAAACATTTTGGCAGTTTCCGCAAAGCAGGACGTCAAGCGCTGAAGAGCTGGCTCTGAATGGGCAACTAAAGCGGCATCATCTGCAAAGAGTAGTTCACGGACAAGTTTCTCTTGTGTCTTGGTGTGAGCTTGCAGGCGCCTCAGATTGAAGAGACTGCCATCCGTGCGGTACTGGATGTAAACAGCGTCTTCATTGTTGGGGTCTTTCATGGCTTGGTTCAGCATCATGCTGAAGAAGATTGAAAAGAGGGTTGGTGCGAGAACACAGCCTTGCTTCACGCCATTGTTAATGGAGAAGGGTTCAGAGAGCTCATTGCTGTATCTGACCCGACCTTGTTGGTTTTCGTGCAGTTGGATAATCATGTTGAGGAACTTTGGGGGACATCCGATGCGCTCTAGTATTTGCCAAAGCCCTTTCCTGCTCACGGTGTCGAAGGCTTTGGTGAGGTCAACAAAGGTGATGTAGAGTCCTTCGTTTTGTTCTCTGCACTTTTCTTGGAGCTGTCTGAGGGCAAAGACCATGTCAGTGGTTCCTCTGTTTGCGCGAAAGCCGCACTGTGATTCTGGGAGAATATTCTCGGCGACACTAGGTATTATTCTATTTAGTAGAATCCTAGCGAAGATTTTGCCTGCAATGGAGAGCAACGTGATTCCCCTGTAGTTTGAGCAGTCTGATTTCTCGCCTTTGTTTTTGTACAGGGTGATGATGGTGGCATCACGAAGATCCTGAGGCAGTTTTCCTTGGTCCCAACAAAGCTTGAAAAACTCATGCAGTTTGGCATGCAGATTCTCTGAATTAATGTTGCACTCAGATGAGTTTATTGGGAAAAAAATTACCACAATCTTGACAGAGTACCAAGATCCCATCTCAGTGGACCTACAAAGTTAACTTGGATGATTGACAATATATGTGGTATTTGTTTTAATGATTTAGAACATGGTGACACATTTAAAGCAGAAATGCAAATTTATTTCTATCTTGCAAGAAGCTTGATTCACTCATCGGAGGAAATTGCAGTTTGTCTGCACTCCGCTTTTTGTTTGAGAACAAATCCTGTAATAAATCTGTGTTAATAGTAATATTTAGGTTAAGGTTAAGCTATATTTTTTATAAATATGTCTCAAGTGAAAATAGTGGGTTTGGAGCAGGGTTACACATAGGTTGCAACATGTTTGCAAAGACATCATTGCACCCAGAGCAAAGTGTCAGTTTGGAGTTGCGTCGAGAAGAACAATACCATTATGGAATTTGTGTTTTTAATTAAAACTCAAGAAATGATTAGAGGCATTTTGTGTTGACACAATATTCTTGGAATGACATATGGTTAGACTTTCCGAAACCATAACTATTTAAGACGTCTTGAACAAGTGACATAGTTAAGCCTCTTGAAAGAGAAATTAGTTCATCTTTCAGAGTTGATCCATCTACATGCCAAAGTTAGAAAATCAAGTTTACAATAAATTGGGGTTGGCAATTGTTTAACATTCCAATAACTGATCACTTTTCTAGGAATTAAAACTGACCTCATTGGTGGTGTAATTCCATATGATTTTAAAGATATACATATATATATATATATATATATATATATATCCGAAGGCAGAGGAATCTTCAGATCAGAAGAAGAGACCAGCAGAAGAAGAAGAAGAAAATTGACAGTATTCTCTGGAGAACGAGGAGGTGCTGTTCTATGTTCCTTTAGAGTAAGAAAAACTACTCCTGACTGTCTCTTTTTGTTAATAGAAGGCAGCCTCAACATGGAAAGAAGTTCCAGAACTCTTAAGAAGTGAAGAGAGAGTGAAGAAAACCAGTGGGAAAACAACTCAACAAAATTTGTGAATTTGAACATTCTAAGATCTAAATCAGTGTTAGCCAACTTTTCATAGCTGCTTTAACAACAATTTAAGAGAACAATGTTTTGTAATAAGTTCTGAACTACCATTCAAGATCTTCAAACCTTCAAGTTCAACATGACTTTAAAATACTGGGTCTTAAAACTAACTTCTGGACTTTAATACACACATACACACGCACACACACACACACACATTTATACAATTACATTTGCACATAGTGGAGTTTAAGCTTAAACTTAAGTAAGTTTAGAGTTGAATGAGAACTGTTATGTGGTTAATAGTTTAATAAAAATTTGTAAATTTTTTGTCTGGAAAATCTTTCATTGCTGTTCCCGTGTTAGTACAGGGGTTGGTTAGTTCGTAACATAATGTATTAAACCTGGGGTGGAAATTAGCTCTTGTAAAGCATGCATTTGTGATGTCACTGTACATAGTAACCTGGGCAACTCCCCTTCCTTGGTTTAAGTCACAATATTTTAATTTACCATCACTTGACAGCCAAGTTATGAACAGAAACAGCCCAATTTAGGATACATTTTAAAGGCAGAACAGTTGTTTTTGCAACTTCTCTCGGAAGTTGTATTCTCTTTATTTTGTTTGGAGAGGAATGTTGAGCTAAATGGAATTCTTATTCTTCCTGTACCTGGCAGTTTTAAAACTTACCTGTAGAGATGGTGTGGTGCAGCTGAGGTCATGCTAGCCTCTGTACCAAGGAGCCAAACAACCTGGAAACTTTTAGAATGTAGGTCCAACCCTTCAAGTAGATGTACAGGCCATCCAATGATCTGGACATAACCCGTCCAGCTTGGGTCTTGATGACCTGAAAAGATCCACAAATCCATGCTTGGGTGAATTGGACTCTTTGCCAGATGATCACTGATGATTTCTGCAAAATTAATCCTGGGACAAACTTGGTGGGATGGAGGTGGCCTCCACATGTTTGAGCTGGTTTGAGGGATAGAGGTGGCCTTCAAATGCCTGAGCTAGTTTGTCTTCTAAATTTAGAGGAGAAGCTTAGAAAAAGATGTACAGTGCAGAAATAGGGTGTTGGGCCCACAAAATCCTGGCTGACCAATTCAGTTAAAGTTCAGCTAATTCTGTTTTATTCTCCACACTCCTCCCATGCATTTCAGACACATTGGAGTCAAATCATGGTGCCCAGTTAACCAGGTTGGGCACCATGGTTAAGGAATGGTAAAATTATAGTAATTAGTTATAAAGAAATCTGGGTCATGTAGGTACAAAGAAACTATTTTCTCAAAACAAAAATTCCAGGGGAGGTACTTTCAAAATCGGCCATTTGGCATGAAGCCAAGCAGCCAACTTCTTGCCTCTCACTTTGAAGTTGATCTTGAAATTTGTCAATGAGACCATCTCTCTCTTTACTCTGTATAACTCACTGTGATCTTGTGATCTCCACCATGTCTCCCCTCTGCCTTCTTTGCTTCAAAGAGAACAGATTCACTTTATCCTGTCCAATCTCCTTGCACCATCACCACACATAAGTTGTAGTAGTTTATTTATATAGTGCATTTAACACAACACTTGTTGATTCAAAGCCCTGAACATATAATTAGGAATTAATTTGTTACTATCTAAATGATGACATGGAGCCAAAATATACCAGCGCGGCCATCTTTTTACAGAGACTATTTCACTTAGAACATTAATTACTTAAACCCTAACCTGTTCCTCCCAATTGCAGTAACGAACAACATCTCCATTTTATATAAACAACAGTGCTACAAACATCAGATTTCAAAGAATAAGCAGTGAATTGCCCGGATGCAATTCTCTTTAGATGTTACAAAAAAATCCAACCTCTGCCATCATGGGGCTGGTTTACTGGCTTCGGCAAGGCTTAGATATTACTATCTGCCGACTTCAAAGGGGAAACTACCAACCAAGTCACAGTTTCTCGAGGCAGCAGAACAACAGGCGGCTCAAAGCCTCCCCGACCTCGGACGATCTGAAAACCATGAGGCCTCATGCCTCAGGTTGACATTGACCACTAACAACACATCCCTAAGGATTTCTTGGGGCTAACACTGCTCCACCGCTCTGGTTGTATCAGGACACCACCTCTGTCTCCACCACTTTGCACCATTTCCACAACCATCGAAGCAGGCCACATCATCACGCTACCCCACAGCTCAGACTCTTCATTAGGGCCTCACTCTACAACCATCAAACTGCAAACCTTGTGGCTTCGTCTCAGCAAACCACTTGTTTGGCTCAGCTAGTAAATCTGCTGCCTTGCAGCTCTAGTGACCTGGTTTTGATCCCGGCCTCGGGTGTTGTCTGTGCAGAGTTTGTACATTCTCCATGTAACTGCTGGAAATTTTCCCAGGATCTCCAGTTTCCTCTCATACCAATGGTGTGCAGGTTGGCCATTGATATTGTCCCTCATTTGTTGGGTATAGGTGAGTAGGAGAGTCTGGAGAGATTGATGGGAAAGTGGGGAGAATAAAATGGTATTTATATAGGATTAGTCTAAATGAATTGTTGATGGTTGGCAAAATTCTCTCTTTGACCAAGGGATCTGTTTCTGAGCTGTGCCACTGCATGACTCAACATCTCCGCTACCCCCTCTCTGGGCCCTTCGTACCCTTCCTAAAGTATAGCTCTAGAAATGATCGCATGAAACTTGTTCCTGCTGTTGGGTTTAAGGCTACCCATATTTACATTTATTCTCACCCTGACAATGGATGATGCTGTGAACATACGTCAGAGTGATGAGGAGAATTAAAATGGTTGGCTGCTGGGCCTTGAACCCAGAGACACTGAACACCTATGCTCTATTATACTGTACTTGATTTCACCCTTCCAGTTTCAGTAAAGGGTCACGACCGAAAATGTTGGCTTGAACAAGGATACTGCCTGACCTGCTGAGTTCCACCAGCTTCACCAGCATGGTGCGGATGACCATTGTTCTTGTAGTCGTGCCAAGGACAGCACCCCACAGAGGTTGAATGGGTGTGATAGGTGAAAAATAAATGAATAATTAATGTTATTGGAACATTTTGACCTCCTTTTATCTGATAGGCATTCAAACTTTCATGCCTCAATGGTGAAATGTGGGCTTACTGCTCGCTGTCTGAATAGCAGCAAGCGTGTAATAAGCCAATGGTCAATTATGTTGCAGATTGATTTTCGAACCAGAAGTAGGGTTCTGTTTGGTGAGCTGTGTAGATCACTGAAGATAGAACTGCAACCTGTTCAGGCAAATACAGGGCAAAACATAGATGGAATTATGGAGGAGTATGATGCCAAGGGTATATGAAAATCTGTGCCTCACTATTTGTGAGTGCAAAGAACACCATAATAAGGGCCTGGGAGAATAGCTAGTTAAATAGATGCTTTTTGGTTGTTAACTCGGAGTAAAGGCCGAATTTATTTTTCCAAAATTGATTTTGATATAAATTTGATTTACAAGGCTTTACTCCCTTGCCATCATACGACTGCTCACTTGGATGTAAACAAGAAGTTTGCAGATACTGGGGAATGAATACAATACATAAATGTGTTGGAGGAACTCACCAGGTCAGGCAGCATCCATGGAAAGCAAGAAGCTGAAAGATTTCTCATGAAGGGCTTGTCCCCGAAATGCCAACTGCCTACTATTTTCCATGGATGCTGGCGTGACCTGCTGTTTGTTTGTGACCTCCTGCACGTTTGTGTATTGTGCTGCACACTTGGGTCCATGTTCTGTCCTGTGTTTGCCTGAACAGTTTTCATTTTGATCTTCAGTCTAATACACTCAGCCTGCCAAACAGAACTCTCACTTCTGATTCCAAAAACCTCAGGCATAATTATCTGTCAGCTTGCAGGCTTCTCTTCAAGATGTCATACTATTTTGTCTTTTCATACATGGTGATGGGACTGGGATAATGCCCCAAATTATTGTGTGACTGCTTTGGACCTGGTCTGCTCGAATGTGGATAAATGTGAGGTTATCCACTTTAGTAATACAAACTGGAGGGCAGATTACTATTTGAATGGCAATAGATTAAGAGATGGGGAAGTGCAGAGAGACCTAGGGGTACTTGTTCACCAGTCTCTGAAGGCAAGCATGCAGGTACAGCAGGCGGTTAAAAAGGCAAATGGTATGTTGGCCTTCATATCAAGAGGGTTTGAGTATAGGAACAAGGATACCTTACTGCAGCTGTACAGGGCCTCGTTGAGACCCCACCTGAAGTATTGTGTGCAGTTTTGGTCACCTTATCTAAGGAAGGATGTTCTTGCAATGGAGGGAGTGCAGAGGCGATTCACCAGGCTGATACCTGGAATGACTTATGAGGAAAGATTGCACAAATTGGGATTGTACTCCCTGGAGTTTAGAAGATTGAGAGGGGATCTCATAGAGACATAAAATTCTGGCAGGACTGGACAGAATGGATGCAGATGGGATGTTTCCAATGATGGGAAAATCCAGAACCCAGGGCCATGGTTTGAGGATAATAGGCAAACCATTTAGGACCGAGATGAGGAGGAATTTCTTTACCCAGAGGGTGGTGAATCTGTGGAATTCATTGCCACAAAGGGCAGTAGAGGCAGGTTCATTAAATATATTTAAGAGGGAATTAGATCTATTTCTTCAGTATAAGGGTATTAAAGGTTACGGAGAGAAGGCGTGGACGGGTACTGAACTTTAAGATCAGCCATGATCTCGTTGAATGGCGGAGCAGGCTCGAAGGGTCGAAAGACCTACTCCTGCTCCTATCTTCTATGTTTCTAGTGCACGGTGTACTACTCTGTCAGAAATGCCTTCTTTTGGCTAAAATACCAGATTTGTGCTCTGCTGATCTCTTTGTAGCAGGAGAATTTTCTGTTTAATATCATGTGAATCTTTCAGGGTTCTTACTGTACACTCATTGGTTGTTCCCTTCTCCTGTTATAATAATAACTATACTTACAGCGCAACTTTATAAAGCACCTTTCATGTCCTATAAAAGAACATGAAAGGAGTTGCATAATGTGCAAATTTGATTATACTTTAACAGCTTGTTTCAAATGAGTTTTTATGTTCATGAACTTGCTAATGTGTGAGGAAGGCTTAGTGGTCAGTGGCGTAGCAATGCAGTCTGATGTACCTTGCTTGCACTTCCAGGTTGTGTGGAACAGTGTGGAGAGCACAACGTCATCGTTTAGTGCAGAACTGATATAGTTGTGAGATAATGTCACACTGACCACCGGCTGGTTCGCTACAAGCTCAACCTTCACTTCAAGCCAAACCCCAGGAACAGTAGAGCCCCTAGAAAGAGGTTCAATGTTGGAAACCTGCAGTCAGACGAAGTGAGAGGAAACTTCCAGGTAAACCTCAAAGCAAAGCTCGACGATGCAATCCGCCTCACGGACGTCCCCTGAAACCCTCTGGGATCAGCTGAAGACTACCATACTGCAATCCACTGAAGAGGTACTGGGCTTCTCCTCCAGGAAAAACAAGGACTGGTTCGACGATAACAGCCAGGAAATCCAGGAGCTGCTGGCAAAGAAGCGAGCTGCCCACCAGGCTCACCTTACAAAGCCGTCCTGTCCAGAGAAGAAACAAGCCTTCCATCGCGCATGCAGCCATCTTCAGTGCAAACTCCGGGAGATCCAAAATGAGTGGTGGACTAGCCTCGCCAAGCGAACCCAACTCAGCGTGGACATTGGCGACTTCAGGGGTTTCTACGAGGCTCTAAAGGCTGTGTACGGCCCCTCACCCCAAGTCCGCTGCGCAGCTCAGACGGCAAAGTCCTCCTCAGCGACAAGATCTCCATCCTCAACCGATGGTCAGAACACTTCCAATCTCTTTTCAGTGCCAACCGCTCAGTCCAAGATTCCGCCCTGCTCCAGCTCCCTCAACAGGTTTCCCCTAAGGCTAGAGCTGGATGAGGTCCTCACCCAGGATGAGACATATAAGGCAATTGAACAACTGAAAAGTGGCAAAGCAGCAGGTATGGATGGAATCCCCCCAGAGGTCTGGAAGGCTGGCGGCAAAACTCTGCATGTCAAACTGCATGAGTTTTTCAAGCTTTGTTGGGACCAAGGAAAACTGCCTCAGGACCTTCGTGATGCCATCATCATCACCCTGTACAAAAACAAAGGCGAGAAATCAGACTGCTCAAACTACAGGGGAATCACGCTGCTCTCCATTGCAGGCAAAATCTTCGCTAGGATTCTCCTAAATAGAATAATACCTAGTGTCGCCGAGAATATTCTCCCAGAATGACAGTGCGGCTTTCGCGCAAACAGAGGAACTACTGACATGGTCTTTGCCCTCAGACAGCTCCAAGAAAAGTGCAGAGAACAAAACAAAGGACTCTACATCACCTTTGTTGACCTCACCAAAGCCTTCAAAACCGTGAGCAGGAAAGGGCTTTGGCAAATACTAGAGCGCATCGGATGCCCCCCAAAGTTCCTCAACATGATTATTCAACTGCACGAAAACCAACAAGGTCGGGTCAGATACAGCAAAGAGCTCTCTGAACCCTTCTCCATTAACAATGGCGTGAAGCAAGGCTGTGTTCTCGCACCAACCCTCTTTTCAATCTTCTTCAGCATGATGCTGAACCAAGCCATGAAAGACCTCAACAATGAAGACGCTGTTTACATCCGGTACCGCACGGATGGCAGTCTCTTCAATCTGAGGCGCCTGCAAGCTCACACCAAGACACAAGAGAAACTTGTCCGTGAACTACTCTTTGCAGATGATGCCGCTTTAGTTGCCCATTCAGAGCCAGCTCTTCAGCGCTTGACGTCCTGTTTTGCGGAAACTGCCAAAATGTTTGGCCTGGAAGTCAGCTTGAAGAAAACGGAGGTCCTCCATCAGCCAGCTCCCCACCATGACTACCAGCCCCCCCACATCTCCATCGGGCACACAAAACTCAAAACGGTCAACCAGTTTACCTATCTCGGCTGCACCATTTCATCAGATGCAAGGATCGACAACGAGATAGACAACAGACTCGCCAAGGCAAATAGCGCCTTTGGAAGACTACACAAAAGAGTCTGGAAAAACAACCAACTGAAAAACCTCACAAAGATTAGCGTATACAGAGCCATTGTCATACCCACACTCCTGTTCGGCTCCGAATCATGGGTCCTCTACCGGCATCACCTACGGCTCCTAGAACACTTCCACCTGCGTTGTTTCCGCTCCATCCTCAAAATTCATTGGAACGACTTCATCCCTAACATCGAAGTACTCAAGATGGCTGAGGCCGACAGCATCGAGTCCACGCTACTGAAGATCCAGCTGCACTGGGTGGGTCATGTCTCCAGAATGGAGGACCATCACCTTCCCAAGATCGTGTTATATGGCGAGCTCTCCACTGGCCACCGTGACAGAGGTGCACCAAAGATGAGGTACAAGGACTGCCTAAAGAAATCTCTTGGTTCCTGCCACATTGACCACCGCCAGTGGGCTGATATCGCCTCAAACCGTGCATCTTGGCGCCTCACCATTCGGCGGGCAGCAACCTCCTTTGAAGAAGACCGCAGAGCCCACCTCACTGACAAAAGACAAAGGAGGAAAAACCCAACACCCAACCCCAACCAACCAATTTTCCTCTGCAACCGCTGCAACCGTGTCTGCCTGTCCCGCATTGGACTTGTCAGCCACAATCGAGCCTGCAGCTGATGTGGACTTTTACCCCCCTCCATAAATCTTCGTCCGCGAAGCCAAGCCGAGAGAGAGAGAGATAGTTGTGAGATAATGAGAAACTGTAAAGAGGTTTGCAAAAATGTCATGCATTGTAAAACATTTACAGCATGATTATCAAATGTGATTATTTCTAATTTTTTTTTTAGAGTTCTGAATGTTTGCAGGCTGTGCAAAGGAAATATTTCCAAAACTACCCTTTTAATAATCTCAAAGACCTGCACACTTGAGCGAAGAAGTTAGATCTTTGTCCAGTTCAATTTCACATGGACAAGGGTACACGGGAGAAATCGACTAGGATACCACCATGGATCATAAGCTGGAAGGGAACTCATGGTAGTTAGTAGCAACCATGGAAGTCATGGTGAGAACAAGGTCACAAAAAGTACACTTCCTGCATTGTTTCACCATCCAGTTTGACTTGCAAGTGAAGTCCGAAGAGAGTGCAGTTATTGCTGGCTTCATAATGTGATCGCAGCCGAGGAGGTGTAGAGGAGATCCTGACCTATAATGATTATCCCTTTCTTTCCTTGGATGCTGCCTGACCTGTTGAGTCCTTCTAGCTTTTCTTTCTTTGCTCAGGATTCACCAGCATCTTTCCTGGATGGAATGCTTCGGTTATAGGAGACTCAATAGGCTGGGTTTGCTTTCCTTCCAGCAGATGAGAATAAAGGTGACTTAATTGGATATTGGGGATTTCAAGAAGCAGAGATAGGATTGATGTTAAGAAACGTTCTCTGTGGGAAAATTGTATAAAGCTAGAAGGTACAGGTTTGTGAGAAGTGATGGGAAGAACTGAGGAAGATTTTTTTCGACAGTGGGTTGTTGTATCCTAGAACACACTGCCTGAGGGGTGGTGGAGACAAAGACTCTCACAGCATTTAATGTGCATTAGACATTCTCAATTGGAGCTATACAGACCACTCCCTCCCCCAACTTCTCAGTTAATGGCAGTCATGGACTGAGATCATATTTTCTATGTAGTCTGTAGGAGAGAAATATGGAAGAAACCAACTAAATTTGACTGCTTCACAGGGAAGTGAGCCCATAAACTTTGAGCAGAGTCCTAAGGGAGCCATAGCCAAGAGAAAAGGTTGAGAATGGCCAATCAAGATGAGCACTTGCCTTCCATATTTTAGTAATTCCACAGACCAAATGCTAATCAAGGGTGAGGACACCTGCAAATTGGAGGATGTAGAGCGCGTCGAAAGAACCAAACTTGTTGATCCCAAACCAAGCCTTTTATTAACTAAAAGACTGGAGCATATCACAAGTCGGTCGACCAGTCCAGAATGACCTGATCTGGCTAGGAGCAATCCTTTCAGACCTGCCAGTAGGTGTGGCTACACTCTCAGCCAATCACAGTCATCCTACACTACAATCTGTACATATACACATTGGTAATAGAATCTGTACTATCACAGAGGAACCACGGCTCGTCTTCTGTCTGGACACCCTCCAACCAGATGGCATTAACAGACTTCTCCAGTTTCCATTTGCTTCACCCCACCCCCACCCAAAATCACTCCCCTTCCACTATCCCCATGTTTACTTCTCTCTCTCCTTCCAGCTTTGCCTTCACAAAGTGACCCTCCTCCCCCAATCAATTCTCACCTTTCCTGTCCTTCTATCCATGTCCAATTATGGCCTGTGCTCCCCACCCCGGCTTTTCTTCCCTCCTCCCCCAGCTTTTTTATTCTGGTGCCTGCCTGCCTTTTGCTCATACCTTGAAGAAATGCTCAGGCCCAAACCATTTGTTACATATCTTTACCTCCTATGGACGCAGCGGGACTTGCTGAATTCCTCGAGCATTTTTGTGTTTTTACTCCAATCACAGTATCTGCAGAGTTTGTGTTTCACTTCTGAGGACACTTTATTAGTTTGTCAGTCAAGACAACTGGTTTACAATTATTTGTCACATTACTCCTGGAATGAGAAGGATTCTTCCAGGAGCAGTCTAGCAGGTCAACTCTAACCTGCACTTTGCTGCATATAGTAGAAGGGCACTATTACAGAGAATAGAGTTGCAATAAATTAGTATAAAGCAAGGTCAGAATATAACACTCTTGTGGAGTTCATTCATCAGCCTGATGGCTGAGAGAAGAAATTGTTTTTCAGCCTGTTGGATTGTGATTTTGTACGCTTCAGCCTTCTCTCTAATGGGATGTGATGGTGGAGCTACATTCAAGTAATTAATTTAATCTCAGTCTTTTTGAGGCCAGCCCAATTAGCTCATAATGCCAACAATTCGATTTAAATCTTGACCTTGAGTGGCGTCTGTGTGGAGTCTGCATGTTCTCCCTGTAATTGCGAATTTCCTTCAGCTGGCTCCAATTTCATCCCACATCCCACATCCCAAAAATATACAGGTAGTTCAGTTAGTTGGCCACTGTAAAAAGCCCCTGGTGTGTAAAGGCTAGGAGGATTTAGGGGAGTCGAGGGGAATGAGGAGTGAATAAAATGGGATTGGTATTAGATTGGTGTACATGGATTCTTGATGGTTGGTATGGATTAACCCAGCTAAAGGCCTGTTTTTGTACTGTATGGGATTGGTATAGATGGGTGCTTAATGTTGGCATGTCCATCATTGGCTGAAGGGCCTGTTTCTTTGCTCTCTGTGACCCTGACTCTTGTCATTATAAATTATGTGGAAGTGATCATTCAAGAGCAATATTCAGTTTAGAACAAACATTTCTTGGTAGCCACAAGGAATGATTTTGTTTCATAAATAATTGAACAATGACTCTGAGTCAATTTGTTTTTGGAAGCCAAGCCTTAATCATTGGAGACCAAACACCTGCTGGAGGCCAAACACCTGCTGGAGGCCAAACACCTGCTGGAGGCCAAACACCTATTCCCTTGTAACAGGGACCTCCAAATCTGGGGAACAAATAATGAGTTTGAGGAATGTTAAATGTAAGCCAAATCTCGTTCAGTCACTCTCCTGTGACCTCTCTACTTGAAGTTGTGTTTTAAAATTTTATTTTAGATATACAGCACAGTAACGGGTCCATCTGGCCCATGAATCTGTGCTACCCATGGAATCACCTAACCTATCAACCCCTTATATCTTTGGAATGAGGGAGGAAACCCACGTGGACATGAGGAGCGTGTACAAATTCCTTCGGAGTGTGGCTGATTCGAATCCAGACTTCTGTAATGGCGTTGCTCTAACCGCTACGCTAACCGTGCCATCTAATGCATCATTTTGCAAGAATCTGTGGTAGCTTTTCATGGTCAAATAGTTATTTATCTGCTGCCACATTGAAAAAGATGGTCTGCGTGGTGTTGGCATTTGTAGAACACAATGATTATCAATGACAAATTTCACTGAGGAATGATCATAATTTTTGAAATCTGATTAAAACGTAGATTGGCCCAGACCGCCTGGGTTCATTATAGCTGGAGTTGTTTTTCAAAAACAACTTTGAAATGTTACCTTTTTTTGGAAAGATTGTACACACAGCTATTCAGCAATTTAACCTGCATGGGCAGAGATACGTGGGAGTTTGACTTGACTTAAGGTTGCACTGACCTGTTAACATTAAAATGCATTGATATCTTTTAAAATTGGGAGTATAAATCTCCTGTCATTTATACACCTTGCTGGAGAATGTGGCCGTTGGATGACTAAACAAAGTAAAAACACTGAAATGCTGGAGGAACACAGCCAGTCTCACATAGGAGGTAAAGATGCACGATTAACATTTTGGGCCTGAACCCTTCTTCAAGGTATAAATGGAATGACTAAACAAGCTCACTTCAGACCACTGCAGTTGAAAGATCATTGACTTAAAATGTCAGCGTTGTTTCTTGTTCATGGATACTGCCTGAATGTTGAGTGTTCCCTGGCACTTTCTGCTTTTATTAACCATGAAGCAGTTGAGACAGAGAGTGCTTGAAGGAGATACAAAAGCCCAGTGTTTTATTTGGGCAATCATTGGGCAATTCTACTTGTAATATTTTCTGATCTTTCTTAAAACAATCAAGATGCGCCAACCACCTGTGTTCAAATCTGACGCTCTCTGTAAGGAGTTTGCATGCTCTTCCATGGCCATGTGGGTTTCCTCTGGGTGCTCTGGTTTCCTCGCATACTCCAAAGACGAACAGAATTTGTGCGTTAATTGGTCACATGGATGAGCTGGAAAGGCTATTTCCATTCTGTATCTCTAAATTAACATAAAAATAAATGAAAGAATATTAAGCCTGAGTAGAAAACATTCCAGGAAAATGTTCTCACAGAACCTTTCTTTTTAAAGAGCCACATAATTCAAGTGCTTTTAAATCAAAGTAACTTCTTATTTTAAAAAATGACACAGAAGCTTTGGCATTTTGCATGCTGCTTCCAGCAGATTTTCTCTCACCTTCCACAAGTGCTTGACACTTCTATCCCTCCACTCTCACCTTCTACAAGTGGTTGACTCTTCTGTTCCTCCACTCTCACACTTTGAGGTCTCCGCACCAACTGATCCTCCCCTGTAACTCTGCACTTTGTACTTTTCTACTGCGTCTTGTGTATATTACGAATACAATGTCTGCTCAACTGTTGCAAAACAACCTTTATCGCTGCATTTTTGATATGTGGCAATAAATTTCAACTCTTCCCACATGACAAAGCATTTATTTTGAATTTACTTGTAAACTGTGAGTAAGTGAATGCTAAGTCTGACTTGTCACATTTTATACTCCTCAATATACTGAAGAGAATTACACTCTTGCTAAGAACACTTGAAGCTCATATTTGCGCTTTAGAATTTTTAGTGATAGATCGATGCAGTTTTGGCAGAAATTATCAACCATGTGATTGACATTAGTGAATATTACAATTATAATGAAAAGACATTTGGACAGGAACATGGATAGAAAAGGTTTAGATAGATATGGGCCAAATGCAAGCAAATAGGCAACTTGGTTTGCATGGATGAGTTGGGCCAAAGGACCTGCTTCCATGCTGTATGGCTCTGAGTAAAGGACTGAGAATGAGCTTTGTTCCAAAGATGTTACTACAATAATTCAGGTGATGAGTTATCAGGCATAAACAGGCAATTTTAAAACTGCATTGAAAAGTGCTGGAGAAACTGAGTAGATCATGTGCCATCCATGGAAAGTAAAATGCAGTTGATGTTTGGGCCTGAGCCCATCTTCAGGACTTTATTTTTTTTTAGAATTTAGACATACAGCACAGTAACAGTCCAATTCAGCCCACAAGTCTGTGCCACCCAATTAACTTACACCCCCAGTAAGTTTTGAACGGTGGGAGGAAACCGGAGCCCCCGGGGAAAATCCTGCAGACACAAGGAGAACGTACAAACTTTTTACAGACAGCACTGGATTCAACCCCCAGTCCTGATCACTGGTGCTGTAAAGGTGTTGCACTAACTAATAACAATTGTTCCAAAAATCAGGCAGGTGCCTGAACTAGGTCCATCTCCGGTGACACTCTCCCCTTTCTTGATATCTCTATCTCCAGCTCCAAATCTCTCTTGACTACACTTTTTCACACCCTGTCCCCTGTTCATTTCTCTCAATTTCTCCTTATCTGTTCCCAAGATCAGGTCTTCCAAGTCATCATCTTTTTTTTAACCATTCGTACCATGCTTGCATGGTAAAGATGAGATACCGTTTCTCCAGGACTACAGAGAATATTTACATAAATACAAGTTAAACACATTAAATATTAAGATGTATAATGTAAGAGTCCCCGATACCAAGATACTCTATGCACATATGTTCTGGGGATTCTGGAGTCTGATAGCCTGGGGGAAAAAAGCTGTTGCCCAATCTGAACATATGGGCCCAAATGCTGCAGTACCACCTACCAGATAGCAGAACGGTGAACAGGTGACTTGAAGTGTGTGTGGAGTCCTTCACAATGTTTATTGCCTTTCGCCTGCATCGAGTGTTGTAGATGTCCCAAATGGTAGAAGCCCCCAATGATCTTTCCCACTGACTTCACAATCCTCTGCAGGGTCTTGTGGACCGAGGAGGAACAGCTACCAAACCGGGCGGTGATGCACATGCACAGGATGCTCTCAATACATCCTCTGTAGAATGTAGTGAGGATGGGGGATGGGAGATGAACTTCCCTCAACCTTTTCAGGAAGTAGAGATGCTGCTGGGCTTTCTTGGCTATGGAACTGGTGTTAAGGGACCAGGTGAGATTCTCTGCCAAGTGCACTCCAAGGAAATTGATACTCTTGATGATCTCAATGGTGATGCCGTCAATGGTCAGCGGAGCCCCCTGGGCCTGCCTGAAGTTGACAACCATCTCTTTTGTTTTATTAATGTTCAGATACAGGTTGTTGGCTCTGCACCAGTCCATTCATCAGACTAATCAGGCCCACCAAGGTCGTGTTGTCAGCAAATATGATGATGTGGTTCGAGCTGTGTTTAGTTGTACAGTCATGAGTCAGCAGACTGAACAGCAGTGGACTCAGCACACATCCCTGGGGGGTCCCCTGTGCTCAGTGCGATGGTCTTGGAGATGCAGTTTCTGATCTGGACTGCCTGAGGTATGCCCAACAGGAAGTTGAGAATCCAATTATAGAGGGAAGTGTTTAGACCCAGTAGGTTCAAATTCCTTATCAGGTACTGTGATAAGCCCAGTGTATATACTCCAAAATGACTGCCTTCCAAAAACATGGCTTCCCCACCACCACCATAAACTCACAACAAAAACAGGATTCCCCTTGTCCTCACCTACCTCCACATCTAACAAATTATCCTCCATAATTTCCACTACCTACAACATGATTCCACCAGCAGACATATCTTCCCCTCTTGTCCCCTTTGCCTTCTGAAGGGTCTGTTCCCTCTGTGACTCTCCTGTACACTCATCCTTTCCCATTAATTACCCCCTTAGCACCTTCCCCTGCAGCTGCAGGAAGTGCCACACTTGTGCTCACACATTGCGCCATCCCTCACTCCCATTTGAGGCCCACAACAGTCCTTTCAAGTGAAGCAACACTTCACTTGTGTATCCAAGGGAATGATTTACTTCATCTGAGACTCCTGCTGTGACCTTTACACATTGGATAGACTGGATGCAGACTGGGAGATCGCTTCACTGAGCACATTCGCTCTGTCTGCATCAGTGACACGGATCTCCCAGTGGCCAACCATTTCCATTCCGCACTCCAGCCTGCACTGACATGTTTATCCATTGCCTCTTACACAGTCAAACCAAGTTCAAATTCTTCTTAAATGTTAAAATTAAGCCTGCATTCACCACTTCAGCTGGTAGCTCGTTCCACACTCCCACCATTCTCTGTGTGAATAAGTTCCCCCTTATATTCCCCCTAAAGTTTTCCCCTTTCATTCTTAACGCTTGTCCTCTGGTTTGTATCTCAGTGGAAAAGCTTACTCTGCCTATCCCCCTCATAATTTTAAATACTGCTATCAAATCTCCCCTCATTCTTCTACACTCTAGGGAATAAACTCCTAACCTATTTAACTATTTCCTTTTACCTCAGTTCCTGAAGTCCAGGCAACATCCTAATAAATCTCTGAAGACTTTCAACCTCGTTAATTTCTTTCCTGCAGTTAGGTGACCAAAACTACACATAATACCCCAAATTTGGCCTCACTAACATCTTGTACAACTTTATCATAACATCCTAACTCCTAAATCAATACTTTGATTTATGAAGGCCAATATGCCAAAACCTCACTTTACAACACTATCTACCTGGGACGTCACTTTCAAGGAATTATGCATCAGTATTCCCAGATCCCTCTATTCTGCCATACTCCTTAATGCCCTCCCATTCACCGTATATGTCCTTTCTTGGTTTGTCCTTCAAAAAGACAACACCTCACACTTGTCTGCATTAAATTCTTGCAGTCACGAGGGCAAAAGGTATGATGCGATGAGTACATAAGGGAATTGGGGAAATGTTATTCATCTCTATGGAAATTTTAAAGCTGATAGCTTGGCAACCAGTAAAAGCCAAGTAAAAACTTATTAAACATCACCTGCCTCATTTGACTCCCTAAATATCAACAACTGTGTGGAGTGTAATTTAATGCTTAACATGGCATGGTTCAGAATCAGAATTTATTGTCACAAAATTTGGTGTTTTGTGGAAGCATCAGTGCAAATATTCATAAACTGCTTTTACAATAATAAATTTAAAAATTAGTACATGTAAAGTAAAGCAGTGTCTTTGGTTTATTGTTCATTCAGGAATCTGATGGCAGTGGGGAAGAAGCTGTCCTTGTGCCCCTGAGTGCTTGTCTTTAGGCTCCTGTACCTCTTTCCTGATGGTAGCAGAGTGAAGAGGGCATAGTCTGGGTGGTGAGAATCTTTGAGAATAGAGGCTGCTTTATTAAAACATTGCCTCTTGTAGATGTCCTCAATGGAGTGAAGTCTGGTGTCTGTGGTGCCACAGGCCAAATTAACAACCCTTTGGATTTTTTTCTTGTCCTGAGATTTGGTGCCTTCATACCAGACAGTGATGGAACCAGCCAGAATGATTTCCTCAGTACACCTGTAGAGGTTTTCGAGAGGCTTCAGTGACGTACTGAATCACCTCAAACACCTCACAAAGTATAGCTGCTGGCGAGCCTTTTTTGTAATTACATCGACATGGAGGCTTCACGACAGATCATCGGAGATGTTAGCACCCAGGAATTGGAAGATCTTGACTCTCACCACTACTGAGCCCTCGATGAGGACTGGACTTTCTTCTGAAGTCCACAATCACATCCTTGGTTTTGCTAATGTTGAGCGCAAGATTGTTGGCACGACACTATTCAATGAGTTGATCCATCTCCCTCCTGCATGCTTCTTCATTGCTGTTTATGATTCTGCCGACAATTGGGGTGTTGTCAGCAAATTTTTGGATAGCTTTGGAATTGTGCCTGGCCGCACAGTCATGGGTGTATAATAAGTAGAGCAGGGGCTAAGCATATATCCTTGAGGTGGCCCTGTCTTGATAATCAGTGAAGAGGAGACTTTGTTTCAAATTCCAAACGATGACTGCGGTCTTCCGATGAAGAAGTCAAGGATCCAGTTGCAGAGGCCCAGAGTTTGTAGTTTCTTAACCAGCACTGAGGGAATAATGTTATTGAAGGCTGAGCTGTGGTTGATGAAAAGCAGCCGTATGTATGAGTTGCTGTTTTCGAGATTATCCACAGATGAGTGGAGAGCAAGCAATACTATGTCTGCTGTGGAGCGACTGTAATGATAAGCTAATTTCAGTGGGTCCAGACGTATGGTGATGTACGTGTTAATTCTGACCATGACCAGCCTTCAAAGCATTTCATCACAGTAGAAGTTAGTGCTGCTGGGTGGTAGACGTTGAGGCAGCTCACGCTGTTATTCTTGGGCAGCAGGATGATTATGTCCTTTTAAAGCAGGCAGGAACCTTTGACTGTTGCAATGAGAGGTTGAAAATGTCCACGAGCTCTCCAACTAGTTGGTTGGAGCAGATTTTCAGTACCCTACCAGGTTGGTGTAGCGGTTACCATATTGCCTTTACAGTGCCGACGATTGGGACTGGGGTTCAAATCCCATGCTGTCTGTAAGGAATTTGTACATTCTCCCTGTGTCTGTGTGCGTTTTCCTTGGGGGGTCTGGTTTCTTTCCAACATTCAGTAACATACCACTAGTGTAGGTCAATCAGATGTCATTGGACGGCACGGGCTCATGAGCCGAAACGGCCTGGTACTGTGCTTTATGTCCAAATCTAAAAAAAAAATCATTGTACTTCAACAATGATCATTCTGGAGCAAGAGCAGTCGTATTAATTTTGAATCCAAGTAATTTCCACAAGACAGGATTCACAAATATATTTATAGCAAGTGAGAATGATTTAACATGATGTAAACTAAGAAAAGAATCAGAAATAACAAAACTCCACGAACTTGCACCACTACTCAGTAAGATTATGGTTGATCCTAGACTTTGGTGTTCAATTCAACCAAGCTGCCATACAATCTCATTCTGCTTGTGTTTGAAAGTCTGGATCTTTGCCTCAAATAAATGCAGCAGCTGAGATCCATATCCTTCTAGTTTCCCCCAAGAATTATATTCCTTTGAGTAAAGACATTTCTCAACTTCTCATTCATTTCACACTTCAGGACATCCTGAAGTGATTGACTGAGATGGATTATGACTGTTGTCATTTAAAAAAAGTGGCATTAATTTTGCACACACCAAGAGTGGCATTGGTTAGGAGAGAAATAGAATGTAGAACATTATAGCACGGTACAGGCTTTTCAGCCCACTAAACCTACTCCACAACAATCTCACCCTTCCCTCCCTCACACCTATAACTGTATATTTTTCTTACATCCATGTGCCCATATAAGAGTTTTGAATGTCTCCATTGTACCAGTCCCCACCATGACTCCCAAAATTCAATCCAGGAACCTACCACTCTGTGTTCAAAATCTTAGCTGACATCTCCCCCAAACTTTCCTCTGCTCACCTGAAACAGATGTCTTCTGATATTTTCTATTATGGCCACTGAGATAAAGGTCTTATATACCTCTATTAAGTTGCTTCCCATCCATCGTCACTCCAAAGAGAAAAACCCTAGCTACATCAACCTTGCTCTATAAGACATGTTCTCCAATCCAGGCAGCATCGTGCTAAGTCTTCTCTGCACTCTTTCAAGCATGTCCATCCTTCCTGTAATGAGGCAACCAGAACCGAACACATTACTCCAAATCTCGGCAAAGACTTTGGGTAAACTTCCAAGCTATTGGAATAGGGTCAAAAGATCGCAAGATGGGAGGGGACCTTGGTTTTCTGGGAAAGATAATACCACCACTGCCCCTTTAGTGCACATTCTCAAAGATCTACCAACAGGACTGCACAAAAGTGTCGGTCTGGATTAAAATATCAAGTCTTTGAGTGGACTCAAAGTTATCCACTGAGCCAAATTAACAATTAAACCACCCTGTTGTAACAGCTCATATTTTTACATTTAATAATTAAATTGATTTAACTGAAGTGGCATTCAATTTGCAAGTGTGTCTCATGTTGGTTTTCTTCAGACTATGCAAAGGGTTTCCCAATTACTTGACAAATGCTATCATTATCTGGTAAACTAATACATTTTCTGGGCAACTAATTTAAGACCAAGAGTGTAAAACCAATCCACAGGGTTTTCATAGAGGGTTAAGTTGACCAGTCTGATCTGAGGCAAGCTGATTGGGAAACTCAAGTTTCTGCACAAATTCCTGTGATATTAATCAGTTGGAGTAAAGACACTTCAAGATACATTGCAAGACTGCCCCTTTCTCCTCCCCCCACCCCCCACCCCCCCCCCCCACCTCCTCCAATCATGAGGAATTAGCTTTTTGGCATCTAATCTATGTTAGAGACCAAATATTTAAGTGGGAAATGGCCTAGGCCCAGGGCCCTTGGTTTGGCCAAGGACTTCCTTGCAAGATCACTACCTACAGGAAGGTGAATATAAGGTGGCAGTGGATAGTGAAGGCCCATTTGTAGTACACTTGCAGAGCTCCTCCTGGCAGAAGGGTAGCAGTCAACATGACTACTCTGGGCAAGTGATGAATCTGCAAGCCAATGTGTGGGAAAGTAAAGTTGTTCCAGGATCTAGTTAGTTTTCCATAAATATGAGTTTTTCTCTCCTGCCTCAAACATAAATGCTTATCTCTGGCTTTCTTTTCCCAGGTGAAATTTTAACAGAACTGGAATGAGGCAACCATTGGGGCAGTGTGACACCTCCACTGGAATCTTTATTCTGGATCCTACCCTGTGTGCGAAGAATTGGCCGCTTTGGTGTAACACCAGTGCCTGCACCTGTCCAATGAATAGACTAACTCACCATGAATAACTATAATGTTCTGAACTCATTGTCTATCTAACAGCAGCAGACGGAAGGGCTTGTAACAATTGTGAGGATAGTTGATGGAACTGATTGAAGATTTTAATCTTGAAGACCACACAAGCAAGCAGAAGGTCATGCCTTCCAGTGGACATGCCAGATCCATATTAAACCCTGTTCTTAATGAGGGTTCCAAATCCAACCATTTACCAAATGCAAGCGGGAAAGGTCAAAAGAATCCAAAGGAGTTTGTCCAGATCTTTGTACCAGACTCAAACCGCAAGTTTCCTTTGGAATGGTGGAAAACAGGTGTTGCCTTTATTTATGCACTTTTCAACTTGGTGATGACAAGTGTTATGATCACTGTTGTGCATGAGAGAGTCCCACCCAAAGAAAAGAACCCTCCCCTACCTGACACTTTCTTTGACTACATGGACCGGGTTGAGTGGGCTTTCAAGATCTCAGAAGTCAATGGGTTAATCCTGGTTGGCCTTTGGACCATTCAATGGTTACTCCTTCGGTACCGGTGAGTATCAAGTCGGAGTTGGAGAGTCATAGAGCAGAAACATATGGCCCAACGTACCATGCTAATCAAGTGCCTATTTATACAAACCCTATTCACCAGCATTACTCCACACTGTTCTGTGCCATGGTGATTCAAGAGCTTGTTTAGATACTGATTAAGTGTTACGAGTACCTACTTCCACCACTCTTCAGACAGAACGTTTTGGATTCCAATCAACTTTCGGGTGAAAAAGCTCTTCCTCAGATCCCCTTTAGTCCTCTTCCCCCTTGCATTAAACCTATGCTCTCTTTTATGACATTTATTCTAGTGGAAATGTTCCTATTATCTGCTCTATTTAGGTACCATGATCTTGTGACCCCCTCTATCATCACTTCTCCAAGGAAAACAAATCACCTTATCCAGTCTCTCCTCATTGCTGAAATATTCCATTCCAGAGTAACATGGTAACTTCATGTTCTCTGGTACACTTGTGGTCTTCCTGTTGTGGTGAACAACTCAGCACATGTTCTGAACTGATGTTGCTATAAAGTTGTACTATAATTCTATGTTCTGATAGTTTGTGCCCTGGCTATTAAAGGGAAGTATCCAACATGCCCTCTTCATATTGGCCATTTTCAGATATCCAGGTGCCACTGTTCATCAAACCTCAGTTTGCCCATGGGATAGAAATAGATTAAATACAGTTTAAACTTGGCAAATGAGGTTTATTGTGGGAAATATGAGGTCCTGGTCTTCAACAGAGGAATCAAAAGGTGGACTATTTTCTAAATAGACTGACTGCAAAATAAATAAAGTTCAAAGGCAAACATTAGGTGTCCTAGTGCCTGAATCACAAAAAGTTAGCAAATAGGTCTAACAAGCTGTTAAGTTGCCTCTTGGAATGTTGGCCTTTATTCTCAAGAGATTTGTGTTAAAGAACAGGGACATTTTGTTACAGTTCTACAGAGTGTTTGTGAGGTCACCCCTGAAATACTGCATCCAAATTTAGTTGTCTTACCTAAAAATGGATATGGTAGCATGAGTAGCAATCCAAAGGGAATTCACAAGGCTAATTCTTGGGATGAAAGGGATGTATTATCAAGCGAGGCCAGATGGTTTGGTTTATTTCTCTTGGAGTTTAGAAGAATGAGTGATTACCTTATTCAAACTGATAAGATCCTAAGGATCTTGAGAAGGTGGTTAAAGATGTTTCCACGAGGGAAAAAATCTTGAGCAAGGAGACATAACTACAAAATAATTAGTCATTTAAAACTGAAGTGTGTAGAAACGTTTTTCTGGAGTTCTTGGTACTCTTGTGTGGCAGAGGCGAAATCATTTTATATATACAGCATATTATGTATATATGGTGGAAATGGATAAATGTTTGAAAGATCAACAAATTAAAATTTAATTGAGAACTGACACTAAAGAGTTGAGGGCCAGCTTAGATCAGCAAGGGTCATAGGGCAGTCTTGGGGTTGAGTTGCTTCCTAGGGCTGGGATGGATGATATGGAGGTCATTTTGGTGCTATTAAAGTACTAGCGTCCTGGTTTTAGAACCTCGGCTGTCTGTAAGGAGTTTGTATGTTCTCCCATGACTGTGTGGACTTCTTCCAGGTGCTCCAGTTTCCTCCTACGTTCTAAAGGTGTACAGAGTTGGTAGGTTAATTGGTCCATGGGTGTAATTGGTCTGCAAGGACACATTGGCTAGAAGGGCCTGTTATTGGACTGTACCTCTAAATTTAAATCTATAATTTTCTTGTGTTCTTCATTTATTGTTTCCTTTGCCAGTCGTGTTAAATCTGCAGCCTCTGGTTCAGATCCTGTCTTCTCTCACTTTGCCGAGACCTGTCACGATTTTGAACACTGCTATCAGATTTCTTCTCAATATATTCTGAACCCAAGTTACTCCACTCTATAAAATGCTGCCACATCCTCTTTGAGGCCCTCTTATCCCTCCTGAAGTGCTCTGCACAGAACTGCTTACAAGTTGTCAGTCAAGAATAACCCAGTGAATTACTGAGGTTTAATGTAACATTATTAATATCTATTTAAGTGATGTGGAAATATCCAGCTGTTTTCAATTGAATATCTAACGCCTCAGGCATAGACCTCTGTGCAGTTCTTCACTATGTTAGGCCAAAAAAAATTCATATTTGAAAATGTTTTTCCTTTTTGATATAATTTTATGATAGTGATCCTCTAATTTTTTACGAGTGAAGCCATAATTTTAATAGTTCAGTAAGAATCCCATTTTCAAATTTTTATGACCCCACCAATGTTTTTTTTTCTATGTGCAGTGCTTCCTTTACAAGTTACTCTTTTTAAACTTCAGACACATGCCATGATGTTGTTTTCCAAAGTGGGTGATCAGTCAATAGGAATCAAAGGATTTTGTTTGTTGGTTTTGGAAGAGAATTGAATGAGTAAATATTAGAATGTTCTAACAACAAATGGTGTCCAAAGTCCTCATGGCAAAGTCCTTCCCTACCCCACCTCACTTGTTTCTGCTTTTTTTTAAAATTTGAGCCATTTTCTTTTGTAAGCAATCGCCACCAAACCTCTGATATAGAAATTTTAAATAGGAACATTAAGCTGGAATGGGAAGCAGAGTATTTGGTTTCATGAACCTGCTCTTCATTCATCAAGATAATGGTAAAGAAAACATTGGTTAGGCTGCACAAACCTCTGCAGTTTCTCTGCTTCATTTAGCCACTTTATTTTCCTACATTTTTTTACGGTGATGACATGTTCTTGGTTGGAACTTGCTTGGAATGTCCTGTGGTCAAGTTGGTTTTTTTGTGTAAATGCAAAATTTTACTTCATGCTGAGTTAGCACTGCTGACCAAAGCAGAGCCACCCCATTGGAAAAATTGGCTTTGACTGTACCACAATTTGCAAGGAGTGAATTAAACTATTTAAGTGGTGTTCAGTCATGAAGAGTAAGCTGAAGTCAATGATTCAAGTTGTATTTCCATCCTTAACAACAGAAGGTTTTAAAATATTTCGCACCAAATGAAGTACTTTAAAAGGTGGTGACTATTTTAATGTAAGAACTATGACTGCCAACTTGTGCACAGTTCATATGAAGTATAGGCCAATGTCTTAGTGATGTTGGATGGGGATAAATAATGAATTCTAGAGTTATACAGCATGGAAACAGGCCGTTTGGCCCATAGTATTTATGCTAGCTAGAGGACACATACTATATTAATCCCATCTTCTAACTCTTCATTGCCTCGGCAATTTAAGTGCTCACCTCAACACATTTTAAATGCTTGGTGTGGATCTGTTTTCACCACTCCCTTAATGCATTCTAGATACTCACTACTGAGGGAATCGACGAGAATTTGAGGAGAATTCCTTTAACCTTCTTTAGCTGGTGGCAATGAATTTGAATATGATCTTATCTGGAGAGTAGAATCTCCAAAAGCATAGCCCTCTTGTAACAATCCATTAGATAGCAAATCTCTAGAGTGGGGCCCAAATGATCATCTGGCTCTAAAACAAGCAGTCAACCACTAAATGAATGCTAAAGCTGGGTCCAATGCGAGATTAAATCGATATATAGATTATAATTTTAATGTAAGCCAAATTGAATAAATTTGGGAGAGTTAGAAAACGTTTGTTTGAAATGAATAACCTTTCAGCGTGCAAAAGACATTTTTTGTAAATTTGAAGTGAGTTTAGGCATCGCACTTTGTGTGGGATGAATGCCTTTGGCCAAAGCTCTGATTTTGTTTTAAATTGTAATTGGCAAGAAGTTTGCTGTAAGTTACACTGCCCAGTGATGCAGTGTCAACAGACCAGACTCCACATTTGGTACCCCAAATAAGGAGATCTAGATGAGACAGGATTTTAAAGTTTTAATTGCTGGAAGCTTTCTTTTTGTACTCCATTAATCAGGCTTTCAGACTTTCTGAATTCTCCCACTGATTAGCTCTAAATATTTACCCTTTATTTCATGCACTAACTTCACAACAAGGGAATAGAAGCACGGTTGAAACTAAAATTCAAAAGTGCTTTTGAACACATGCATGTTGCAGAGTTAAGTATTTTTAAATGGAGGATAACATTTTATCTCTCTCTCCAACCCATGAGTCTCAGCAAAACAGGGAGGGATTTAGACAGAGGCAGACATTAGGGTTTGAATCCACAACAGTTGGCAGTGACTGACCTTAAACAAAGACTAAGTGGTGCTGTTGGCTTGCAAGGTTGTATTTATATGGTTTTCTTCAAGATCACATGGCATTACAGTGTGCAGACCTTGATAGATCTGAGGTAAACCACTGTTGCATATAATTGTCTGGTCGGGCACACTTATTGGCCGATTTTACCTGTGGCCCCTCCCCACAGACTCCTGTATAAGTCCATGGTCCCCTCCTCAGTGTAGGTCAGTTGAACAGTATGGATGTGCCTTTGTTCTTAAGTGAATAAAAGCTTATTACAAGTATTTGATGATGCATTAATTTTATTCACTTAAAGTTTTTTTTACAATGGAGCAGATCCTGAAGCCAGAAAAGCTGGAGATCGACCCTCAATTGCCTGAGGCATTTACCAACTGAGCTCTGGCTGTGGAGTTTTGAAGCATTTCTACAGGCTTCTTCCACTATCATGCGATCATAGGACAATAAGCTGCAAGTGCTCCACTCCTGGTTCTGCGCCCTGGTGTACTCCATGATCAGAGATGCTACATTGAACCAGGAAGTTATGGACATACTTAAAGGACAGCACCTGCGAAAGATCAATGTTGTCTATGCCAGACATCTGCTAATGACCCAGTGAATCCAATGCTGAATATCTTTGGGCCCTGTGAGCTCTCAGCAGGACTTGCTGAGTTCTGCTGCGGAGGACCTGATCTGGGATGCCCACGTTGTGGGGATCAGGTCAAACTACATACGATAGAGACTCTTAGATGAAGGGGAGCTCAGTCTGCAGAGAGCAGTTGAGCTAGCAGGTACACTGGAAGTGGCTCTCCATACCTACTCGACTGACAACACAGCTGCCTTGTGGTTCCCCTGGGTGCCACCATCTTGGGACATGGTGCCACCTCCCGCTAATAACTTGACCATAGAAGCAGTGCTCCGTGACCACCTCCTGTCGCTCTCAGCTGGCTCCGGTAACAACCTAACCACAACCAGAGTGCTCCGGGAGCACCTCAAGTGCTACTTCTGTGGCTTAGGCAACCATCAGAAGAAACGCTGCCCAGAATAGGATTCAAATTGCTCAAGCTGCAAGAAGAATGGCCACTACGCCAAAGTGTGTAACCTCCTCCTAGCAGCGACATGTGCGGATCGTGGGGGCCACCTTCCTGGACATTACCATCACCCGGGGCCAGCAGCAGCATGTGCGATCCATGGGACCGCTATCTTGAGCGCCATTTTCAGGACATAGCAGCGCTGCATGTGGGGTGCGGAGGCTGCCATCTTGGGCACCATCTTCAGGATCCAGCAACACGATTTACAGGCCCCTGGGGGTCGCCATCTTGGACACCACCATCTTTCACAACAGCGATGTGCAGCGACCCGACACTGGCCTCCATCACACTCGACCAGGACAGCCCACATCAACTTGCCAGATAGATGATGGATATCCAGGTAAACGGCCATGTGACAAGTTTCTTATTCGATAGCGGGAGCGTGTAGAGTTTCATAAATTCTGACATAGTGTGCAGCCTCTCCCTTACAGTATTGCCGGTGAAACAGAAGGTCTCGTTGGCATCCAAATTGCATACAGCGGACGGCCAGGGCTTCTGTGTAGTGACTCTAAATGTGTGGGGTACTGTACATAAGGATTTCAGACTGATAGTAATGTCACAGCTCTGCTATTGGGACTTGGTTTTCAGTGTCACCTTAAAAGAGTGATGATGGAATTCGATGGGCCCCATCCACCCCTTAATGTATGTAACTAGCAATTTTCCAACCAACCACTCACCCGTCCTCCACAAACCTCCATCGTACACAGCCAGCAACCAAACTGTTCACCATGAACAACCTGCCGGCTCTTCACACTTAAAATTACCCCCCCCCCCCCCTCTTCGTTATTTGTCAACCTCACCCCGACTGTAAGCCTGTCACCACTAAAAGTAGAATGAACGGTGCCAGGGGCAGGGTCTTCATCCAGGTAGAGGTACAGCTGGAGGGGATTATTGAGATACAGCTCAAGGAGGGAATTATTGAACCCAGCACCAGCCCTTGGAGAGCGCAGGTAGTGGTAGTGCGGAACGGGGAAAAGAATAGGATGGTCATCAACTATAGTCAGACCATCAACAGATACAGGCAATTGGATGCATACCCACTCCCACACGTCACTGACCCAGAATCGGGTCTTTTTGACCATTGACCTGGTCGGGATACAACCAGTTCCCTATCCACCCAGAGAACTGCCAGTATACTGCACCTCTACCACTTCCTGCGGGTCCCCTTTGGTGTCACAAATGACGTCTCAGTCTTCCAGCGGGAGATGGACCTGCATGGTGGAACAGTATGAGTTGCGGGCCACTTTCCTGTACCTCAATAAAGTCACCATCTCTGGCCATGGCCTGCACGACCATGACGCCAATCTCCAGAAACTTCTCAAAACAGCCAAACTCCTTAACTTGACATATAATAAGGCCAAGTGTGTGTTCCACACAACCCATCTGGCCATCCTTGGCTGTGTCGTGGAGAATGGCATCTTTGGCCGGAACCCTGACCACATGTGGCCACTCTTGGAGCTTCCCCTTCTACACAGTCTCAAGGTCCTGAAGAGGTGTCTTGGGTTCTTTTCCAACTATTCACAAACTGTCCCCAATTATGCGAACAAGGCTCACCCCTTCATCCAATCCACATCCATCCTCCTGGCGGCAGAGGCTTCATGCAGCCTTCAGTTGCAATAAGGTGGACATTGCCAAGGCTACAATGCATGCTATGTATGAATCCACCCCATTCCAGGTGGAAAATAATGCGTCAGACTTCGCCATGGCAGTCACCAGGCAGCCAGGCCAGTCACGTTTTTTTTCACGTACCCTGCAGGGCCCCAAGAATCGACATTCCTCGGTCAAGAAAGCAGCCCAAGCCATTGTCGAGGCAGTGCGGCACTGGCACCATTACCTGGCCAGTGAGAGATTCACCCTGCTGACTGATCAATGCACTGTTGTGTTCATGTTTAACAATCAGCAGTGGGGCAAAATTAAAAATGACAAAATACTAAGGAGGCGAATTGAACTGTCCACCTATAATTGCAATATTCTGTACTAGCTGGGGAAACTTAATGAGCCACCAGATGCCCTGACCCGCAGGACCTGTGCCAGCGCAGTGATCGACCGACTACAAAACTGACACAACGATCTCTGAAATCCCAGAGTTACCAGGTTGTTTCCCTTTGTCAAAGCACGCAACCTGCCCTTTGAGTGACTCTGTCGATTTTAAAGGACCTTTGCCCTCCACTGGCTGCAATGTGTATTTTCTTAACGTTATTGATGAATACTCCCTTTTCCCATTTGCCATCCCCTGCTCGGACATGACCGCTGCTACAGTCATCAAGGCCCTGCTCAGCCTCTTCATTCTCTTTGGCTTCCCCAGTTATATCCACAGAGACTAGGGTCTTTCCTTTTTGAGTGATGAGCCGTGGCAATACCTGTTAGCCAGGGACATTGCCAGGAGCAGGACCACTAGTTACAACTCTCAAGGTAATGGGCAAGTGGAGAGGGAGAATGCTATGGTTTGGAAGGCATTTCTCCCAGCCTTGCAGTCTAGGGGCCTCCCAGTCTCCCATTGGCAAAAGGTCCTCCCAGAGGCACTTCACTCTATCAGGTCCTTGCTATGTACAGTCACAAATGCCACACCACATGGTATGGTGATATCCCCAGGGCCCATCCTACACATAAATCTGATCCACTGCTTGAAAGGGTCCACCTCCTCCATGCCAACCCCCAATATGCCTATATAGCATACCCTAACGGACATGAAGGCACAATTTCATTCAGGGACTTGGCTCCCTCAGACTGCTGCTGATCACCCCACAAGTCGGGGAGGCGAGAGTTGGGGGGTTGAGGGGGGTGGGGGGAGATGGCAGCACGACTGGAACGGGGTGGCAGCACATTTTGGGTGGGCTTAAATCTGGCTTTCTAAAATCTAGAAAAATTCAAAATTCGGAACATACAGTCCACGTAAGGTTCCCGATAAAGGATTGTGTACCTGTAATTGTCTGGTCAGGCGTCACACCTATTGGCCAATTGTACTTGTGGCCTCTCCCCACAGACTCCTGTATAAAGGTGATTCTTCCTCAGCTCCCTCCTGATTACAGGACAGTCAAACAGTATAGATTTTCCTTTGTTCTTAAGTGAATAAAAGCCTATTGATTTCTCAACAATAGTCTTTCAAGTAATTGATGGTGCATCAATACCTTTTCAGTCTTACCTCCTGCATTCCCCCTTTCTCCCTCTCCACATACTTCTCCAGTGGTTCATCTTTTCTTGTTCCCTTCCCCATAACCTCATGACCTATTTTCATCCCCATCCCTCTCTTTGTTCCATCTACCTATTCACCATATAGATGGTTACTGGTTCCAAAGTGCTCCTCTCTATCACCTCGATCACTTGTCCTGGTTCATTTCCCAATAAGAGGTACTCTGCTCTCTAGTCAGGCTATCTTTACATTACCTGACAAAACTTCCCTGAACACACTTAACAAATTTTTCCGTATCCAGGTCTTAGCACAATGGCAACATCAGGTAGTTAAAATCATCTATTTCTACAACCCAATTATTCTTGCAGCTATCTTCCTACATATTTTCCCCTCAAATTATCTGTGAATATCAGGAGGCTTTTAGTACAGTACTTTATACCATAATGTGCATAGCACCTGCACCATAGAGCATTGAATTGCCTGTCCTGTCCATCTCTCAGTTGGGTTTCTGTAATAGCTATGGTTACAGATTCATGCCATGCGAGTATATGCCTAACCAGTCGGGCTTTTTGTATTAAATTCAGTTTAGTCCATCGGAGCCTCATTTCCTGATCAGCTCCTGCCTGTTCTGAACTCACTTGCTTTAATCCATACTAGCCCCAATATTTTTATCTGTCACATTACTGCTTTGAGTTACACCCCACCGCCAGACTGGTTCAAACCCTTATGAGTTACGTAAGCAAATCTTCCCGTCAGGATATTGGTAACACTCCAATTTGCTGTTCTCCACTGAAAGGTCATCCTCCCCACCAGTAACCTGTTAGTGAGGGGAAAGGGGACAGGGAAATTCTGCACTCTCTGCTCACCCTCAACCTTTTCTGGTGGTCTTCACGCACAGTATCACCTTCCTCATGTTCCATATCCCCTACATTTCTCCTTTAGTGTTTCTTATTGTTACCTTCCTTACTTATCAGATTCTAGCACTGGAACTCTTCATATCCCTACATCACGCTCCGGCGTATGTCCCCACCTTTACCTTTCCTACCTGGCTCCATCTACCTTTTCTTTACCTCTTTGTCTGCTTCCACCTGTCCCTGCCTCGCAAATCCACCCCTCCACCTGCCTTCTTCTGCCCACTCATCCCTCACCCTTCCTCGCTCCACCTACCAGCCCCTAAATCCTTCCTTCTCCACTCAATGAAGTCCCAATGAAGTCCCTCAGCCTGAAACATCAACAATTCCTTTCCTTCTACTGTCTGCCAATCCTCCAGCAATTTGTTGGTTGCTCCAGATTCCAGCAACTGCAGCCTTAATTTTAATGCACCTGGGAGGGCAGCCAGGGTCTTGAGTTAGCATCCCTTGGGAAAAGCAGCACCCATGTTCTCTTTCTAAGGTGGCAGCCAAGAGTTTCTGTTCATGCCTCTGGAGTGGGACAGAAATGCACACTCACAGCCTTCTGACTAAAGTGGAACTGTTAAGAGCTGAATCACAGCTCAAACTATTGTGCTATAGTTTGCAGGAAGACACTGTCATCCTTGTCAAACGGTCTTATGGTACTAGGGCTCAAAGGCTTTGTCACATGAGTTTGTTTATACCGTGACTCAAAAAGCCCTAGCGCATCTGGTAGGAAATTACCCTTGAGTGCATTAACAGGGCATATTACAACTTTAGCCACAATTCCACCAAACATTTTACATGCATTGTGGTAGGAAAATTACCTCTTTTGAAAAGAACTTCCTGTTTTATTCACCACCACATAAAACTAGCATTTGTGCTCTCCCTCTCTGTTCCCTTACAATTTTGCCCACACCAAGTGGGCACATTATTTCTAGTCGAATGAGTAGAATTCTTCTTCATGGACTCTAAAAGGTTAGCTCTAACATTCATACAGCTATATAAAGTAGGAGCCCAATTTATAGACGTAATCAGAAAAAAAAGATAAATTTGTACTAAATAGGGGCAGCTTATAGCATTGTTATATGGGGTTCACTCATTAGCCTGATGGATGCAGGGAAGAAATTGTCTTTAATCCTGTTGGTGCATTCTTGAACCTTCTTCCTGATGAACCAGAATAGGGATTTATTGTCATGAATAAGTCATGAAATTTGGTGTTTTGTGGCAGCGTCATAGAGTAAACATATGGTACATATTATAACCATCATACAACATTACTATATAATAATAATAATAATGAAATCATAGTGGAGAAAAAGTAAGGCAGGAATCTGATGGCAGTTGGGAAGAAGCTGCCCTTGTGATACTGAGTACTTGTCTTTAGGCTCCTATACCATTTCCCCTTTGGTATCAGAGTGAACAGGGCATGTCCTGGGTGGTGGGGGTCTTTGAGGCACCACCTCATGTAGATGCCCTCGATGGAGTGAAGTCCGGTGCCTGTGATGTCGCAGCTGAGTTAACAACTCTCTGGAGTTTTTTTTCTTGTTCTGACATTTGGCACCTCCATTCCAGGCAGTGATGCAACCAGCCTGAATGCTCTCCACGATACACCTGTATAGGTTTATGAGAGTTTTTGATGACACAACGAACCACCTCAAGACAGCTCACAAAGTATAGCCACTTTGATGCTTTGTGATTGCATCAACGTGGAGGCTCCAGGACAGATCCTCGGAGACGTTGACACCCAGGAATTTGAAGTTCTTGGCCCTCTCCAGTACTGAGCCCTTGATGAGGATGTTCCCCTGACTTCCTCCTGAAGTCCCCAATCATCTCCTTAGTTTTGATGACCTTAAGCACAAGGTTGTTGTTGTTGCATCATTCAACAAGCTAATCAGTCCCCCTCCTGGACACTTCCTCTTTTGCTAATTGTGATTCTGCCAACAACTGTGGTGTCGTCGGCAAACTTCTAGATGGCCTTGGATTTGTGCTTGGCCACACATGAGAGAAAGGAGAAGTATGTTTCCAGGGTGAGATGTGTCTTTCAGTATGTTAGCTGTCTTTCCTAGATAAGGAAAATGTAGTTGAACCCATGGAATAGAGGAAAGTTTTCATTATGCCAAATTGCGGCTTGCAAGTTACATGAGGCATATAATGTGTGGCTTGCAAAAATATATTGGCTGGAGGAGATACCAGCACTCCCAAAGCTGCTCCTGGACACTCCAAATCCCTGAAGTCAGGCTGGGGCTGTGTAACAAGGAGAGGGAAGAGGGAATAGGCAGTGGAGGAACAGTTCCCGCAACAAGCGGAGCAAGCAGCGCACATTGGAGTCGGGTTCTCCTTGCTTGGGCTGGGCCACAACACAGCAGAGCACCGCCAAAGGGAGGTTTTCAGTAGGAGGGTCAGGCATAGCTGAGGATTCTCTGCAGGGAGTGGCTGAGGTTTGGAAACAGGGGCTGAGCCAGGAGAGCTCTGAATAGTACCTGCTCCAGAGGCAATGTGTCTGACCAAAGTAGGCACTCTGGCAGGGGGGGATCAAGATGATGGAGACAGAGAGGTGAAGCTGGTGGGGGTCCTCATCCAGGTGCCAAGCCTGGACAGAGCAGGTGATGGCAGCAGCAGTGAACTTCCTGTCAGTGGTCATGGACAATCACTAGCCCCACTGGATGGAGAGTCAGCATCAGGCACCCCAGAGGTTAGAAGCTCCATACTCCAGTCTCCGGTCCCAGCAGCCACTCCCCCAAACCACTGGTCACTAGGAAGAGGGGAGCGAAGGGTGGGGTGGGGAGAAGCAGAGCTGTGGGCACCCTAACTTCAACCTGCAATAGGAGGCAGCATTACATTGGATTACTTCCCACATCGTTGCCTCAGCTGTGGACATTGCAATGGTACAGGTAGCTGCAGAGACCAGTGCTATCAGTGTTCTCAAAGAGAGCACATCAGAAACAGAAGCAAGAGTTACCCATTCGGCCCAAGGAGCCTACTCCCACATTCTGTGAGACCACAACTGATCTGGCTATAGATCCAGCTCCGCCTTTCCCTATAACCCTTAATTCCCATACGATGCAGAAATATATCTTTCTGTATCGTAATACATATGCAGGACAAGTAGGAAATGTGTGTGTTATGTGTGCATCTACTACATGTTTTGCGCTGAGGGCAGGAGAACGTTGTTTTGTCAGATTGTACTTGTATGATCAGATGACAATAAACCTGATGACTTGAAATATATTTAATGAGGCAGCTGCTACTGCTTCCTTGGGCAGAGATTTCCACAGAAAACCAGTCAGGATTTTGATTATTGAAAACTAATACAAATTAGCAGTTTAAAAAACTACTGTAGCGGCGGCTACACTGCTAACTGAAGGATTGCACAACCAGACGGTTTGAGTTCAGTAAGCAAAACTGATTTATTGCAGCCCAGACCTGGCTGAGAACCACGCTGGGGGGCCCTGACATCACCAGGGTGCAAGCGCGGGCTTCTGAGGTCGGGAGGAAATGTCCGACGGTGCCATTTTGGCTGGCTGCCCTGCCGCATGCGTGACAAGCGGGGCCGGTTCACCTGCCTAATGGCGTACCGCCACACAGCCCCCCCCCAGAATCAGCGCCAATGTCCTTTTTTGCCGTGCGGCCTCGCTTATTGGGTGGGCCACAACTGGTTCAGTGGGGTCGAGGTAGGCTGGCTTTATTTAACTTGTCCACCATAAACAGTTCCGTCTTACAACCAATGTCCAGTGTGAAAGTGGGTCCTGAACGCTGGACGACTTTGTACGGCCATTTATATGGTCTTTGTAGAGGTGCTATGGATGGCCCCAGCCTGATAAAAATGTACCTGCGGAGTACAGCTCGCTGGGGATGTAAGAGGCCTGTGTGCCATGTCTGGGCGGCGTTGGGGGTGTGAAGGAGTTCAACTGGGCCTGGAAGCGGGGAAGTAGACCGTGCAGTGACTGCTGGGGGTTGTGAGGTGCGTTTATGAACTCACCGGGTAGGGTTAGCCGTGCACTGTAGATCACCTCGGCTAATGACACCTGTAGGTCTTCTCTGGGTGTCGAGCAGATGCCCAGGAGTACCCAAGGTAGCTCATCCACCCAGTCGGGGCCGGTGAGGTGGGCCATGAGTGCCGATTTAAGGTGGCGGTGCAATCGCTCGACTAGCTCATTGGCATGTGGGTGATAGGCCATGGTGTGATGTAGCTCGATCACCAGTGAGGTGGTTCGGGACACCGAACTGAACAACCCAACCATTCAAAAGCGCTCGGGAGCTGGAGACCGTGGAGGCATCTGGCATCAGGATTGCCTCGGGCCAATGACTGGTGCAGTCTACCACTGGGAAAAGGTAACGGTTACCTCAGGAAACGGGCAAGGGTTCAACGATGTCCACATGTATGTGGTTGAACCATTCCCGGACATGTTCAAAATCATGTACGGGCGCTCTGGTGTGCCTGTGTACCTTGGACAGCTGGCCCAGTCTGCAATCTGCTTCCGAAGCCTGTGCCAGACGAAACATTCGGCCACTATACGGACCGTGGATCTGATGGAAGGGTGGGAAAAGTCATGGATATGGTGGAAGACTTGCCTGCGCCACTGCTGGGGAACCACTGGACGCGGGGTGCCCATGGAGACATCGCATAAGATGGTGCCCTCACCATGAGGATTCAGGAGGTCCTGGAACCGCAGGCCTATGATGGCAGTCCTGAAGGCCCGCGTCTCCTCGTCGGACTTGTGGTCGAAGTCAAGACCGGGTGTCAGCGCACAAATGGGCGGGCGTGAAAGTGCGTCGGCAACCATGTTGACTTTCCCTGCCTTGTGCCGAATGTCGGTGGTGAACTCTGACACAAAGGAGAGGTGACGCTGTTGGCAGGCCGACCATGGATCTCTTGCCATAGCGAGCGCCTGAATGAAGGGTTTGTGGTTGGTAAAAATGGTGAAAAGCCTCCCCCTCCAAGAAATAGCGGAAATGACACACTGCCAGGTACATGCCCAGCAACTCATGATCGAAAGCGCTATACTTGCGCTCTGGCAGGCGAAGAAGTCGGCTAAAGAATGCTAGTGGTTTCCACTGTCCGTTCACCTGCTGCTGCAGGATGGCGCCGATGGCTGTGGCAGAGGCATCGATGGAGAGTGCCATATGCAGGTCGGTGCGTGGGTGGACGAGCAGGGTAGCCTTCGCAAGGGAATCTTTCGTGGCTTCAAATGCCCTGCTGCCCTCTGGAATCCAGGCAAGTGTCTTGTCTTTGGCCGCGATGAGGGCAAAGGGTAATGATGCGCGCAGCGCTTGGAATGAAGCGGTTAAAGAAATTGACCATACCTGCGAACTCCTGGAGCCCCTTGAGGTTGTCCGGGTGTGGGAACTCCCTGATTGCAGCGACCTTCGTAGCAGCAGGTGTGGCTCCTTCAGGTGTGATGGTATGGCTCAGGAACTGCATGGACTCTTGTTAGGCTGAAGTCGGCCAGTCGGGAGAAGAGGGTGCGCAGGTGAGCCTTGTGTTGTGCTCGGTCTCTGCTGGCGACAAGGATGTCGTCCAGGTAAATGAATATGAAATTCAAATCCCTGCCCACTGTGTCCATAAGGCGCTGGAAGGTCTGGGCGGTGCTCTTGAGCCCCAACAGCATGCGTAGGAACTCGAACAAGCCAAAATGGGTGATGATGGTTGGTTTGAGTTTGTCCTCGGGGTGCACGGGGATTTAGTGATACCCGCACACCAAGTCAACCTTAGAGAATACCTCCGTGCCATGCAGGTTGGCCGTAAAGTCCTGGATGTGAGGGATCAGGTAATGGTCAGGTACCGTTGCGTCATTAAGCCGTCGATAATCTCCGCAGGGGCGCCAGCCGCCGGAGGCTTTCGGGACCAGGTGGAGTAGTGAGGCCCAAGGACTGTAAGAGTGTCAAATAATCCCCAGCTCCTGCAGATGCGAGAACTCTTCCTTCGCTCTCTGGAGCTTGTCTGGCAGGAGCCGGTGTGCCTTGGCATGGACCAGCGGGCCTTGGGTGTGGATGTAATGAAACACCCCGTGGTGTGGTGAGGCAGCGGAGAACTGCGGCTTGAAGAGGGATGGGAACTCATCCAGGATACGCTGAAACTCGTCCTTGGGCGTGCTGACCGTGGCCATCTGCGGCTGCTCTGTGCAGGAGGAGTTGAGGCGAACGGATTGGAAGGTACGGGCATCTACCAGTTGCCTACTTCTAATGTCAACAGGAGTCCATGGGCGAGGAAGGCGGTTGCAAGGGACAAAATGGTGAACCTCCACGAGAACTTCCGCTGGCCGATCTGGATGTGGACGGTCTTGTCTCCATAAGTCCGGATTTCCGTTGAATTGCCTGCATGGAAGGGAGGTCCTCGAGGCCGGTTCCGGGACTCAATGGCTGTGGCTGGAATGACGCTGATCTGGGCCCCGGTGTCGACAAGGAAGCGTCGGCCGCTGACTGAATCCCGCAGATAGAGAAGGCTGTGTTCTTAGCCAGTCGCCACAGCCATTAACAGTGGCCGGCCTGCTCGTTTCCCTGGAATGAGCAGGGCTGACGACACCTATGAGCCTTAGCTCCCCAGCGCTGGTGGAAGAAGCAGAGGCCTGAAGTGGATGACTTGCTTCTGGCTATGCTCTTTGAGGCCCCGGCAGGGGTCGGGTGTTCCACTGCAGCGCTAGAGGAAGGCTTGGCATGCCCATGACTCACAACCTGCTGGACTGCTGAGTCCTCCGGGAATCATTCGAGCCATAGCTCCTGAGCCTTTTGAGTGACCTTCTTTGGGTCAAAAAAGCTCTCCAGGGACAGTAACGGCCGGATGTCTTCAGGCAGATGGTCGAGGAAGATGCGCTCGAAGAATGGGCAGTTGGTGTGATCGCCCATGAGCGCGAGCATCTCGTCCGTCAACTCAATTGGAGTTCTGTCCCCTAAGGCATTAAGGCGCAGCATTCTAGCGGCACGCTAGCGCCTGGAGAGGCCGAAGGAGTTGGTGAGCACCTGCTTGACGGGTCCCATACTTATCTTCCGTGGGTGGGTGCTGAACGAGGTGCAGCACTCGTTTTGTAGTGAACTGGTCCAGGCCGGCGACTACATGGTAAAACTTGGTCGAATCTGATGAAATCTGGCAGAGGTGAAACTGAGCCTCTGCATGGCTGAACCAGGTCTCCGGCTCCTGAACCCAGAAGTCAGGAAGTTTGATGGCTATAGTGTTGATCGAAGGGTCGATCATGTTGAGTTCAAAGACTTTTGAACCTGTCGGGGTCACCAATTGTAGCGGCGGCTACACTGCTAACTGAAGGATTGCACAACCAGACAGTTTGAGTTCAGTGAGCAAAACTGATTTATTGCAGGCTGCCTGGCTGGTCTTATACTCCCAGCCTGGCTGAGAACCGCGCTGGGGGGCCCCGACATCACCAGGGCATCACGTGGGTCCCCAAGCGTGGGCTTCTGAGCCCGGTGCCGAGGTCGGAAGGAAACATCTGACGGTGCCATTTTGGTTGGCTGCCCCACCGCGTGTGTGACAAGTGGGGCCAGTTCGCCTGCCTAATGGCATACCGCCACACTACATACATACAACTTTTGTAACAAAATATACATGTGAGTAAAAACATGTGTAATGTAACTGCTTTGTGTTAACCTTTTATTTATTGTTAATCCATATTTCTCATTAAAAATTATAGAGTTAAAATATTGTATATTCTTAGTAAGTTAGTGGTGGGGTCACTCACAGGTCACAGCACATTCACAGAGAACTATTGTTTACAGAGAAGAGAGTTCATTTTCGGAGTCGACATGTCTGAAAGACAGCTAATGGATTTGAAGTTGGTCTTAATTATTCAAGAACAGTAGAGTGTTTGCTTTATTAAAATCTGAGTACAGGGGTACTCAATAAGAGCTGCTGAAGGAAGCTATCTGTTTTTAAACAAAACTATTTAAGGCCTCTTGAACAAGAGAAATGAAACACAGAACCATGTGAGTGACATATTTAAGCCTTTAAAACAGAAATGAAGTAATCTTTCAGAGTTGTGACATCTACAAGACAGAGGTATGAAGATCACATGGTTTACAAGAAACTGGGGTTTGCAATGGTTTAAAATTCCAATAACTGATCATGATTTTAAAGAATTGGAACTGACCTCACTGATGATATAAATGGTCAAAATGATTTAGAGAAATATATTATCGAATTCAGACATTTTTGATTCAGTTCAGTTTGGAGTTGACAGAAGTCAAAACCCTATGACACACAGGGATTGAAACCTTGTGAAAGATAGGGTTGAGTTACAGTAACTAGAATAGGGGCTGTTACTCCTGGAAAAAGGGAACACAGAATCAGTTGCTTTTGAAATAAGGAAGACCACTTTGCTGTCTCTTTGGGGAAAGAGGACAGATTTCTTTTGGGTCTATTTATGTATGGCCACTTCGTTTTAACCCTTGTCTGGATTTGTGAATTAATCATGGAAGAAAATAGTCACATTCCCTGTCTCTTTGAAAAGAGGGCAGAATTGGAGTAAAGAGGCCTGAACATATGATGTTTAAAAGTGCTTTATAATTATTTCTGAACTGATAATTAAATATCTTCAAGCAAGACTAAAATGATGATGAAGTTTTAAAAATTGGCTTTTCAGAGTGGGACTTCATTACATACACACATATACATTTTACATTTGTGCATAGTGGGGTTAAATTTAGAGTTAAGTGTAGAGATAAGAAAGATATGTTATGTTATTAATAGTTTAATAAAACCAATATCATTTTGAATCTACTATTGTCTGGTGAATTTTCCATTGCTGTTAGTGCTAACAAAGTCCCTTTAGTCCCAAACAAAATTAAAAGTGTTGTTAGTTCGTAACAGTAATATTTTTTTCATCTTGTGGCTCTCCAATATCTGAAGTTTATTGTATGTAGCTCTTGCATTAAGAAAGTTTGGCCACACCTGCATTATGTTCTTTCTTTCTTTCTAATATATTTTTATTGAGTTTAACATAATAAGCATACATAATAAATGATGATTACATAATGAATCAATTGTACACAAGCAATACATAACAAAGGGAGAGGAAAAAAATGAGTAAGTAATAAAATGTACATATCTACATTAATACTTGTAATATCCATATAGTAATAAACATAATGAATGCAGCCATGTCAGACCCATTATTTGACTGTTATATTAAAATAATAAGGATTTTTTAAAAAAAAGAAACAAAGAAAAAACCTAAAGGACTAAACTAATCTAATTCCCTCCCTCTAATCAAGGTTACCTTTTTTTGGAAGAAAAATCAATAATGATGTTGAATCACTGGTGACCCCCAGAGAACAGACAAAGAATTACCGGAACATTTAATACTTATTGACTCTTCCAATTATTAAAAAGAATTCTAAGAATGGGTCCCATAACTTAATAAATTGAAATTTTCTATCTTTAATATTAAACTTAAATAGGACATTTTGTCATAAAACCACTGCATATAAGTAGGGGATGCATCTTTTTTCCATTTCAATAAAATAGCTTGTCTGGCTATCAATGTGGTAAAATCTAAAATGTTTTCTTAACATCCTGACAGAGGTTCATCTGAGTCGTGAGAAAAACCAAACAGAGCAATTAACAGACAGGGTTCCAAGTTAATCTTAAAAATTATTGATAGAGTTTGAAAAATCTCTTTCCAGAATCTCTCTAAATTTGCACATTTTCAGAACATGGGAATCAGAGAGATTTCAAAAATTTTACATTTCTCACAAAACGGATCGATGTCTGTGTAAAAATGGGATAATTTAAATTTGGAGATATGTGTTCTACCACCTTGAATTGCAATAAGCAAAGTCTTGCGCAGAATGAAGATTCATTAATCAAGCTGAGAGTAGAGTTCCAGTCTTCATTTGAAAATGTTAGATTCAAGTCTCTATCCCAATCTAAATTGATCCCAGCCATTGGGACTGAATTTAAATCCAGTAAGTTATTATAAATACATGCTATTAATCCACCATGGAAATAAAATCCATATGCTAAAAAACAGATCATCTTTTTATTAGAAATTCACGAAAAAGCCGAAAGCATAGACTGAACAAAATGTCTAAATTTGTTAATATCTAAAGAAATACCTATTGGAAAGATTAAATTTGGCTAATGATTGTTCGAAAGAAGCAAAATTATTTTGAATAAAATGATCTTTGAAACTTTTAATACCTTTTCTATGCCATTCCTTGAAACATGCAACAAAGACAGTTGAAATAGATGGTTATCAATAATTGATATAGCCAAATGAAAAACCATTAATTCCAAAGAATTTCTTGAACTGAACCTAAATTCACAACCTATTTCTCATCACAGATTATTTGTTAATTTGGAAAAGTAAAATGGTAAGAAGGATTGCCAAGCTAGAGGTTTTCTTAGTAAACTGTAATTTCATTTCTATCCAGGAAGGCTGATTCATTAATTTATCTAAACTAATAGTAAATAACATATATTAAGCACTCATTAGTATAATCTACAATCTAGAATTGATAATCATCCATTTAATGTAGTCTTTTGAAGAAAGGCTTTATTTATATTTGTTTTTTTTTCCCTTGCCAAATATATTCAGAAATATATATTTCAGTGAGCTGAAAACATTTTTGGAGATTAAAAATTGGTAACACTTGAAAAAGATTTAAGAATTTGGGTAAAATATTAATTTTAATTGAATTTAATACATCCCATCATTGTAAAATATATAGGGAGATTTTTTAATCCTATCAACAATACCCAGAAATTCTCTTGCAGAAGTTTTTAAAATTTTTTGCAATGGTAATTTAAGTTGATGCTATAATGTAACAAACTTTAGTGATACTTGTATTTATAAAATGTAACCACCTTCTTTCCCAGAATTTAAAAGGTTCCTGTATCCTGGTTTAAATGGTTTCCATTACCTTGCTGGATAAAAATAGTACAGCAGGTTTCCAATTATCCAAAAACCACTTAACCAAAATTCTCAGTTATCCAAAAATTTTTTTGGTGGTAACATGAAGTCACAAGTTGAATTTTTTTTTCCACCCAATGTGCTCATGTGAGGCTCTGACACTCTGTTAGAGGAGGTGTCTGGGATCGGAGTGGGGACCACGGGCTCCTGGGCAGGTTCAGCAACGGCAGTGGGGAGGTGTCGGGGATTGGCAACAGCAGTGGGGAGGTCCCGGGGATCGGCGACAGCCAATGCAAGTATTTTGCTGATGATACTGGGCTACTTAAAGCCATTTCTCAGTTATCCGAAAAATGCAGTTAACCGATATACAATACAGTCCCGAGTGTTTCGGATAATCAGAAATGTACTGTAATATCTAAGGTGTATGGCATCACGACCCAAAACATTGACTGTCCATTTCCCTCAGCAGATTGACCTGCTGAATCCATTCAGCCTCTCTTTGTTCTTCCAAAACAGTTGTTGCCACACAATGTTCTCTCCTTGAAGCATCCCTCTCAATATCAGCATGCCACCCCCCAGTTGTCCAAGCACTCTGGAGGCTCCTGACTTTTCACACACTCTGTCTGGTCACCGTATATGCACCCGATATTGAGAGCAGTTTTTAATCTGATCAAGCATTCTCAGCTGTGTTGCTGCAATTATGGTGCTAAGATAAGGTCTAGAGTAGCTCTAGGAAAGGGGAAAATATTCAGACAGCTGGCAGTCATCCAGTTCATTCCATGTTTGTTAACAACCAGCAGCTTGTCTTGAAAAGAGCTGCGGTAAATTGAGACCCACAGGGTGCGTTACTGTGTAAACATGGGTTTACCTCCTTAGTGTGAGAAATGTAACTTGTAGCATGATTGAACCAGAACAATTTTGTTTCAGTTTTTGGCTTCCTCTTCAAACTGCTTTTTATTGATACTTTAAAGTACCAGTAATTGAAATTGTCAAAAAATATGCCCATATTGAATGGAACTATAGCATTATTTCTGCTATTGTTGAATAATTTTGCAACAAGGACATTGTCAACTGGATTTACAATTAAAAACCCTGGTATCGAGCACCTATAGGGATTGGTTGATGGCGAAAAGTGTATTTTCCAGTTGCTTGAGACTTGCTCTTACAATGTCTAACTAATACACCTACATTAAGAAAAGAACTGTTTAAAGGACAGAATACTTTCATGAATATCTAAATTTTAAAGTGTTTTACTTTATTTTCAGTCACATTTTTTGAAAACATTTAACCATCACTGCATCTGCAGGATCCCTCCTCTCTATGGAGCTGCCTGAAAGACGAACAATAGGATTATAGATAATTAATATGCCCTCCCCCAGTGCGATTCTTACCTTGGCAGGAGTAAGGAGACACTTTTAGAGGGTCACCCAAAGGAAGATGGCATCAATCAGCCCTTCATCCTGGGTGATGCCATTGCTGTTTCACACAACTTTATTCAAATAACTGCGACATCCAAAGTACAACCAAGGCACCCCACTGGCTGAATATTTGCTCCCATTTTCACCAAAGGTTTATGTGTTACTTCAGAGAACATTTACAATTTTAAACTTATGTATTTTTAACCTATTATTTTACTCTTATTTATTTTAACTTTTAAAATTAATTTTCCTCAATTTACTTTTGCTGGTTGCTTAAATTCTGGTGTTTTACTGTATTTTTAAATATCTGTGAACATGAACTGAATCAAACTCATAGCAGGAACCTCTCTCCAAAAAAAAAGCTGGTCAGGATCTTTCCACGATGGAATACACTTGGAAAATGGCCACAAGGAATTTCACTGCTGCAAGGAGTTTCAGCAAAAGTCCACCAGATTGATTCTTGTCACTTGGAGTTTGTTCTTTAAGGAGTAATTAAGCAGATTAGGCAATAAGAGAATGTAGAATGAGAAGTAATCTCATTTAAACAACACTTTTTTTAAACAGAGATGCACAGGGTAACTGAAGGATTGCCTAGAAGCAAGAGTTAAAGTTTTGAAGTAGTGGATTAACCTTTTGGGAGAAATGTGAAGAAATGTCTTAACTCAGAGGGTTGCGAATCTGAATATTCTTCCTCTGAACATTTTGAAGGACCCCACTGAGAAAATTAAGCCAGAAATTGAGAGATTTTTGAGTACTATAGGGATTAGTGTGGGAAAATGGAGTTGAGGAAAGAAGATTATCCATTTCATTGAATGGTGGAATGGGCACAAGGAGTCAGAGTGCCTACTGTACTTCAATTCCTTGTGTACTTCTGTTCCAATTTTGGTAGGCTGACCAAGGACATTGGTGTTATAGAGAATGGTTTTTAATGTTTTTTTTTAAAGCATTAATTACTGTTCATTTAGAGGCTACTGGAGATAGAAACTGAAATCTTAGAGCATACTTTATTATTGTGATGCCCTCTCTTTGTGATACAGTCATATGACATTTAGAGGTGATAGATAATAGTTTGCTAACATTTGTTCTTTCTATTGCAGGTCAATTGTGGGACGCAGGTTTTTCTTCATAATGGGAACTCTGTACCTTTACAGGTGTATCACCATGTACATCACCACTCTCCCTGTGCCAGGAATGCATTTTCAGTGTGCACCAAAGGTAAGAGCCTCTCACTGAGGACAGACTCTCCTTGTGGTTCAGTGACTTCTTATTTGTTTAGTGAGGTTCATTGTTTTACTCCCATTATTTAAGTATACTGGCATTGGAGGCTGCCTAAAGGAGATTCACCCATTTACTTCCTGGAATGAGCGTGTCTTCTTTTCCATGACTCTGACCTTTCTTTTGAAACACACTTTTAAAACATAAATCAGGAAAAACAGGTGGTTTCCTAAAGTTTAGCATGGTTGTAGGACCTGCTGAGTTCCTCCACATTTTTCTACTTTTACTAAAGTCACAACGTCTGTAGACTTTCGTGTTTGACTCCTGGTAGTTTATCTGTTTTTCCTATTCCTGATGAAAGGCTTGGGCCTGAAATTTTGGTTACCTTTTCCATCTTGTGGATGCTACGTGACCTGCTGAGTTTCTCAAGCAAATTTGTGTACTGTTTTGCACTTGACCCCAGCATCTGCAAATTTTCTTAATGACCATCAATTCAATGCATTTTCTTACAATGCATCTAAACTACTAGTGTTTCCTCTTTAACCAACGCACCCTAAAACGTTTGAGGGGCTCTTACACAAGGCCCAGCCCCTCATTGTCAGTGGCAGCAAGATGCTAGATTGTGCTCCTTTCCTTCCCCACAATGTCTTTGCAGTGGCTGCACTGAAATTCACTGTGTGCTCCAGCAGATCTGCACCCTGGAATGTGCTAGTCGACAGCATTCACTTGTGGATGTATCCTCACATAAGAAGACCAAAAAGCTTTGGGCAAAGCAAAGGAAGTCAGCTACTGTTTTTCTAAATTTATAATGACAAAGTTATCAGCATGGCAACAGGTCCTTCAGCCCAACTCGTCCATGACAACCAAGACGTCTTCATGAGCTAGTCTTATTTTCTTGCATTCAGCCCATATCTCTCTCAACCTTTCCTCTCCACGTACCTGATCAAATGTCATTTAAACATTACAATTGGACCTGCCTTTACCATTCCTCTGGCAGCACGTTCCATATACCCTCTGTGCGAAGAAACCCACCCTTTGGGTTTAGTTCTTCACCTTAAACTTCTGCTGTCTAGTTTTAGACTCCTCTGTCTTGGGAAAAAAAAGACTGTGTCCATCCATCATAACAATACACCTCATGATTTTAGAACCCTCAGTATTGTCACTCCTCAATCTCCTTTCCTCCAGGGAAAACAATCTCAGCCTATCCAATCTTCCAATCTCTCCTGTACCTCAAGCCCTCCAATCCTGGCAACACCCTGTGTTATCTTTTCAACAGGTTAATCAAATTCTTCCTGTGGTATGGTGACCAGAACTGCACACAATATTCCAGACACAGTCTCATCAACATCTTGTAAAGCTGTAACGTGACATCCAAAAGTATATTTCAAAAATACATAGGAAAGATATGAACCAAATGCAAACAAATGGAACTAGCCCAGAATGCCAGTTTGGTTGGCATAGACATGCAACAGTATAACACATGAATCACTGCTCTACACACTGTTCTCAGGAAAGCATACCATCGATAAATGTAGACTACTTTTGGAAGAATAACAACTTGCTGAAAGTCTCACTTATATTTAGTTGAAACTTGTTGGCTGCAAGGAACTAGCTGTTTGCTCCTGGCTGGTGCAAGCCATTCTGCAGGACCATATGCTGAGGAATGCACTGAAGTTTGATGCTGTTACTGCAAAAGCCCAATGGTGAAAAGCCCACTGTAAGACATCAAGGGTCTGGACCTGTGTGAAAACTGAATGTTCTATTGACATAAAATGTAAATGCTTGGTATAGTAAATACTGATAGATAAACTTAAATGATCAAATTAAAACCATCTAAATGCTGACCTTCTCAGCTTGCATTCAGATTTATGGTCAGAGTACATACATGACATCACATACAACCCTGAGGTTCTTTTCTGTGATGCAGAATTACCATTTATTGGTAGTGCAAAATAACTGTGCACAATGTATACATGTAAACAAATAGCAAATTTAAACAAACTGACTGCAATTTAGAGAGAATTAGAAAAAATCAATTAAGTGCACAAGTAGGAGTCCTTACACGAGTCCCTGACTGAGACTGTTATTGAGAAGTCTGGTGGTGGAGGGGTAGCAGCTATTCCTGAACCTGATAGTGTGAGACTTTTGGCTCCTATACCTCTTTCCTGATGCAGCAGTGAGAACAGAGCATGTGCTGGGTGGTGTGGATCTTTGATGATTGCTGCTGCTCTCCAATAGCATGGTTCCCTGTAGATGTTCTCAATATTGGGGAGGGTTTTACCTGTGATGTCTTGAGCAGTGTCCACTACCTTTTACAGGGCTTTACGTTCAGGGGTATTGGTGTTCCCATACCAGACCGTGATGCAGCCGATCAGCACACTTACCACCACACATCTGTAGAAATTTGCCAGGGTTTATGCTGTCATACCAAACCTCCGCAAACTCGTGAGGAAGTAGAGGCACTGACATGCTTTCATCATGATGCCTTTAGTGTTTTTGGTCCAGGAAAGATCCTCCAAGATAGTGACTCCCAAGAACTTTCCACCTCTGATTCTTCAAGGATTTCTCTCTTAATACCTCTGGCTTTCCCTTCCTGAAATCAACAATCAGTGGATTGAGTGGAAGGTTGTTGTTGGGGCACCATTCAGCCAAGTTTTCAATCTCTCTCCTGTATGCTAATTCATCACCTTTCTTTAAACAACCCATTACCATGGTGTCGTCAGCAAATTTATAGATGGTGTAATTGTCATACTGAGCTATACAGTCTTTGGTGTAAAATGAGTAGAGCAGGAGCTAAGAACGCAGCCCTGAGGTGCTCTGGTACTGATGAAGATTGTGGAGAGATGTTCTTACCAATTCTCACTGATTATAGTCTGGAGGTGAGGAAATCCATGATCCAATTATATAGTTGGGGGGGGGGGGGTGGTGAGAGGTGGTTCAGTCCCAGGTCTTGCAGTTTGCTGATCAGTTTTGAGGGGCTGATGATGTTAAATGCTGAACTGTAGTCGATAAAGAGCATCCTGATGAATGTATCTTCACTGTCCAGGTGTTCCAGGGCACTCCTTGATTAAATTTTAAAAATCCACTATCTTGCTGTTATAATAAATGTATTTAAAGTTTTGTGGTACATCCGATTATGATACCAACAGCAATGGTAACTGATACTGTGAGGTCAACAAGTTGCATTCAGTTCAAGGGCTCCATTACATGGTTCATCACTGAACTATTATTGTACTACGCCTGCTACTTCAGATTTTATCTCAATAAAGCTGTTTTCTGACCTCATGATCTGATTGAGTGACAAGGCAGCAAAGAAATATTATACACAATAAGTCTGTTTAATTTTAAAAGACAAAGAAATGATTCATATGCTGAGTTCAAATTGAATAACAGCTTTTAAGGTGAATGCACATTTTTTAATGGTGTATTGTGCAAGAAGCTCCTTGAGTCCTCAACTGTTGCCAAACTAAAGCCAGCAGCTCAAGTTTTTTGTTTTGGGGATACCTGATATTAAATAGAGTTTTACAGCTTGGAAACAGACCTTTCAGCCCAACTATTTCACAATCAGAATTTATTATCATGAACATTTCACAAAATTACAAGTGCAAAATTGCTATGTTTTATTTTATAAATTAATTTTTTAACAAACATAAGAAGATCGTGTCCATGGTTCATTGTCCATTCAGAAAGTTGATGGCAGAGGGGAAGAAGCTGTTTTTGTACCATTGGGTGTTTGTCTTCAGGGTCCTGTACCTGATAGTAGCAATGAATAGAGGGTATGGTTTGGGTGGTGAGGGTCCTTGAGGATAGAGCCTGCTTTCTTGAGATACCACCTCTTCTTGATGTCCTTAATGGAGTGAAGACTGATGCTCATGATGGTACTGACTGAGTTCACAACTCTCCATAATCTTTTCCTGTTCTGTTCATTGGCACCCCTACACCACGCAGTAAATGTTCTCTGTCCCTGAAATTTCCCTGCATTTAGCTCACATTTCCTGTAAACTAATTGTACCCAACTTCACCACTTCAGCTCATTCCACATACTCACCATCCTCTGTGTGGAAGAAAAAGGGACTTTCAGACCTCCACATGAACTCTTAGAACCATAGAACATTACAGCACAGAAACAGGCCTCTTTGGCCCCTGTAGTCTGAGCTTTTGCCTAATCCCACTGACCTGCACCCAGTCCATAGCCCTCCATACCTCTCCTATCCATGTGGTTGAATTGCGTCTGCATCACCACTTCATCTGGCAGCTCGTTCCACATTCTCATCACTCACTTTTTGAAGAAATTCCCCCTCGCGTTTGCAGTAAACTTTCCCTCTTAACCCATGTCCTCTGGTTTGCATCTCACCTACCCTCAGTGGAAAAAGTCTATCTATATTTACTCTGTCTATCCCCCTCATAATTTTAAATATCTCTATGAAATCTCCCTTATTCTTCTACACTCCAGGAAATAAAGTCCTAACCTATTTGACCTTTACCTGTAACTCAGTTCCTTTAGTGTTACAAGATCAAACCAGCAACCACAAAGAAGGCATATCACACAGGGGTAAAGATGAACAATTACTTTATTAACAAAAAATTCACCTTCAAACTTTAATTCAAAATCCCCCCTTTTATAACAATGCCCACTGGTTACGATGAAAATTTCTATAACAGTGTAAAACTAACAAATTCCCCAGCCTAAATATAGCACATGTAATTAAAGTTTAAGTTATATTTCCAACCAGCCACAGAAAAACTTGGACACAAAACACACAAGACTCACAAAACTTCGATCTCAACTGAATCAAAGATCATAAACAAACTTCAGTTTGTTTGGTAAACTGAAGCCAAAAGATCTTTGAGAGAGAGAACACAAAATTTGAAGTTGTACTGTGTTGCTTGCAGAGAGAGGAACAACTGGCTTGATCTGGATCCTTCTGGCTGCCTTCGGAATGTTCATCCCTTTTAAAATGCCCAACATTCTAAACTGCCTCCCAGACAATGACTCTGCTTGGGCCTCATTCCACTTCATAGCCACACCCAGTGGTGGTTTGTCTTCCAAATCCAGAAATTTCTAGATCGTCATCTGCACATGCCCAGTCCATCTCCCACTCTCTCAGCAGTCCACCTTCACCTTGGCTCTCTCGGCAAACTGTCACTTTCCAACACAACACAGAACTCTGTAACACTAGTAATTCTTCTCTGCACCCTTTCTATCTTATTGATATCCTTCCTGTAGTTAAGTGACCAAAACGGCATAAAATACTCCAATTTGACCTCACCATTGCATTATACAACTTTACAATGACATCATAACTCCTATACTCAGTACTTTGATTTATGAATGCTAATATGCTAAAATAACCCTATCCAGCTGTGATGTCAATTGCAGGGAATTATGTAACTGTATTTCCAGGTCCCTCTGTTTTACCGCACTCCTCAGTGCCCTACCATTTACCGTTTATGTTCTTTCTTGATTTGTCCTTCCAAAATGCAACTCCTCACACTTGTCCACATTAAATTCCATTTGCTGTTCTGTTTATGGGTTGACTCTCGTCTGCCATTTAGGCTCGAGATGACTTCGACCAGCTTGAGAAGTCAGCAAATATCTCATCAATGTTTTTTTTCTCTCTTTCAGCTGTATGGAAATTCACAAGCTAAACTGCAACGAATCTTAAAGTTGATATCTGGTGGAGGTCTCTCCATCACTGGATCACATATCATGTGCGGAGACTTTCTCTACAGTGGTCACACTGTCATGTTAACCATCACCTACTTGTTCATAAAAGAATGTAAGTGGTTACTGTGTGGGTGCAGGTGATGATCTTAACTGGGCCATTGTAAGAGCGTAGATGCATTGGTGCTGTGGACACCACATGCCACAATGTACTTCTGAATGTTGGACTTAATCTTAATTGATATTAATAACAGGGAGATAATAATAAAGCATTGCCCTAGAATGGTTAAAAGAATACTTCCAAGACCTTGCTGGACATTTCAAGGATTAGAGTCAGAACCACAGGCCAGATCATGGACAAGAATCGCTACACTAGATTTCATTTTTTTAGGAATGTTCAAACCTTGTATCTCCCCCCAACTGGTGTTCACAACAGGTCAGTAATTAAATTACTCAGCAGAAGTCCTGACGCAAGAATTTTATTAATGATGAAAAATAGAACAGAATTCCTTATTCTGATATGAAGTACATTTATATAAAATTGAGTGATGCAGAACTTTTTTTAAGGTGAAATTCCTCTGGCCATAATCATTGTAACTGATCCTTCCCCTATGGTCAAAGACTGTTTTGCATTTTCTCTCCTCACCAGATCTGAGTAAAGATGGTTTAGCTCATTTCCCATCTGGATGCTATGTCATCTGTTTGACAGTTTTTAATGTTAAGGAGTCCAATCTGATTTGCATTCCAGGTGGTCAATTACAATTTCAATAAGTACAAGGCAATCATGCTTTGCTGTTTGATGGGAAGACAGTTTCAATGAACCACACATTCATAATTGGATATTTATCAGCTGGATACAATAAAATAATTTGAATCTTCCCTGCTCCTGTTCTCTTTGTTAAAGCATGTTAACCCCAAATTAGCATGGAATGCCATGAGAAGTAGAAAGAGAAAATTCTTTCATGTTAGCATGTCATAAATCTTTTCAGGTTAATTGTCATGAATACTAAGGTAAGTAGGGAAGTTTGTTTTACGAGAGTCAACCCATAAACAGTACAGCAAGCAAAACAGTACAGAAGTGCAAAGTTACAGGGAGAGATCAGTTTGTGCATAGCAAAGTCAGTATAATTTTACTGGTGTAAGATTTATTCAGAAATCTGATAAAAGCAGGAAAGAAATGGTCCTTGAATCGGGTGGTGCGTGATCTCACACTGTTTCTTCTTCTCGAGTGGAACATGGCATGGGTGGGCTAAGTCAATATCAATGTTGACTACTTTTCACAGGTGGCAGGAAGTATAAATGGAACCAATGGAAGGGAAGAGGTTTTGTGCGATGGCCTGAGTTGTGAGGTGGTCAGACCATCACACAAAACTCTCTACAATCTTTCAATCATAAATCTGTAGGAGCTATTGAGGAGTGCAAATGATATCCTAATTTTTCTCAGGATTTTGAGGAAGTAGAAGAGAAAGAATTCAAATATGAGAAACCTATTGTATATGCGTATTGAAAAATACTATCGTTCTGTGTGTAGACAAAAGCCACTGGGGTCATGCACATCTGACCTTCCCACCCTGCAGTGAATTTCTGATATTATGGAGCATCAAATGTACAGTCACTCAGGCTGCTCTTCTGGTTGGTAATGCTGCAGAGGTGGGCATTGTTGGCAAGGCTGCTTTTTCCTTCCTATCTCTGTAACTTAATCCACCCATTCACTGAAGCGAGCATTGGATAAGGGCAATAAACCACAAGTAGGTCGATTTTTTTTTTAAGTTAAATTTAAAATTAATTTTTTAAATTTTAATTTTTAATTTAGACATACAGCAAAAGGCCACTTAGGCCCACAAGTCTGTGCCGCCCAATTAACCTACAATCCCTAGTATATTTTGAATGGTTGGAGGAAACTGGAGCCCTGAGGAAAACCCATGCAGACATGGGGAGAATGTACAAACTCTTTATAGACAGAGCAGGATTCGGACGCCAGACCTGATCGCTGGTGCTGTAAAGGCACTACGTCAACAGTGCCGTCCATCTAATCACTTCAAGGCTCTTTTTTTTGGATAATCATTCTATGAATCAAAGCCAGATCAGTATGATCATTGATATTTGCCACAAAGATATGTTGATTGAGGGAATAGAGGTCTCAATCAAAGGGATTGGAGTGCACATTTTCTACAGATTCCTTGCCTGTTCACTATTCTTAACCCCAGACCCATTGATAACATGCAAACTATCCTGTTGGCACAAGTTTTCCTTCTCAAAAACTGTTCGTCATGCACTGAATTGAGGCTGTCAATTATTCACCCCATACATTTTTGATGCTTTCTGAGATATTGCTGATAGAAGGCTATTGCAGTATGCAGCTGAACTACTGGAATATATTCTTTCCCATGCAATGGCAAGAATGACATTTGTCGTCAGGCTATATTTCCATATCCTGTTATTTGCACCACACCCAGTCTCACAGAGAAAGCTAAGTTCTGATGAGCAGCAGATGCATTCATTTGATATGTGTTTAAGCAACAGTATATCATTAATGTAAGATGTTATTCCATGCCTAAAACTATCTGGCCTTAAGCTTGAGATAGACCTTACAGATGAACTTTGCAGCCATTTCTTGCTGTTCTGATGCTACATAGTTAAAAATAAAAGGTTCAGAGTTCAAACTTTGTGCCTGTATATTTTCCACATTCAAGCGCTGACTAATTTTCCAGAGCCCATGTACTTCCCTCTTCAAAAACCTATGGAACAGATCCTTAGAGTTAGTGATGTTGCTTGGTTGCCAGCAACACAGACATTTAATCTGTAAACTCTAAACCATGAGACTACTCGTACACCAATTGCATGGCTGTAAAATCTAACTTTCTTTTTGAATTCTTTATTTTTGATTTTCAAAGTCTCGTACAAATCCAAACAACACAAACTCTTTCAACAATAGTATATAACATATAGAGTCTATTTTCCCTCCATCATTTCTGTTTCTTCTCTTTTATCCTCCAACCTGCATCCATCTATGATCCCTTGCCTGTTGATCTGTGCTCCTCCCCTTCTCCCCTCTTCCCTCTTCTCTTCCCCTCTCCCCTCATCCCCTCCTCTCATCTTTTTTGTTCAGGTGCCTGCCTGTGTTTTGCTCATAACTTGATGAAGGCCACAGGCCTGAGCGTTGGTTGCACTTCCAATAGCTGCTATATGACCTGTTGAGTTTCTCCAGCACTTTTGTGTATTAATACATGGGTGTTCACCATTGCTCTTCAATACTTCTCCATGCATTCTGACTTTAAATTTGCTTTTATTATAAAGTTGCATTGGTGACAACCCATGGTAATGTATCATGTTATAGTTAACAGAAGTGGTAACTGCTGTTGTGCATGTTTAAGATTTTAACTACATAATTTTGTGATGCAATATCCATTTATTAATCTGGACATTGGGAGGAAAATAGGGAAATGATTGATGGTGGAGCTGTATCTGTGCAACACCAAAGTGACCATTTTTAACCATATTTGTCTAAGTAATTACAGATACTATTCAATCACAGATAAAGTATATCATATACTTCCTTTCCTCTAGTCATACACAGTAGGAATGGCAGCCAATGTAGGGAATGCTCCTCTTGCAGAATGAAGCAGTAAACCTGATGATTTTATCTGTGAGAAGCGCCTCCAGATGACAAACCAAGTTAAGGGAGCTGGAATTTGATGCACTTCAGATCATTCAGGAGGCAGAGGGGATGATAGACAGGAGTTACAGGGATGCTATCACACTGAGAAGGCAGGAGGAGGATAGATGGGTGAGGGTCAGGAGAGGGAAAGGGAACAGGCAGGTAGTGCAGGGCACTCTATAGCTGTTTGCCTCAATAACAAGAATACCATTTTGGATATTGTTTGATTGTCAACCCATGGCAACCAGATCTCTGACAGAGTCTGGTCTAGTGGCTAAGAAGAGAAGGGAAGAGAAGAGGAGAGCTGCAGTGACAGGGGATTCCATAGTTAGGGGGACAGTTAAGAGGTTCTGTGGAAGTGATCCAGAATTCCGGATGGTATGTTGTCTCCCTGGTGCCAGGGCGCAAGATATCTCAGATCGAGTTCACGGAACTTTCAGGAGGGATGGTGAGCAGCCAGATATCATGGAGCATGTAGGAACCAATGATGTGGGTAGGAAGGGTGAGAGGTCCTGCAAGGAGAGTAAGGAATAAGGTTCAAGGATTGTGATCTCTTGATTGTTACCCATGGCTCATGCCAGTGCGGTTAGAAATAAGAGGTTAATACAGCTTAACATGTGGCTAAATCATGGTGCAGTAGGAAGGGCTTCAGTTTTCTGGACCCTGTTCAGACAGGGCAGTTTGCATCTGAACTGGAGGGGGACTAATATCCTTGCAGAAAGGTTTGCTAGTGCTGTTCCGGGGCGTCTAACCTGGATTTGCTAGGTTTTAGGAACTAGAATGACAGAGCAGTTAGAGGAGTGGAGGAGGGAAAAGATTATGTGAAAATTGCATGTAATGTTAGAAGTCAATGGTTTGTAATGGTAGAAATGTTCTCAGTTGCATATATTTCAATACAAGGAGTATTGCAGGAAAGGCAGACAAGCTCAGAGTGTGGATTGGCATGTGGAATTATGAACGTTGTCATTAATAAAACTTGGTTGCAGGAAGGGCAGAACTGGAAGATCAATGCTCTAAGTTTCAGTTGCTTCAGATGAGACAGAATGGTTGGGGGGAGCTCAATGAGAGGAGGAGGAGTGGCATTGCTCATCAGGGAATATATCACAGCTGTGCTCAGGAAAGACACACCAGAGGGCTCGCCCACTAAAACTTTCTGGATGGAGCTGAGAAATGGTAAAGATATGACCACATTCAGGAAGCTCTTTGTATTGTTTCCACTGGGCCACCCTTAACTAGGACACTAATTGTTTTTCCACTGAACACTCTCATCTCGGGGATTGGAGTGTTCTACCTTCAACTGGAAATGGGTGTCTTTCTGCTATCTCTTTTCCACTGGTTTTATCAGCTCGTTGCTGTCAGCAAACACGGGATATGAGTAAGGGTAGAGGTGGTTAATCCTCGGAGTGAAATGACATCATTTGATTCCGGTGTTTGGACAATGTTCCCTTTCCACTGGACCTTGTCCCAGTAAATTCCCAGTTAATTCCTGGGACAGGGTGCCAGTGGAAAAGGGGCTAAAGACCACCCAATAGACAATGAGAGTTAGAGGAGCAAATCTGTAGAGAGATATCAGACAGCTACAGGAAACATAAGGTTGTGATAGTAGGAGATTTTAATTTTCAACATATTGACTGGGACTCCCTTACTCTAAAAGGGCTGGATGGCTTGGAGTTTGTCAAATATGATCAGGAAAGTTTTCTAAATCAATATATTGAGGTACCAACTAAAGAGAGCGCAATACTGAATCTCAATGTTAAGGAATGAAAAAGGACAGGTGACAGTATGTGTCAGGGAAGATATTTTGGGACAAGTGATCAAAATGCCATTAATTTCAATTAATTTTGGAGAAGGATAGGTCTGGGCCTTGGGTTGAGATTCAAAATTGGAAAAGGCCAATTTTGAGGAAATGAGAAAGAATCTAGAATGTGTGGTTTGGGATAGGTTGTTTTTGGGCAAGGATGTGCAAAGTAAGTGGAGGACCTTCAAAGGTAAAATTTTGAGAGTACAGAGATCGTATGTTCCTATCAGGGTCAAAGACAAGGTTAGCAGGCAAAAGGAACCTTTTTTTTTTAAAGGGATATTTGGATCTAGTGCAGAAGAAGAAGAGCGAGGTGTATAGTAGATATAGGCAAAATGGAGCAAATGAGGTACTTGAGGAGAGTACAAAATGCAAAGAAAACCTCAAGAAAGAAATCAGGAAGGCTAAAAGAAGACATGAGGCTGCTTTGATAGACAATGTGAAGGAAACTCCTAAGGGTTTCGACAAGTATACGAAGAGCAAAAGGATAGTGAGGGACAAAATTGGTCCCCTTGTAAATCAAAGTGGTCGGCTATGTGTGTAGCCAAAAGAGATGGGGGAGATAATAAATGGATTTTTTGCATCAATATTTACTCAGGAAACTCACACAAATCAAGACGGAGGAGGTGCTTGCTGTCTTGAAGCAAATAAGAATGGATAAATCCCCAGGGCCTGAAAAGATATTCCCTCGGACCTTGAGGGAGGTTAGTGCAGAAATATTTAAAATGGCCTTAGCCATGGCTGTGGGGCCAGAAGATTGGAGGTAGCTCACGTTGTTCCATTGTTTAAAAAAGGCTCCAAAATTAACCCAGGTAATTATTAGGGCAGAGAGCCTGAGATCAGTAGTAGACAAATTATTCAAAGGTGTTCCAAGAAATCAGATAGCCAGGGACTGGTTAAGGATAGTCAACATGGTTCAGTGCGTGGTAAGTCATGTTTAACCAATCTTACAGAGTTTTTCTAGGAGGTTAGCAGAAAATTTGATGAAGGAATGACTGTGAATTTTACCTACATGGATGTTAGTAAGGCCTTTGATAAGGTCGCGTGTGGGAGACTCATCAGGAAGGGTCAGATGCTCAGTATTCATGGAGAAGTAGAAAATGAATATGACAATGTCTGGATGGGAAAAGCCAGAGGGTGGTAGTGGATGATTGCTTCTCAGACAGGAGCCCTGTGACTATTGGTGTGCCTCGAAGATCAGTGCTGTGACCATTGTTGTTTGTCATTTATATCAATGATCTGGATGATGTGGTAAATTGGATTAACAAGTTTGCAGATGACAAAGATTGGATGTGTTGTGGTCAGTGATGAAGACTTTTAAAGCTTGCAGAGGGATTTGGACCAGCTGGAAAAATGGGCTGAAAAATGGCAATGGAATTTAATGCAGGTAAGTGTTTGGTGTTGATTTTGGAAGGACAAACCAAAGTAGGACATGCACAGTAAATCATAGGGCACTGAGGAGTGTGGCAGAACAGAGGGATCTGGGAATACAGATACGTTATTCCCAGGTGGATAGGGTTGTAAAGAGAGGTTTTAGCATATTGGCCTTTATAAATAGAAGTATTGAGTATAGGAGCTGGGATGTTATGGTAAGGTTATATAAGACATTGGTGAGGCCAAATTTGGGATACTGTGTGCAGTTTTGGTCACTTATCTACAAGAAGGATGTCAATAAGATAAAAAGAATGCAGAGAAGATTTACTAGGATGTTGCCTGGAGTTCAGGAATGGATTTACATGGAAAGGTTAAACAGGTTAGCACTTTATTCTTGGAGCATAGAAGAGTGAGGGGAGAAAATTATGAGGGGGATAAACAGAGTAAATATAGGTAGGCTGAGGGTAGATGAGATATAAACCAGAGACATGAGTTAAAGGTAAAATGGGAAAATTTTAGGGGGAACAAGAATGGGAACTTCTTTACAGAGAGTGGGGGAGTGTGGAATGAGCTTCCAGCTGAAGAGGTGAATGCAGGCTTAATTTTAACATTTTAAGAAGAATTAAAACAGACACATGAAAGGGATGGGTATGGAGGGCTATGGACTGGGTGCAGGTCAGTGGGGCCAGGCAGAATAATGTTTCGGCACAGACTTGAAGGGCTAGAGGGGCCTGTTTCGGGGTTGTAAGGTTCTATGGTTCTAAAGCAGTTTATATTGATCTTGGCCTCAAATTGAATATTGTTTAAAGATTCAACCATTGTGAATTAACTTTCATAATCAGATGTTGCACAACACTGCTTTGCAGACTACTTACACAACAGTGCCTCTTTCATCATCAAACAGAATGATGTAGCCAAAAGTGAATTACTGTGCCCATATGTCTAGATCTTGAACTGCTGTAAATGTAGCACATGAGCATATAAAAGACATCTCTTGGCTACCACAGATACTCGACGAAACCATGTCACACTGCCTCAGGATGATTCCAGACTTCATTTGCTATTTGATACTATATTTCTGGGTTTTCTGGTCTCTGATAGATTGTTCCTGTTCCTCCAGACAACACTTTGTCTATCTCAATCCACCCTCGCGAGCAAGCCAGAATGGGTTACAGATACTTATCTGCACTGCGGACCACCAGAGATGCAGGTGTACAGAAACTGCACTAAACACTGAGAGACAGCTCTCTGGAAGTTCCTGTAAGAACACCTGACCATAGTCCTGAAGGTTCTCAGTCAGGGTAGCTAATAGTTCTGTATTACAGTGGAAAAGTGTCTGCCTCTGTTCAAAGCAACATCCTTTCCCTTGTGTTTGAAATCGGCTCTTGACAAAAATGGAGAGGGGAAAAGCTTAAGATAATTTGGAAGGCCAGCCTGGAATGCACTCTCAGGGGAAGTGGTATAGCAGATATTAGAGCAATAGTTAAAAGGCAGACACACTAACTGGCGGGGAATAATGAATACAGACTGTCTGCAGGTAAGTAGGGGCAGTTTAATTTGGCATCATGGTCAGTACAGACATGGTGGGCCAAATGGCCTGTTGCTGTGCATTCTTCTTACCCTTTGCCTCTCCAGCCTCTTTGAACAGGGGACATCCATTGATTGGGTGATATTGTCAAGACCTTTGAAGTCTCTCAGGGACCTCCAGAAATGGACTCTCTGTTTTCTGGAATCTATGGGGCAACCACAGTGAAATGAACAGCAATGTGCAGAATCTGGAAGAAGAGCACTGGTTATGTTTAGTGTCTGCGCCTTTAGAGGCAGTTATTGCTCTCTCTGGTTTGTGTAAGTGCCAAGACCAGTGAGAATTTGACCAGTAATGCCCACTGTTCCTATGGCAGCATTAAGGCAGTGAGCTGAGCATTCCTGAATCTGAGCCCCTGTTAATGAATTGTGTAATCTACTGGGAGTTTTGGAAATAGAAATAATCAATTATGTAACAAGGCTTCAACACTAACCAGCACAAATGAATTTCAAGGTCAATCTGTTCAATTTTAAAACTGCTTTCCTAACACAACCACCTCTGCCCATTGGACAGATGCCAAGGCTCCATGCAGTCATCTTCTATGTCGAGTAAATTCAGGAAAATTGTAAAACTAAAACCTTTACCCTGGCCTGTAAGTTTCTCGATTAGTAGGTAGGTTAATCCCACTTTGTTTTCTGTACAATAACCTCAATTTTCAATTCATGTCAGTTCAAAATCTAAAATTCCATGCTTTCTAAAGTAAAACACTAAAGTCTGCAGACAATGGTAAAGACACAATGCTGGAGAAACTCAGCAGGTCAAAGAGTGTCCTTTATTTAGCAAAGGTAAAAATACAGAACCTACGTTTTGAGCATCCAAATAAAAAGGAAAGGGGGGAGGCATGGGGGGGGGGGAGGAAGAGGAGCATGGAAGCAAAAACTGGAGGTAATAGAGAGGGAAAAGGTTAGAGAGCTAAGGGAAAGAAGACAGAGGGCAGGGAAGGGAGGGGTGGGGGGGAAGGGAGAGTAGGTTGGCAGAAACCGGGAAAGACGATGTTAATGCTTAGCTCACTGTTCTACTCATTTCCAATCCCATCTACAAGTTTGCGAATGACACCAGTTGTCGGCAGAATCACAAACGGCAATGAGGAAGAGTACAGGAGGGAGATAGATCAGTTCGTTGAATAGTTTATCTACCATATCCTTGAGCTCAATGTCAGCAAAACCAAGGAGATGATTGTGGACTTCAGGAGGAAGTCAGAGGAACATGACCCAATCCTCATTGAGAGCTCAGTGGTGGAGAGGGTGAAGAAATTCAAACTTCTGGATGTCAACATCCTCTACATTGATACAATCACAAAGAAGGCTCGCCAATGGCTATACTTTGTGAGGTGTCAGGAGATTCGGTATGTCACTAAAGACTCTCGTAAATTTCAACAAGTGTACTATGGAAAGCATTCTGGCTGGTTGCATCACTCTCTGGTATGGAGGCGCCAACTCTCAGAATAAGAATAAACTCCAGAGGGTTGTTAACTCAGCCTGTGACATCACAGGCATCAGACTTCACTCCATCAAGGACATCTATATGAGGCGGTGTCTTAAAAAAATCAGCCTCTATCCTCAAAAATACCCCACCGCCCAGGACATGCCCTCTTCACTCAACGGCACAAGGTCAGCTTCTTCCCCACTGCCATCCAGTTCCTGAATAATTAATGAAACAAAAGGCACTGCCTTACTTTTTCTGCACTATTTTTTATATATATTCATTGTTCCTGAGATGGTTATAAATTGTATGTTTTCACTCTGATGCTGCCACAAAACACCAAATTTCATGACTTGTTCATGACAATAAATTCTGATTCTGGGTGGTGGGTGATTAACATAGACTGTTCCAGTTTCTGCTAACCTGATCTCCCTACCCCCCCCCCCCATCTTCTTTCCCTCAGCTCACAACCCACTTCCCTCTCTATTCACCTACCATCCCTCCTCCCTTCTGCACCTATTACTCCTGCCTTTGCTACATGCTCCTCCTTACCTTTTTATTCAGATGCCTGCTGACATTTTTCCATGCCTTTTTTTAAATTTTTTTTATTTTTCACACTATAAACCACATTGATCAAGATACATACATTTATCTTTTCAAATATATACAGTGTTATTTTCTCCCCCCCCCCTCTTCCCATCCCACCCTCCCTACCTCCCCTCCCATTCATTTAAAGCACAGAATCTAAGATACATTAAACCCGTCAAACAATGTTGTCACTCAATAAAAATAAACAAGAAGTTCCACTGAGTCAATTCTTTTCATTTCCTTCTCCTTCTGTCATTTTAGGTGGTAGATGTCCCCGGTAGGTTTTCTCTATTGTGTTTCATGTATGGCTCCCATATTTATTTAAATATTGTAATATTATTTCTTAAATTATATGTTATTTTTTCTAGTGGAATACATTTATCCATTTCTATATACCATTGTTGTATTCTCAAGTTATCTTCTAATTTCCAGGCTGACATAATACATTTTTTTGCTACAGCTAGGGCTATCCTAACAAATCTTTTTTGTGCACCATCCAAATCAAGTCCAAATTCTTTGTTTTTTATGTTTCTTAGGAGGAAGATCTCTGGGTTTTTGGTATATTGCTTTTTGTGATTTTATTTAATATCTGGTTTAGATCTTCCCAAAATTTTTTCACTTTCTCACATGTCCAAATTGCATGAATTGTTGTTCCCATTTCCTTTTTACAGCGAAAACATCTGTCAGATACTGTTGGGTCCCATTTATTTAACTTTTGAGGTGTAATGTATAGCCTGTGTATCCAATTATATTGTATCATACGTAACCTCGTGTTTATTGTATTTCTCATAGTTCCAGAGCATAACTTCTCCCATGCTTCCTTCTTTATCTTTATGTTTAAACCTTGTTCCCATTTTTGTTTAGTTTTACTATTTGTTTCCTCATTCTCCTTTTCTTGCAGTTTAATATACATATTTGTTATAAATTTTTTGATTATCATTGTGTCTGTAATCACATATTCAAAATTACTTCCCTCTGGTAACCTCAGACTGCTTCCCAATTTGTCCTTCAAGTAGGATTTCAGTTGGTAGTATGCCAACACTGTATCTTGAGTTATATTATATTTATCCTTTATTTGTTCAAAGGATAATAATTTATTTCCTGAAAAGCAATTTTCTATTCTTTTGATCCCTTTTTTCTCCCATTCTCTAAAGGAAAGGTTATCTATTGTAAAAGGGATTAGCTGATTTTGCGTCAGTATTAGTTTTGGTAATTGGTAATTTGTTTTATTCCTTTCTACATGAATCTTCTCCCAAATATTGAGCAGATGATGTAATACTGGAGAATTCCTACGTTGTACCAATTTTTCATCCCATTTATATAATATATGTTCAGGTATCTTCTCCCCTATTTTATCTAGTTCTAATCTACTCCAATCTGGCTTTTCCCTTGTTTGATAAAAATCTGATAGGTATCTTAATTGTGCGGCTCTATAACAATTTTTAAAGTTTGGCAGTTGTAAGCCTCCTTGTTTATACCATTCTGTTAATTTATCTAGTGCTATCCTCGGTTTCCCCCATTCCATAAAAATTTCCTTATTATTTTCTTTAACTCCTTAAAGAATTTCTCCGTCAAGTGTATTGGCAATGCCTGAAATAGGTATTGTATCCTTGGGAAAATGTTCATTGTAATACAGTTTATCCTTCCTATTAGTGTTAGTGGTAAGTATTTCCAATGCTCTAAGTCGTCCTGTAATTTTTTCATTAGTGGATAATAATTGAGTTTATATAGATGACCAAGGTTTTTATTTATTTGTATACCTAGGTATCGTATTGCTTGCATTTGCCATCTGAATGGTGATTCCTTCTTAAATTTTGAGAAATCCGCATTATTCATTGGCATTGCTTCACTTTTATTTGCGTTAATCTTGTAACCCGACACTTCTCCATATTCCTTCAATTTCTTATGTAATTCTTTTATTGATATTTCTGGTTCTGTTAAGTATACTATAACGTCATCTGCAAATAAACTGATTTTATATTCCTTGTCTTTTATTTTTATCCCTTTTATTTTATTTTCTGTTCTTATCAGTTCTGCTAGTGGTTCTATAGCTAACGCGAACAGTGAGGGAGATAGTGAACATCCCTGCCTTGTTGATCTGCATAAGTTAAATTGCTTTGATATATATCCATTTACTGTCACTTTCGCCAATGGCCCCTTATATAATGCTTTAATCCAATTAATATACTTCTCTGGTAAACTGAATTTTTGTAATACTTTGAATAAATAATTCCATTCTACTCTGTCAAAGGCCTTCTCTGCGTCTAAAGCAACTGCTATTGTTGGAGCTTTATTCCCTTCTACTGCATGAATTAAGTTAATAAATTTACAAATATTGTCTGTTGTTTGTCTTTTTTTAATAAATCCAGTTTGGTCTAGATTTACTATTTTTGGTACATAGTCGGCTAATCTGTTTGCTAATAGTTTAGCTATTATCTTATAATCTGTGTTAAGTAAAGATATTGGTCTATATGATGCTGGTGCAAGTGGATCTTTCCCTGTCTTTGGTATTACTGTAATTATTGCTGTTTTGCATGAATCTGCTAAGCTTTGTGTTTTATCAATCTGGTTGATTACTTCCAGGAGGGGAGGAATTAATAAATCTTTAAATGTTTTATAGAATTCTATTGGGAATCCATCCTCTCCTGGTGTTTTATTATTTGGTAGTTTTTTTTATTATCTCTTGTATTTCTACTATTTCAAATTGTTCTGTTAATTTATTTTGTTCCTCTATTTGTAATTTTGGTAGTTCAATTTTGGTTAAAAATTCATCTATTTTGTCTTCTTTCCCTTCGTTTTCAGTTTGGTATAATTGTTTGTAGAATTCTCTGAAGTTTTCATTAATCTCCGTTGGATTATATGATTTGTTTGTCTTTTTTCCTTGATGCCAATGCCATTCTCTTAGTTTGTTCTGTCTTAAGCTGCCATGCTAGAATTTTGTGTGTTTTTTCTCCTAGTTCATAATATTTCTGTTTTGTCTTCATATGTTCTTCTCCACCTTATATGTTTGTAGTGTTTCATATTTTATTTTTTTATCTGCAAATTTTCTTCTTTTAGTTGTGTCTTCCTTCATTGCTAATTCTTTTTCTATATTTACTATTTCCCTTTCCAACTGCTCTGTTTCCTGATTGCAGTCCTTCTTCATCTTGGTTACATAACTTATTATTTGCCCTCTGATGAACGCTTTCATTGCGTCCCATAGTATAAACTTATCTTTCACTGATTCTGTATTTATTTCAAAGTACATTTTAATTTGTCTTTCAATTAATTCTCTAAAATCCTGCCTTTTAAGTAGCATGGAGTTTAATCTCCATCTATACATTCTTGGAGGGATGTCCTCTAACTCTATTGTCAATATCAGGGGTGAGTGGTGCGATAATATTCTAGCTTTATATTCTGTTTTTCTTACTCTGTCTTGCATACGAGCTGATAACAGGAATAGGTCTATTCTTGAGTATGTTTTATGTCTACACGAATAATATGAATATTCCTTTTCCTGTGGGTGTTGTTTCCTCCATATATCCAAAAGTTGCATTTCTTGCATCGATTTAATTATAAATTTGGTTACTTTGTTCTTTCTGTTAATTTTTTTCCCAGTTTTATCCATGTTTGAATCCAAATTAAGGTTGAAATCCCCTCCTATTACTATGTTCCCTTGCGTGTCTGCTATCTTCAAAAAAATATCTTGCATAAATTTTTGATCTTCTTCGTTAGGTGAATATACATTGAGTAAATTCCAAAACTCCGAATATATCTGACATTTTATCATTACATATCTCCCTGCTGGATCTATTATTTACTCTTCTATTTTAATTGGTACATTTTTACTGATTAATATAGCTACTCCTCTAGCTTTTGAATTATATGACGCTGCTGTTACATGTCCTACCCAATCTCTCTTTAATTTCTTGTGCTCCATTTCAGTTAAATGTGTTTCTTGCACGAATGCTATATCAATTTTTTCTTTTTTCAGTAAATTTAGCAGTTTCTTCCTTTTGATTTGGTTATGTATTCCGTTAATATTTAAAGTCATATAGTTCAACGTAGCCATTTCATACTTTGTTTATCTTTCCTTTCCATTTCCTCATCAACTTTCCTTCTTATCCATTTCTGTTTTCTTATTTTGAACACTTTATAAGACAACATTTCTAAAACATCAAATATTTCCCTTATTCTCCTATCTAAAATTTCTTTAACCCCACTATCCCCTGCCCTTCCTGAGTTGCCCTTTATCCCTTGTCGGGCCACCACATCTCCCCTCTCCATTTGGATTTGCGAATTCACTCGCAAGCGTCAACTGATTTCGCAGTGACCATAACTCCTCCCCACCCAGCCCCCCCAGAAAAGATTTTAATTTTCATATATAACAAAGGTCACTCTCTTAATTCCCTCCTTACTTCCTCTCTTCCCTTTCTTTCCCTTATTTATTCTTATCTATACATATATATATATATATATATATATATATATATACAACCATACATATAGTTCGTGGTCATTTTTACTCTCGTTACATGTCTTAATCTCTCTGTCTGTTTTGAACTTGTTCTGCAAATTTTCATGCTTCCTCCGGATCCGAGAATAGTCTGTTTTGCTGCCCTGGAATAACTATTTTAAGTACCGCTGGGACTTTAGCATAAATTTATATCCTTTTTTCCATAGGATCGCTTTTGCTGTATTAAACTCCTTTCTCTTCTTCAGGAGTTCAAAACTTATGTCTGGATAGAAAAAAATTTTTTGACCTTTGTATTCAAGTGGCTTTTTGTCTTCTCTTATTTTCTACATTGCTTTCTCCAATATATTTTCTCTTGTTGTATATCTTGGGAATTTTACTAGAATGGATCTTGGTTTTTGTTGTGGCTGTGGTTTCGGGGCTAATGTTCTATGTGCCCTTTCTATTTCCATTTCTTCCTGTAATTCTGGTCTTCCTAGGACCCTGGGGATCCAATCTTTTATAAATTTTCTCATATTCTTGCCTTCATCTTCCTTAAGGCCTACTATCTTTATATTATTTCTTCTATTATAATTTTCCATTATATCTATCTTCTGAGCTAACAGCTCTTGTGTCTCTTTAACTTTTTTTATTAGATTCTTCTAATTTCTTTTTTAAGTCCTCTACTTCCATTTCTACGACTGTTTCTCGTTCTTCCACCTTGTCCACTCTTTTTCCTATATCTGACGTGACCATATCTAATCTATTCATTTTTTTCTTCTGTACTTTTAATTCTTCTTTTTATTTCACTAAATTCTTGTGATTGCCATTCTTTTACTGATTCCATATATTCTTTAAAAAAAATATATCCATTGTCTTGCCTTTCCCTTCTTCTTCCATTTCTCTGTGTTCTTCTTCTTCTTCTTCCTCTGGGTTGGTCATCTGTTGTTTCCTTGTTTTCTTTTTACTCTCTTCTTTCTTGTTCTCGTTGTTTTCTATGTTCTCTTCCTGTTGTTGTGTTGCAGCTGTCATTCTCAGCTGTGGAGATCGACTCCTCAGCTGGTCCCCCCTCCCGTCTTTTTTTTTGTCATGCGCAGTTGCGCACTTTTGCTTGGCTCTGCGAGCCATTTTTGTAGTCCCGAGCTCGGGACTTCAACTGAACTTAGGGAGCGGGCTTCTCTCTCCGTGGCAGGCCTCCTCGGACAGGTAAGGCCTTCACCTTCTTCTTCCGACGTCCTTTCTTCTTCTCATTGCTTTCGACTTTTCTTTCTTCGCTGCCATTTTTTTCCCACCTTTACTTTCACTTTATTTTAATTTTTGCGTTTGTGCCTTTGTGTTTTCTGTGTTTTTTTAAAACTTTTCCGGAGAGGGCTGGAGTTCCCCGACCGGCCACTACTCCATCACGTGACTCCTCCGTTTTTCCATGCCTTGATGAAGGGCTCATCCCAAGTCGTGGGTTATGTATTTTTGTATTTTTACTCTATGGACACTATTTGACCTGCTGAGTTTCTCCAGCATTGTGTTTTACTCCATGCTTTCTAACCTTGTTCACTGGATTGAATGCCTGTCATAGGACTTGTAAAGTTTTAGTCATGTAAAAGACATATAAAGCACCCAGGCAGCAAAGATAAAACACTGGCCCGTGGATTTTTTATTTGCATAAATGCAGTGGTTCAAATTATAACAACTGTTGCTTTTGGTTTCCACAGATTCCCCACGTAGGTCATGGTGGTACTCTTGGTATCTGTGGATCTGCTGGCTTCTCAGCACAGTAGGAATTGTATGCATCCTAATAGCCCATGAACATTACACTGTGGATGTTTTAGTGGCCTACTACATTACGTCAAGACTCTTCTGGTGGTACCATACAATGGCCAATATTCCGGTGAGTTTCTGATGGATCTCAAATACATTTAAGGTTTTATCACACTTTCAAGCAAACCATGACAGCAAAATGAAAACGTTTGTTTTTCTTTTTCCAACCTATCCCGTCCTCTCTAATTCCTTGCTACACTTTATCCTTCCTGTTCAATATTGAAATCAAGAGTAGTGGACCTTTGCCCAATTTGGCTCCCATGTAATTTCAACATCACTGAAATAACATTCTCTTTTATTTTTAGAGTGAGCCACACCACCACTTTAAAAGGTAGTAATATCTTGGCCCCGAAGCATTTGGATTTAGGTCCTCAGTTTTAGAGAAAACTTAAATTAGTAAATGCATGTGCACTTGGTTTTTAAGGTTTTTTTCAAACTCTGATTATTACATGTTTCATCAGGATAATTTAATGAATGTATAATGCCTTCTAAAAAAAAGTTCTTGTTTATTCTCAACAGACCTTGAAAACCCCCTCACAGACCAATCACATTTCTCAGGTTTGGTGGTTCCAAGCTTTCCTTTTCCTTGAGAAGAATGTGCACAGTTCAGTTCCTTGCTCCTACGTGTGGCCTCTCTCATGGCCCCCAAGCTGCCTGAAGTTGTCATGCTGGAGATATTCAAGAGTTCAGAAATTATGACAGGCCATGGAGGACCGCTCTGTACTCCTCAAAAGAGAAAATTTTGCCTTTGTGGTTTACATTCAGTTCCACCTAATAAATTAATCAAATATTTTCCCAGTTACCTGAACACAAGCTTAAGATACCTAAGTTAGTTATGAACTATTGTCTGTTGCCTTTTTAATATGCATTTATCTTCAGCTTTAATATCACAAGTCAAACATCTGAAATTAAGTAATTACTTGAATCATTCCTTAAGTGTTCCTTACATGTACAGAACAGAAGGTAGGGCCTTGAACTTGATCTCGAGCTGTGATTTAGGAAACAGATAAATATTCAGATTCTTAGCAAATGTAGTCTGACTGTGGTAGGGCATGCTACTTGAAAAAAATATACAGATAGGACTGCAAGCTATCCTACTGATTATATTTTAATGAAACTATAGAACAAATTATTTTGCACATTATTTCAGACAAAACTGTGAACTTTGAGATACCAGCCTAACTGTCCCATGTCTGCAAAAATTGGGATTTAATTATGATTTATTGCTAGCCTCAATGTCAAAAAGAATGGGGAAGGTTTTTTCCTTTCATTCTGGAAACTTAACACTTTGCAACAAGTAAAATAAAGTTAATGGGCTCCTCTCTACTGAAGGTTATGCATGTGCCAGAAAAAAATACAATTCAAATGGGAGGAAACACAATTGCTTTAGTGCCATTGAGTGAGGAGAACAGTATCAACTGGCAGACTGCTGAATGTTATCCAAGGACTGATAGTGGAAGTGTACACAGGCAAATATTGGACAGGCTTGCCTTATGTTTCCAGTCCATCTGCTTTCAAATGCTAGGTCACCAGCTGGGCTTGCAAGTGAAGTCAGCATTGAACTGAGTGGCTACAGGACTGTTATCTCAGTGTGGAATCACAGCTTTCAGCCAGGAAGATGAAACTGAGGTTGGTGGGATGAAGTCTTCCTATTCCAAGATAGCTTCATTCTATCTGCAATTATTTTTCTAAAGATCAATTCTTTAAAGACCTTCTTTTCTAAAGAAGGTGAGATTTGGAAGTAACAATTGGAGAAGATTCAACAGTTAAATCTTGACATCAGTTGCATTGTTTAATTTTGAAGTTTTTCATGTTTGAAGTTTATTATTTCATGTTTGTAATGACCAGGAAATTTAGTAGATTTAATGTTTGAATGTTTCTGGTTTTCCCCTGTTATTAGATAAATTCTATTGACTAAAATTTGATCTGTTACAACTTATTTTAGTCTAAAAGTCTGTATATTATACATCACTTTCAGTAACAGGAAAAATGGACTTGTGGCTCATTATGAAGACCAGTATTGCAAGTGTGTTAAATCTACATATATATCTTTTATTTTGTAAATTAATTCATTACTTCATCATCAAAATGTTGGTGAATCAGGTCATTCCGTGAAAGGATCATTCATCCATTGCCAAATCTAATCTAACTAGTGTCAAGTCTCGCAGACATGCAAAAAAATTCTTGCACAATAAAAAGTATTGTTATGGATTCCTGAGTCAGGAACAACTGCTTAAGTTTTTGCTTGATGAATAAGTTTGGTAAGAGGTTGCAGTGTTCCATGAGCATGCATTTGTATCTCCACCAAACCAATGACTTAAGAAAGAAACAGAAGTAAATCTTTGCACCAGAGTGAGTCACCACCTTCTCCTCGTCTCTCCCTTCCCCCAACAGCACAGATACCAGCATTAGGTTGATAACACTCTCTGCAAGGATTGTTTGAGCTACATTTGGTATCTTTCTTCTTTATCCTGCTCCACCTCTGAGAATGTCCTATGGAAGAATCTCAGTGTTCTTCTCCAAACCCAAGCTTCTATGGAGATATGAAATACACAAACATGTTGGTGAAACTCAAAAGGTCATGCAGCATCCACAGAAAGTAAAGGATAACCAAGTTTCCATACCTGACGAAAGGTCTAGGCCAAACATGTGGTTACCAGTTAATTCCTTTGGATGCTGTGTGACCTTCTGATTTTCTCCAGCACATTTGTGTATTGCATCCAACCCCAGCATCTGCTGACTTTCTTGTTCTACTCCATCTCTACAGGTATGTTCCATTCTATTGCCCTGGAGCTAATCTGTTGGAAAGTCTTTCTCTCTACATGCACAATCACACGCATGCACACATAGATATGCCAAATGCACACACACAAGCATGCACAGTCACAGACATACAGATACATGTAGGCATCTTTATTCAATTGATTGGGAGATAATCTTGAAATTGGTTTCTTGTTTGTAACAGCTCATTCAGTTATGAGGAAAGAATTGAGCTGAGTCACTAAGCTACCTCTATGGTTCAGTTTGAACCCTAAGCCTTCATAACAAAGATAAAAATAACAATTATAGACATTTCTCTTTTGAACGGTCAAAGTTTATATACATATATTTCCTACTTTATAAAACTTAGTAGTACAGGTCATTTGGTCAATGATATTGTACTGACCTATACAAACCTACTCAACAGTTTAGTGCTTCCCTACCTCACACCTATGACCCTCATTTTTCTTGTATCCATGTATCTAACAATATTTTAAGTATGTCCTTATTGTACCAGCATCCACTGCCACCTTTCGCAATGCATTCCACATACCCACTACTCTCCGTATTTTAAAAAAAAAATGTACTCCTGTCGTCTACCCTAAAATTTCCTCCTCTCACCTTGTACAGATGTGTTCTGGTGATTGTTATTTTTGCCCTGGAGGAAAGAAAAAGTGCTGACTATCCACCGTAACTATACTTCTCATAATCTTGTAGACGTCAATTAAGTCACCTCTGATCCTTCTTTGCTCCAGGGAGAACATTCCTAGTAGTTAACCTTGCCTCTTAAGTCATGTTCTCCAACAAAGCAACATCCACATAAATCTCCTCTGCATTCTCTCCATAACTTCCACAACCTTCCTGTAATGAGGTGACCAGAAATGAACCCAATATTTCAAGTGTGGTCAAACCAGAGTTATATAGACCTGCATCAAGGCTCTTTACCTCAATCCCCTGATGAATGAAGGCCAGCAAACAATGAGCCCTTTTATTGATCTGGTCAACCTATGTGGCAACCTTAAGAGATCTATGGATTTAGAGCTCAAGGTCCCCTGTTAAGGATCCTACCGTTAACCACATACTTCATCTTCAAGTTCAACCTTCCAAAGTGCATCTCTTCACATTTATCCAGATTGAACTCCAACCATCATCTATATGCTACTGTAACCTTCAATAACTTTCTGTACTATCCACAACACCTCCAACATTTGTATCATCTGAAAACTTAATGACCCATCCTAACACTTCTTTGTCTAGGCCATTTATAAAAATCATAAAGGGCAGGGGCCTCAGAACAGATCCCTGCACAACTCCACTAGTCAATGACATCCAGGTAGAATATCTTCCCTTTACTACTATCCTCTATGTAGGCAAGCCAATTCTGAATCCACCCAGCCAAGGTTCCTTAGAACCCATGCCTCATGACGTCCTGAATGAATGCACCATGGGTGACCTTGTCAAATTCCTTACTAAAATCCATATACACCACGGCTCTACCTTCATCAATTTCTTATCACTTCCTCAATAAACTCAATTAGGCTCATGAGGCAGAACCTGCCCCTTACAAAATATGCTGACCATCTCTGAGAAGACTATGCTTCTCTAAATGCTTGTGAATCTTGTCCCCAATAGTTTGCTGACCTCGGATGTAAGACTCACTGCTTTATAATTCCCAGAATTTTCATAATTTTTTGAATCAAAGGGACAACATTTTCAATTCTTCAATCCTCTGTGGCCAGGAGGACACAAACTCATTGCCAATGCCATAGCAATGACTTCCCTCACTTCCTGAGGTAACCTGGAGTACATCTTGTCCACTCCTGGGGACATACTAGTCTGAATGTTTTTAACAAGATCCAGCACTTCCTCTTGCTTAACTTCAACATGTTCTCTACTGGCCTACATTGACCAAGGTCTCCCTCTCTGGTGAAATTCAATTTTGGAAAATGTAGATAATTCTCTAAGCTTTGAGACTTAATTTAAATGTCCCTAAAGACTATACTTTGTTGTCATGGCACCTAAATGCTGTTCGGAACATTTGCACCTCTAAATTCATATTGTACAAAGAACTGAAGAAAGCTGTAAAGCTTTACTAAGGGATACAATCATTGATATTTTTATTATTAAAGATGTTGCTGTTATATTTAAGTAATCTTTGAAAGTAATCTCATGCCTTTAGCCCTAATCTGCATGTATATATAATATATATTTGTCACAGAAAATGTTGCAATTATTGTGTATACAATTGGAGTAAAATATTTGATTATTAAAATGATTTTATTCTCATTAATTACTTGTGGACCAGTTATTTCAACATAGTTTATTTATCATCTCATTATTCTTCCCTCCTTCGTTAACAGTTTTGATTCCTGTTGGAGATAGGTTCACTCACCTGTACCTGACAAATGTGGCCTTACCTTGTGTGTCTGATCAGTGAAATTTGGTGGGCTCTTTTCTCTTGCTGTTCCAAGTATCCATGACTGTCCTAGTACAAATATTCATTCAAACCTGTTATGGAATACTCGTACTCACTCACCCAGTATTGCAACACCATAGTTATAATTAATTCTAAGCAGACATGCATCTAACCTAAAGTGGCTCCTTTCTGTGTGTTTTAATGAGGCGTTTGATATTAGCTTTATTGCCTTGGTAATTCATGTATGAAGATGTTTGAACCGTCCATTTGTGAGGGCTACATTTTCTCTTTAATGAAGTTGGACAGCAGTACAGCTTCCTCACACCTCAAATGCCTGTGTTGAAACCTGAACTCTGGTGCTGTCTGTAGAATTTGCACATGCTCCCTGGGTCCTCTAGGTTCCACAGATGTAGATTAGTAGGTTAATCGCCCACTGTCCGATGCCCTTAATGTGTAGATGAATGTGGTATCTCGGGATTGATGAGACTGTAGGGAGAATAAAACAAAATGGGATTAATATAGGATTAGTTTGATTAGGTGGTTGATCATTTATGCAGACAGGCCAATGGTCCTGCTTCTCTGCTGGAGGACTCTACTGAATATATAATTGTTGTGGCTATCCTTCGTAGTCGAGGATGATCGCCTTCATTCTGTTGAACCAAAGAACGAAGACGCTTGTGTGTGCATTTGTTTAACATGTACTTGATGTTGCACTCCAAGAAGCCCACGATACCAACCAATTCCAATGGCATGAAATAACTTCGACCGCCTGTTCCAGTGTTGAGGACTTGGTTGTTTTGTTCTTTGTCAGGGATCTCACCCTCAAACTTACTGCCATGGTTGACCCTACCAGGAGCATAGGTCCAGACGGCATCACTCTTGAGATCACACAAGCTTCTCCACCACGACAAGGTGACAATCCATTACTGAATATATATTTTTATGCTTAAAGAATTTGCATTTAATTATTACATACTCAAATCCAAAGACATTCAGAACCATCTGAAAGCATCTGGACTGAGGTGCAGTATATGCAAAGCAATTTAAACAATTAAAATTAACAGATTACCACATAGGACAACACAACTAGTAATAGTTCCCTTGAGCTTCATGGGAGGAACTAGTCATCAATAAACAAAAAAAAATCCTTTCAAATCTTGTTCAATTAAATTATCATAGGTTGAGCCCAATGTGCCAGTCTGGATTAGAAAAGTCCAATAATAATGAGTCCCTGCTAATTATCTCTTCTATTATAGGAAAATTATCACTACATTAATCTGTCAAAAACAAAAGCATGCAATCAGCTCATCAAGCATGACCTGTATTTAATTAGACAATCATTTGCATCACAATTCATACATTACCATTGGTTTCATAATAGCCTAAACTAATAAAAACTGATGAGTCTGATTGAAAATCAGTCAGTCATAACTTTTATATCCTAATTGCACCTCATGTCAGGAGAAATAACACACAATATTCAGCATGTTTTAGACCTTCAGATTATTCCAATGTATTCACCCATAAATTAAGCAAGAAAAATCTGCAGATGTTGAGGTCTAGTGCAATACACAAAAGTCCTGGGAAAACTCAGCAGGTCATATAGCATCCATAGGAAGTAAAAAGCAATCTATGTTTCAGATTTGGACCCTTTGTCAGTAGCACATGAGCAGGAACTTCAATTATTATTCTGTAATTTTGCATTTAAATATCAGTTAATATAAAATTTAGTCAGTCTTTCCCTAATTGTTTCTGTTGAGTAATGAGGGAATAATTTTCCACCAGAATAAAAATATTGGGGGTATGGCCAGGCAAAGGATCTAGACAGCTGTGATTTGGATGAGATCTCCGTGAAGAGTACTAGCACAAAAAAGCCAAAGCAGCTGAGAACAAAGATTGAAGTAGTTTCTTTTCAACCAGGAACATTGGGTGAAAGTCTGAAAGGGAATGGTGCAAAAATGGCAACAGGACCGGCAGTCAGGTCAAGAATTAAGCATCATCCTGGAAAAAAAATGGAGTAACCATTTCATAAGTGTTGAGAGATATGACGGAAAAAATGATCAAAATAAAAGAGATTGTTGAAGACTTGATGGAGAGAATAGGTCGAGCACTGTCTGAATTGATGAAAAGGCATGAGAAACTCAAGGCTTTGGGGAAAAAAAGCTAAAGAATTGGAGCCAGATAAACAAAGACTGCTTGACAAAATTGACCATATGGAGAACTTTAGTCAATGAAACAATGTCTGAATTATTGGACTAAAGGATGGAATTGAGGGAAGAGACCCGGTGAACTTTTTTCAAAAATGGATCCCACAAGTGTTGGGAGAAGACAAGTTTGGAGAAAAACTGCATATTGAGAAAGGTCACCAAACACTCGGGCCTAGGAGAGCTGGTGATCAGAGACCAAAGCCAGTTTTGGTGACACTTTTAAGCTACTGAGAACAGGAGATAATTCTGGGAGCAGCATATGATTACGACAAGTCTGAGGTTGATCATGAAAAGGTAATACCTTTTTCAAGATTTTAGCCTGACCTTGATTAAACAGAGAAAAGAATTTGAAGATGTAAAAAGACAACTACATGTAAAAATTTGAAATACTCAACGATCCATACCACAATTTTGATGGTTGAAGTTACGGAAGGGAACGGATGATTTTTCAAGAACAAGAATGAGGTGGAAAATTTTCTACGAAGTTTTATAAAGAAAAAAAAATCAAGGTTTCTGCAGAAGATAATGAAAATATTTATAATGGAATGAAGTAAAAGTAGTTAAAGTTTTTTTTTAATTTTTACAAAACTGTTTTCTATTTATTGTTTAAAAGTAAAATGTATAGAAATGCTCACAGAGAGCTCAGTAAGGGGGAAAAATCTGGGAAAAGTAGCAGTAGGGTGGAGACTCAGGTCTAAGGGGGAAAATGGCCCCTGGAAAGGAGTATTAAAAAAAGATGGCACCAAAGGGAGGGGTTCTTCTTCCTCGAGAGATTCCGTAGGCTTTATCACAGGCTTTCAGGGCTCTGCATATATGTCACCGTGGGGGCAGGGATATTGTGTATTTTTCTTAAAGGGGAAGGATCACTTTATTATTTAAAGAGTCAGAGATTTTACAGTTAAAAAAATATTGTTTTTAAGATGAATATGGATAAAAAACTAAAATTTATTAGTTTTAATGGAATTAATGGAACAATGAAGAGAAAATAGGTCTTGGCATACCTAAAAAAACACATCTTACCAAATTGGAACATGCAAAATTAAAAAGAGGTTGATTGGGACAAGTAATATTGTCTTCATTTAGAGTAAAAGCAAGAGGTGCAGTGATTTTAATTATTAAAAATATACCAATAATAAAAGAAGAGACTTTAACTGATCAAGCTGGGAGATTTTTAATGGCATACTCCAAAATTTATGCAGAATTATGGACTTTTATGAACATCTATGCCCTAAATTATAATGATGAAGCGTTTATGAAGGATATATTTTTTAAAACCACAGGGGGAAGACAAAATATATTGATTGGAGTTTTCAGTTTCTGTTCAGATCCAATATTAGATAAATCTGCAAAAACAGTAACAAGGGTGAAAGCTACAAAAAATGACATTGTCATTTATAAAGGATTTAAATTTAATTGATACATGGAGGCAGCTCAACCCCTTAGAAAGAGACTATTCATTCGACACAAGGGTACATAATTTACATACAAGGATTAATTTATTTTTTATGTCTGCCCAGCTACAAAGTAGAGTGGTAAAAAGAGTATTTGGCAAAACATATCAGATCACTCACCATTAATGTTAACTATTATGGTAATGGAAAAGCAAAAAAGTATGTATAGATGGCGCCTTAATGCTATATTATTGAAGAAGAAGGACTTACGTGAATTTAAAAAGAGACAGATAGAAATATTTTGTAAAAACATCTTCCTTTCACTGACAACAGCTATTGAACCTCTGGCAGAGATTATAAGAGGAGATCCCAATTGGCAATCCAACTCATTGGGTCAAGAGAAAGAAGGGTGGAGATGGGTAGCCTAGTCACTGCGACAGCAGCCCAGCACGTAGAACCCCGGAGGCCAGATTTTTCCCCCTTACTGAGCTCTCTGGAGGCCAGCGAAGGCTGGCAGTCGCCGTTGACCCAAATATTGGTGGGTCCCACCCAGAACAGCCCAGAGCAAATACCAGCCCAGTATGCCATGCCGATGCAGTCCATGAGAGAAAGAAGACCACCCAAGTGCTTTAAGGACTATGTTCTATCATTATCATTATTATTATTATTATTAAGTTCCTTTCCATATTATAATCACTCATTACATGTATTCTAATTTGCAATAGTAGTCATGGGCCTGATGTAGTAATGGTAGTTAGAGGGAGCCCATTCAATATTTATGTCACTGAGGGCAGCATGAAGACACACTTATCCTGTTGTAGTCATACGTTGGCCTGTTGTAGTCTGTGTATGACATTTTCAAGGTTTTATAAGTGTTCTCTGTCGTTTTGGCCCGTGATGATGATATCATCAAGGTAACATTCCACTGGTATTCCGTGTAGTAATTTGTCCCTTGTATTGATTGTGACATATTGTCTTGATTCTTTATCCAACTCTATTTGTTGATATGCCTGTGACAAATCCAATTTTGTGAACTTTTGCCCTCCATTTAGTGCTTGGAATAGTTCTTCTGCTTTGGGCATGAGGGGTTCTGATACTTTTAGTATCTGATTTATCGCGACTTTGTAATCGCTGCAAATGCGAATTTCACCATTTGCTTTCTGTACAGGTACAATGGGCGCTGCCCAATCACTATATTCTATTGGTTCTAATATGCCTTCATCTTTTAATCTATTTAACTCAGCTTCAATTTTTCCTTTCATTGCAAATGGGATTGTTCTGGCTTTGATTAACTTTGGTTCCACATTCTCTTTTAATTGCAGTTTGTCTTGAACCCTTTTGATCTTTCCCAACCCTTGTTGGAAGAACACGGCATGGTCAATAAACAATAGACAAAAGACAATAGGTGCTGGTGCAGGCCAATTGGCCCATCAAGCCAGCACCGCCATTTATCGGATCATGTCCGATCTTTCTTTTTCAACAACTAATCCCAGCCTTATCCCCATAACCCTTAACTCCTCTGCCCACAGGAGCCTTATCCAACTCTTTCTAAAATCTATCCAGTGAATCCTCCCCCACCAACCTCTGTGGCATTGCATTCCACAGATCCACAAATGACTTACTTAGTTTCTCTCTGTTGTTTTTTAAAGGCTTCCCAATCCTCTAACCTCCCACTCTGCTTTGCCATCTTATACTTATTTATTTTGGACCTGATACTGCACTTGATTTCCTTTGTCAATCATGGCCACCATTTGCTCTTTGTAAAGCCTTTCCTCCACTTTGGAATGTCTATAAATACCTGCCATTTTTGTCCAGTTATTCTCCCAGCTAGAATGTCCTTCCATTTTATTTTGGCTAGCTCCTCCCTCATAGCTATATAATCATCCTTATTCAGCTGTAGCACTAATGTTTCCGACTTCCTTCTCTTCTCCCTTTCCATTTGCAGATTAAAAGTAATCATACTATGGTCACTATTACCTAATAGCACCTCTACCTCAAGATCCCTTATTAACTCCACTTCATTGCACAGTATGAAATCCAGAATCGACTTCCCCCTGGTAGGTTCCATCACAAGCTGCTCCAAGAATATATCTCGGAGACATTCTATAAACTCACTCTCTAGTTTTCCCACACCTACTTGATTTTCCCAGTTCACTTGCAAGTTGAAGTCGCCCATATCTACTGTATCACTACCACTCTGACATGCTATTCTTAATTCTTTATTTATACTGATTCCCACATCTGAGCCACTGTTCGGAGGTCTGTATATGACCCCCATTATTGTTCTTTTGCCTTTGCAATTTCTCAACTCTATCCAAACTGACTCTTTCCTTTCCAGTGCCTGAATTTCATTCTTCACTAACAGAGCCACCCCACCTCCTCTACCTAACTCTCTGTCTTTTCGATAGGACGTATACCCTGGAACATTAATTTCCCAATCCTGTCCCTCCTGCAGCCATGTCTCTGTTACTCTGATAACATTATATCCTCTGATGTCCATTTGCACCTCAAGCTCATCCATTTTATTCCTTATACTCCGTGCATTCATATACAATACCTTGAAACTGTACCACCCTGCTCTCTCCAATTTGCTGCCTGACACCCTCTCTAAAACTCCCACAATGGAAGTACTGTTGGCGGAAAACCTCCCGATTAGAAGGTCTTGTTGGCCCATATCCAAATTTTTGTCTCCCATTTCCCAGCTGCAGGAAGTTCTGTAAGCGATCTCAAGAGTTACTTCATCGTCTCTTGCCAGTAATTTTTGCTTTGCTTGGCAATCTGCCAACCTATCCCCACTCTATCTTGAAGTGTTTGGGTCAGAAACTGCTTGAAGTGACGGTGCTTGGACAGTTTATGCAATGCTGTCAGGTGTTCACTTACTGCCTCCCCTGGTATTTGTTTCCTTTCATAAAATCATTCCCTTTCTGCCATAACCAGTGGTCTGAGGCTTAAGTGGTTCCCGTGTTGTGCATAACTCAGTGCATGTCTTGGTCCCTGGGTCCTTTGGGGACAGTAAAGTTTTCAGGAGATCAAATGTTTTGCTGCCGATTATAATGAGGAATAAGGCATGTTTTTGGTTTACTTGGGCTTCATTAATATTATGGGTTACTCAGTAGTGGTTAAACCGTTCTACACAATTGCCCCAACTTTCATCTGCTTCGTTGAATTCTCCAAACTTTCCCTCTGCCATCTTGGTGCACTTTCGCTTTGATCTTTTGGTGGGAGCTCGTGGAGCTCGTTAGGTAGTCACCTTTTACCTTCATCCTTTTGTTTCCTTCCCCGACTGGTGTACAGAGCACGTGTAGGTTTTGTTTCATTCCTTGTCGCCACTGTTGAATATGCACTTACACAATTAGGACTCGGTGACGTGGTGCTTTCTCATTCTTTAATACCATCAGACTAACATGGCTACTGACATACAGGGATATATATCTGGAGGGGTAACATCATCACGTGGGTGTCATGATAAGATAGCAGGGCGGGCTTATACACAACAATCGGGATATAAAATAAATATGGATCAAAGTGAGATAATGCCATTAAAAAACTTTGATTATGAAAGATACCAAAAAGGTAGTAGATTTAAATGGAAGCAGGATGGAATTAAATACTTAGGAATAATGACAAATAATAATTTACAGAACTTATATAAGCTTAATTATACCCCTCTATTAGAAAAAAAATAGAAAAATATTTACAGAAATGGAAAGATCTGCCAATTACATTAATAAGAGTAAATTGTATAAAAATCCAAAGACTACAGTATCTCTTCCAATTGTTGCCTATTGCACTAACTATAAATATATTTAAGTTATTACACACATTGTTTTATACAATTCCTATGGAATAACAAAGTACCAAAAATTACACTGGTAAAGTTAACATGGGATAATAAACTGGGAGGACTTAGACTCCCAGATTTTGAAAAGTATTATCTATCAGCACAAACAAGATTTCTATCATCTTCCTTTGAGAAAACAGCCCCTTTTCATCGATTCGAATAGGACTGAATTCAATAAAGCAGGAGACAATGAAGGACTTTATTTATAAGTGGAATATTAAGTCAATAACAAAGAAAAACAGATAATCATATATTAATACATATGATTAGAATATGGCAAGAGATAAATGAATGTATCGGGAAAAAAGCAGGTATATCACTGAAGACACCATTATGTAAAAAATGTACGACTGCCTAGGAATCTGGGTAAAATATTGAATTCATGGTATGACAAAGGAATAAGATTGTTATATGGAAAGATCTCTTATGTCTTTTTAACAATTAAGAAATAAGTACGGAGAAGCTAATGGGTCATTCTTTTACTTTCTCCAGTTAAGATCGTTCTAAAGCGAAAGATGGGGACCAAACTTGGTCTCACCTGAAAATTAGTGAGATGGAACAAATGATTTGGCTGGAGAACACATCTACATTTATATCTAAAATGTACTTTGCTCTCCAAAATGAAAGTGCAAAACCAGGTATACAGAGCTCAAGAGAGATGGGAGTTGGATTTAGGAGTTGCAATAATGGAAAGATGCTGGCTTGATTGGTGTTTGGATAGCATGATGTCAATTAGAAATACAAGATACAGATCAGTACAATATAATTTTTTTTACACCAATTATACCTCATACCTCAGAAATTACATAAATCAAACTTGGAAATATTGGAGATTTTTTTAGATGTGGACTAGAAATAGGAATGTGTGTGAAGGTGAGACCTTTTTGGAAGGATAATACTGAAATACTAAGAAGGATAACAGGGGTGGTCTTTGCGGATGACCCTGAGCTTTATCTTTTGGACAATTTTATTGAAATAAGTAACAAACTAACTAAATTCGAAATTTAATTTGTTAAAATAGCTTTAGCTGTGGCTAAGAAATGTACTGCAATTACTTGAAAATCCGATAACACGATGGAAGACAGAGATGAACAGTTGTATTCCTATGGAAAAAAAACCACCTAATTTAAAGAATGCATATGATATTTATAAAAATATGGCACCCATATTTGGAATATTTGGGGGACAAAATATAAATAAAAAAGATAAAAGATGTATTATTATAAAGATATACCATATATTTCCATATAACCACTTACAGCACAGAACAGGCCAGTTCGGCCCCACTAGTCCATGCCGTAACAAATTCCCACCCTCCTAGTCCCACTGACCAGCACCCGGTCAATACCCCTCCAGAACTCTCCTCTCCATGTAACTATCCAGTCTATCCTTAAATGTAACCAATGATCCCGCCTCAACCACATATTCCGGAACCTCATTCCACAACCCTACCACCCTTTGCGTGAAGAAATTTCCCCTCATGTTCCCCTTATAATTTTCCCCCTTCAATCTTAAACCATGCCCTCTAGTTTGAATCTGCCCCACTCTTTATTGAAAAAGCCTATCCACATTTACTCTGTCTGTCCCTTTTAAAATCTTAAACACCTCTATCAAATCCCCCCTCAATCTTCTATGCTCCAGAGAAAAAAGCCCTAGTCTGCACAACCTTTCCCTGTAACTCAAACCTTGAAATCCTGTCAACATTCTCGTGAACCTTCTCTGCACTCTCTCTATTTTGTTTATATCTTTCCTATAATTTTGGTGACCAAAACTGTACACAGTACTCCAAATTTGGCCTCACCAATGCCTTGTACAATTTCATCATAACCTCCCTACTCTTGAATTCAATACTCCGATTTATGAAGGCCAACATTCCAAATGCCTTCTTCACGCACCATCTACCTGAGTATCAGCCTTGAGGGTACTATTTACCATCACTCCTAAATCCCTTTGTTGCTCTGCACATCTCAATAGCCTACCATTTAATGCATATGACCTATTTAGATTTGCCTTTCCAAAATGTAACACCTCACACTTATCTGTATTAAATTCCATCAGCCATTTCTCAGCCCACACCTCCAGCCTTCCTAAATCACCTTTTAATCTACGGTAATCTTCCTCACTGTCCACAACACCACCAATCTTTGTATCATCTGAAAACTTGCTTATCCAATTCTCCACCCCTACTTCCAGATCGTTAATATATATAACAAACAATAGTGGACCGAGGACCGATCCCTGAGGAACTCCACTAGTCACCGGCCTCCAATTGGACAAACAATTTTCTACCACTACTCTCTGACACCTCCCATCCAACCATTGCTGAATCCATTCCACTACCTCATCATTTATACCTAATGCCTCCACCTTTTTTCCTAACCTCCTGTGGTGAACTTTGTCAAAAGCTTTACTAAAGTCTAAATAGACAACATCCACAGCTTTCCCTTCATCAACCTTTTTTGTAACCCCCTTGAAAAATTCAATCAGGTTTGTCAAGCATGATCTACCCCTGACAAAACCATGCGATTACTCCCTATCAATCTCTGTACCTCCAAATATTTGTAAATACCATCCCTCAGAACACTTTCCATCAACTTGCCCACCACAGACGTCAGACACACGGGCCTATAATTCCCAGGTTTACATTTGGACCCTTTCTTAAACAGCGGAACCACATGTGCAACCCTCCAATCCTTTGGCACTAACCCCGTGGCTAGTGACATCCTAAATATCTCTGTTAATGGCCCCATTATCTGTCCACAAGCCTCCCTGAGTGTCCTTGGGAATATTTTGTCCGGTCCCGGAGATTTATCCACCTTTATCTTTTTCAACACAGCCATCACTACCTCCTCGGTTATCCTTATATGCTTCATGACCTCCCCACTATTTTTCTTTACTTCAACTGGTTCAATATTTTTTTCCCTAGTGAATACTGAGGCAAAGAAATCATTCAAAATTTCCCCCATTTCCTCTGACTTCTCACTCAGCCTACCCTCACTATCTACAAGGGACGGTTATCTAGACCAATATGTCGAAGAACCAACTCAGGAGCAGGCCATTTTAGATTGGGTATTATGCAATGATAAGGGGCTAATCAACAATCTTGTTGTACGAGGCCCTTTGGGTAGGAGAGATCACAATATGATCGAATTCTCACTTGTCATGGAGAGTGATGAAATTAAAACCGAGACTAAGGTCCTGAATTTAAATAAAGGGAATTATGATGGTGTGAGGCGGGAGTTGAGTAAGATTGATTGGGTGGTATTTATGGGGGAGTTGACTGTGGATAGACAATGGAAAGCATTCACAGATCTAATGGAGAAATTGCAAAAATTGTTTATACCGGTTTGGCATAAAAATAAACCAAAAAAGGTGACTCAACCGTAGATAACAAGGGAAATTAGAGACAGCATTAAGTCCAAAGAGAGAGCATGTCAATTGGCCAAAAAAAGTACCACAACCGAAGACTGGGAGCAGTTCAAGATGCACCAAAGGAGGACAAAGGGATTAATCAAGAGAGCAAAAATAAATTACGAAAGTAAGCTTGCGGCAAATATAGAAACCGACTGCAAAAGCTTTTATAAATATGTCAAGAGGAAAAGATTGGTGAAATCCAGAGTAGGTCCTTTGCAGTCAGAATCAGGGGAATATATAATGGGGAATAAGGAAATGGCAGACCAATTAAATTCTTACTTTAGTTCTGTTTTTACAAGAGAGGATACAAATAACCTCCCAAGGATGTTGGGAAACAGAGACTAATGCAAGGGAGGAACCGAAAGAAATCAGTATCTCTAAGGACATGGTCTTGGGGAAATTGATGGGATTGAAGGCAGATAAATCCCAAGGGCCTGATAATCTACATCCTAGGGTACTTAAGGAAGTGACCATTCAGATAGCAGATGCTTTAAGAATTATTTTCCAGAACTCGGTAGACTCGGGATCAGTACCTATGGATTGGAGGGTAGCTAATGTTACCCCACTATTTAAAAAGGGGGGTAGAGAAAAAGCGGGGAATTATCGGCCGGTGAGCCTTACATCAGTAGTGGGCAAAATGATGGAATCCATTATTAAGGATGTAATAGTGGAGCATATGACTAGCAGAGAAGGGATCGGACAGAGTCAACATGGATTTACAAAAGGTAAATCATGCTTGACAAATCTATTGGAATTCTTTGAGATGGTGACAGGTAAAATAGATGGGGGAGAGCCAGTGGATGTGGTGTACCTGGACTTCCAAAAGGCCTTCGATAAGGTCCCGCATAAACGACTGGCTTCCAAAATCAAGGCTCATTGGATTGGGGGCAAAGTATTGATGTGGATTGAGAACTGGCTGGCAGGTAGAAGACAGAGAGTTGGGATAAATGGCTCGTTTTCTGAGTGGCAGGCGGTGACCAGTGGGGTGCCACAGGGATCTGTACTGGGACCCCAGCTGTTCACAATTTACATTAATGATCTGGATGAGGGGATTGGATGTAATATCTCCAAATTTGCAGAAGACACTAAGCTAGGAGGGGTTGTGTGCACGGAAGAGGGGGTCAGGAAGCTCCAGTGTGATTTCGATAAATTGAGGGACTGGGCAGATACATGGCAAATGCACTACAATGTGGATAAATGTGAGGTTATCCACTTTGGTAATACAAACCGGAGGGTAGATTACTATTTGAATGGCAATAGATTAAGAGATGGGGAAGTGCAGAGAGACCTAGGGGTACTTGTACACCAGTCTCTGAAGGCGAGCATGCAGGTACAGCAGGCGGTTAAAAAGGCAAATGGTATGTTGGCCTTCATATCAAGAGGGTTTGAGTATAGGAACAAGGATACATTACTGCAGCTGTACAGGGCCTTGGTGAGACCCCACCTGGAGTATCGTGTGCAGTTTTGGTCATCTTATCTAAGGAAGGATGTTCTTGCAATGGAGGGAGTGCAGAGGCGATTCACCAGGATGATACCTGGAATGGCAGGAATGACTTATGAGGAAAGATTGCGCAAATTGGGATTGTACTCCCTGGAGTTTAGAAGATTGAGAGGCGATCTCATAGAGACATATAAAATTCTGGCAGGACTGGACAGAATGGATGCAGATGGGATGTTTCCAATGATGGGAAAATCCAGAACCCGGGGCCATGGTTTGAGGATAATAGGCAAACCATTTAGGACCGAGATGAGGAGGAATTTCTTTACCCAGAGGGTGGTGAATCTGTGGAATTCATTGCCACAGAGAGCAGTCTAGGCAGGTTCATTAAATATATTTAAGAGGGAATTAGATCTATTTCTTCAGTATAAGGGTATTAAAGGTTACGGAGAGAAGGCGGGGACGGGGTACTGAACTTTAAGATCAGCCATGATCTCGTTGAATGGCAGAGCAGGCTCGAAGGGTCAAATGAGCTACTCCTGTTCCTATCTTCTATGTTTCTATGTCCAATTTTATCCCTCACTAATCTTTTACTTTTAATGTACCTATAGAAACCTTTTGGTTTTATTTTTACTCTGTCTGCCAAAGCCTCTTCGTGCCTTTTTTTGGCCTTTCTAATTTCTTTCTTAAGATTCCTTCTACACTCCTTGTAGTCCTCCTTCAAATTCTCAGCTCCTTGCTCTTTATACCGCTTGTACACCTCCCTTTTTCTCCTAACCAAATTTTCAATATTCCTCGAAAACCAAGCCTCCCTATGACTTCCAGCCTTTCCTTTGATCCTCACTGGGACATATCTACTCTGTACCCTCAAAATTTCTTTTTTGAATATCCTCCATTTTTCATTTACATCCTTACCTGAAAATATCCTGTCCCACTCAATACTCCCCAAATCCCATCTTATTCCTTCGAAATTTGTTCTTCTCCAATCCAGAACCTCAACTTTAGGCCCCTCCTTGCTCTTCCCTAAAACTACCCTAAAACTAACAGAGTTATGATCACTCGACCCAATTTGTTCTCCAACAATAATGTCCGATACCTGACCTAGCTCGTTCCCTAATAGGAGATCTAGTATTACACCGTCCCGAGTCGGTTCTTCTACTAATTGATTTAGAAAACAATCTTGAACACATTTAACGAACTCTAGCCCATCCAGACTTCTAACTTTATGGGTATCCCAATCAATGTGAGGGAAGTTAAAATCTCCCATGATCACTACCTTATGATTTTCACACATATACATTATCTCCCTACAAATTTGTTCCTCTAATTTTCTTGGCCCTGTAATACACCCCTATTAGCACCCTCGTGTCTCCTTCACCCCTCAATTCCACCCAAACAGCCTCACTGGACAATCCCTCCAGACCATCCTGCCACCTCACGGCAGTAATGTCCTCCTTAACAAGCAACTCCTCCCGCTTTTTTACCTCTGATCTATCACATCTAAAACAAATGTATCCTGGAATATTAAGTTGCCAGTCCTGCCTCTCCTGTAGCCAGGTCTCACTAATTGCCACAATATCATGACCCCAAGTATATGTCCATGCTCTAAGCTCATCTACCTTGTTCACTATGCTTCTTGCATTAAAATATATGCATTTCAGAGAATGACCCTCACATATATTCTCTTTTCTACCTTTTACCCTAATCTCCATCCTACCTTTGTTATCACTATTATTCCTATCGAGGTGGCCATGCTCCCTTGACACTACTCTCACACTCTGTTCCCCACCCCCCTGCCAAACTAGTTTAAACCTTCCCCCACAGCTCTAGCAAATCTGCTTACCAGCACATTGGTCCCCCTCCAGTTCAAGTGGAGTCCGTCCCTTTTGTACAGGTCCGACCTTCCCCAGAAGAGATCCCATTGATCCACAAATGTTATCCCTTGCCTCCTTGCACCATCTCTTTAGCCACGCATTCATCCTCCACATCCTCCTATTTCTACCCTCACTAGCGCATGGCACCGGCAGCAACCCAGAGATTACTACCTTGGAGGTCCTGTTTTTTAACTTCCTACCTAATTCCACATAATCCTGTTTCAGGACCTCATCCCCACTTCTAACTAGGTCATTGGTCCCCACATGGACCACGACTTCTGGCTGTTCTCCTTCCCCTTGCAGAATGCTATGAACTCAATCAGAGATATTCCTGTCCCTGGCACCAGGGAGGCAACAGACCAACCTGGATCCCCGATCTCATCCCACAAACCTTCTATCTGTCCTTCTCACTAATGAGTCCCCAACTACAAGTATCCTGTTCTTATCCCTCCTTCCCTTCTGAACCTCAGGGGCAGCCGCTGTGCCAGAGACCTGACCCCCACGACTCGTCCCCATTAGGCTGATCCCCCCCAGCAGTATCCAATGCCGAATACATGTTGCTGAGTGGCACTTCCACAGGGGTACTCTGCACAGGCACTCTCCCTCCTTTCCTCACAGTCACCCAATTCCCTGACTCCTGCCTTCTAGGGGTGACTGTGTCCCTGTAACTTTTTTCTATCACAGCCTCTGCTTCCCTTATGATCCTCAGTTCATCCAATTGCAGCTCAAGCTCCCTATGTCAAGTCTTGAAACACTGAAAAATCTCTCAAAAATGGGGGGAGGGGGTCAATTTATACATCACTTTTAAATTCAACTCAATAAAAACTGCTTGATGTAGATTCGGCTTACAATACAACCCAAAGCACCTCCTCACCACTGACACCTCCACTCCCCGACACTTCCCCATCACCAGGTGCCGCTATAACCCAACCAGACATTCTACCATTGAAGAGACCAAGTCACTACTCTTACCTGGGAGCAGGAGGTCACCGCTTCCGCCGGTCGGCTGAGGTTCCTGCTTCTGCTGGGAGAACGAGGTCGTTGCTTCAGCCCAGTAGGCTGAGGTCGATGCTCCTGCTGGGGGAATGAGGTTGCCATTCCTGCTGAATCTGAAAATGGGGTCCCGACTTATCTGCTGGTTGACTTATATGCCCTGATGGTGAATGGATTTATACTGTGAAGGTGGGGGAGGGGGGGTGGGGGAGAAGAGGTTGTTGTATTTTATTTTGTAAGAAAAAGTTGTATGTATTTATACCTATATATCTTGAAAATAGAAAATTTTGATATGTATATTTATGGGAAAAAAAAACAAAAATAAAACATTCAAAAAACTTTAAAAAGATTGAAAACAAGCAGGCTATCAACATTAATGGAGTCTCAAGACAGTCTTAGAATAGAAAAATGTTAGAACAGAACTTTTTGCATGTTCAGAAGCAACAAAGAACATTTGTACAGAAGTATTTTTGCTCAGAAACAATACAAGACCAAATATTCATGAATATAATTTTGTAGTAATTTTAAATGAGTAGCAACATTTTTCAGCATAAAGATAATTGTTTAAGGTACGACTTCTTTCCATTTCAGAAAGTCATTTTTTATTTGTTGTCAGCTCTTTCAGAAACTCGAAAGGGCACTATATTTTTCAAATGAATTGAAACTTCATGTAGCCTCCTCCACTGACAGGAATTTCATTGTCCACTAAATGACCTCATTGTCCAGCTACATAATGAAAGGCATCCACTAAGTAAGGATAAAAGCTCACCAATGCTGTTTCACTTAAAAGTTCAAAGTTCAAATTTATTGTCACAGTACATACACGATGTCACATACAACCCTGAGATTCCTTTTCCTGTGGTCCAGGCAGAAATTCTACTTATCAGTAGTGCAAAAAAATACTGTACTCAAGAAAAGATAGGTCTGCAAAAGAGAAATGTAAATAAACTGTACAATACAGAAAAGAAAATGAGTCTTTTTTTTGAAAACTTTATTTAAGAAAATCATTAATAGAAAAACAATATACAATCCAGTATAAGTAATAAAAAACATAAACACAAGAAAAAAAAGGAAACAAAAAAATTATACCCCTCCCACCCTCCCACCCCATCAGCCAGCTCTCTGAAGGAGAGCTAAAAAAAAAGGCAAAAATATATAATATTTGAGGTTAATGAGGTTAAAAATCAAAGTACATCTAAATGCATATATTCCAAATACGGTAATTTATATAAAATTACTTATACTGGATTGTACATTGTATAAAAAAAGAATAATTATCATGCAAATTGTATGTAATTTTGTTCCATAACAATACAAGCTTTCAATTCATTATGCCATTGCATTATATTAATCACTGTGTTATCTTTCCATGAACTTGCTACACATTTTTGAGCTACAGACAGTAGTAAACGTACAAATGCAATTTGAAATTTATCCAGCCCTAATCCCTTTAAAGGAACCATGTAATCCATTAAAAAAAAGATGGATCTCATGGTAACTTAACGTTATATAATTTTTCCAAAATTAACCTAATTTTTTACCAAAATGGTTGTACATAAACACAAGACCAAACAGCATGTAAAAAAAGTACCGGTACATACACATCTAAAACAAGAATCTGAGTTACTAAAACCATATTTTTTCAATTTCTCTGGAGTTAAATATAACTGATGTAAAAAATTATAGTTAACCATTCCATACCGTACATTCATCAATTTAGTACCTGTCGTACCTCATATCAGCCCAATAATCTTCAGGAAAAACAAAAACTAAATCATTTTCCCACTTAAGCTTAGACTTCTCCAATTCTGGTTTATCCGTATTGTTTTGTAACACTTGATACATAACAGAATTATATCCCTTTTTTGGTATAGAAGAAATCGAAGATTCAAATTCCATCAATACAGGTAAAGTAATCTCTCTACCATACATGTCTTTCACCAAAGCTCGAAGTTGATAATAAACAAATAAAGAATTTTCAGCAATATCAAAAAGTTTCCTCAATTGATTAAAGGAAAGAAACTGTCCTTCTACAAAACAATCCTGCAATGTCTTTATACCCTTAAAATCCTAACTCTTTAAATAATTACTTCCAAGTAAATTTATATAATGCTAGATGGGGAGAGTTTTGCTTGTGGAGTACTGGGCTGAGTCCACTATCTTTTGCGTGGCTTTCTGCTCAGAGTTATTGGGAGACATCTGCAGAAGTTTGGCACAGTTTTCAAGCCATACCAGACCTCCACAAACTCCTGAGGAAGTAGTAGCACTTAATACTTTCCTCAAGATGATATTCTGATATTTGTGTGGGTCCAGGAAAGGTCTTCTGAGATAGTGACTCCCAGGAATTTAAATTTGTTCTCTCTCTCCATCTCTAATCCTCCAATGATCAGTGGATCGTAAACCTCTGCTTTTCTCCTTCTAAAGTCCAAAGTCCACAATCAGCTCCTTGGTTTTGGTGGCATTGAGTGCAAGGTTGTTGTTAGTGCACTATTCAGCCAAGTTTTCAATCTCCCTCCTGTGCACTGACTCTTGGTCCCTTTTTATACAACCCACAACCGTAGAATTGCCAGCAAATGTATAGATGGTGTTATCGTCATACAGAGCCACAGTCATAGGTGTAAAGCGAGTAGAGCAGGGGGCTGAGAACATGGCCCTGTGGTGCTCCAGTACTAATGGAAAATGTGGAGGAAGTGTTCTTACTAGTCCTTGATCATGGTGGTCTGGAGATGAGGAAATGCAGAATACAATTATACTGTAGGCTTATTGATGCCCGTGTCTTGGAGTTTGCTGATCAGTTTTGAGGGGATCATGGTGTTGAATGCTAAACTATAGTTGATAAGGAGCATCCTGATGTATGCATTTTTGTTGCACAGGTGTTTCAGGGCTATGTATCGAGCCAGTGAGATGACATCTGCTGTAGACCTGTTACAGTGGTAGGCAAATTGGAACAGATCCATGTTGCCACTCAGACAGAAGCTGATATGTTTCAACATCAGACTCACAAAACACATAATCACTAGCCCCTTTTCCACTGGCACCCCTGTTCCAGGAATTAATTGGGAATTTACTGGGACAGGATCCAGTGGAAAAGGAACATTATCCGATCACTGGTGTCAAATGACTTCATTTCATGCCAGGGATTAACCGCCTCTATCTGCAGTGGACAGGCAGCCCCACCACCTGGTGGCGCTGCTGTGCTCTCGATCGGAGGACACACTACCTGCCAATCAAGGTCAAAGACTCATCCCAAACCATCAAGGTGACCCTTGCGATTGGCCCACCTAAATCACCAGGTGCTGCAATTCAGGCAGCATGCCCAGACTCAGCCCTGCCCTTCACCCAATTGGCCTTGGCTGAACCCTGCTGAGCCCCTGCACTTGGCTTCGAGCCATTGGCCACAGCAGCCAATTGGGCCCAGCCTACCCCAAGTAATTGGCCCCCCAATACTGCCGGCAGAACTATAAAAGACCATGTGCCCCTTTGATCTGCCTCTTCTGGACTCCTCATGGGACATAAGTAGCACCTTTCACACTGGGTTAGGGTGAGTCCCGAGGTTAGGTAGCAAAGCCATGCCCATACCAGTTAATGGGTGGGGGCAACTTGATCCTGACTGTTGAATGTGTGTGTTCATGTAATTTCCCCCCAGTCTTTTCAGTTCCTCCCTCGTTATCCAAAGTGTACATTTACCCCTTGTATTGAGTGTGAATGTGTGTATAGATTTGTCTAGCATATTGACCCTGTTGTCCCGTTTGCATCCCCGAAATAAATGTGTGCTTTGTATCTCAAGTTTGGTCTGGTTCATAACCTGTGGGACCTACACGAACTCCAACAACACTACCTCCATAATGAAATTTGGATTTGTCACTCTATTAAGATTGCTGTAATGTTTTGATATTTTCAGTGCAGTGGTTCACAACCTTTTCCACCCCATAAATGTTCCTTTATTTACTAAAGACCACCTATAACAAACTCACTAGACTACCCTTTCCCAGACCGCTGACAGGAGTTTGTGTTTTTCTTGGTGGGAATATATTTTTGAAATTTTTCATTTTCTTTTTGCCAAATTTAAAACTTTGTTTTACATATTACTTGTTAATTGTGTCAATAATATGTCTTTGTCACATCACCATGTACCCTTTAACAAATCCCCCAACCTCTGGTGGATCTGCAAACCACAGGTTGAAAAATATAATGTTATGTCAAGAGTTAAACAAGGAAACCTGCAGATGCTCAGGTGTGTTGCTTTTGGCCCAGTCCTATGACTGCAGAGCGCCACCCATTGACTGTTATCCAGCTAAAATACAACCTCTCCAAGAAATGGGTTTAAATCTTTCTTATTATCTATCTACCAAATTCTATTTTCTCCAATTATATAAAACATTCTAGTCCATTTGATTTATTTTTTCCATGGATAAATTTTGTTCAATATCATTTTCAAATGAATAGCAACACAAAGATAAAATAAGTTTTTTTTTAAAATCAACTATTTCACAGATTTCTATTTGTTAGAATTGTCACTCAAATAAAACTTATTCATAATTCCATCCTGTCTATTTCTTAGTAAAATATACAAGCAGTCTCTTGTCTGAATTTTCTAAGCTACCTTTCCAATTAACAGTTAATTATTTTCATGGAGCGTATAATTAACTCTTCCTGTACTAACTCTCTATAATTCCAGTCACACAAACATCACATCAGTTACCCACTCAAAGGTCTTACAGGAAAGGAGAGAGAGGTATATAATTTTCCAAGACATATCAATGCTGCCACAAAAAACACCAATTTCACACAGTCAAATTACATCATCAAATAATTAGACAACAAAGTTTTATCTACTCCATTCCAACAAATTGCTTATCTCCCAAAACAGCCACCTTTGTGACACCTTGAATTGAAACTAATGAAGAATGCAGTAAAGTTCTGATATTTTAAGCAGTTTTCCTCATTGTTATTCTTTCAGCTTAACTGGGCCTGGAATTCCTAACAACTGCCTTTGCCGGAAATGTTACAATTCAAGAAAAGGACTCTGTCATATTCACGAAGACAATTAGGGATAGGCAATAAATGAAAACACATTTTAAAGGAGCACAATGGAGTGTGTCCTGTCTGGCTCATCATGGTTTGGAATGGTAGCTTTATAGCATCTGAATGGATGTCAATAAAGAGGATAATTAAAATGGCAGAGAAGATCATTGGGGTCTTCCTTTCCTCTATTGATGGCATTTACTGTCAGGGTTGCACAAATAGGCCTCAAGGATTTATTGAGGATCCCTGCTATCCATCACACAATGTCTTTGACCTGCTACCATCAGGGAGGAGGTACAGGAATCTCAAAGACAGGATTGCCCTGCTGGGAAATTGCTTCTTCCCGCAGGCTGTGAGATTGATGAATGGTATCCTGTAGTTTGGGACTCCTATACATAAAACTGAGTAAAATATTCCAGAATATTTACTTTATAACATATTTTTAAGTATGTAATTATTATGTGCTGTGTGAGAAATGTATTATAGAACATTACGACATAGTACCGGCCATTTGGCCCTTGATGTTGTGTGTGCACTATATTACTGTGTGCATGTGTGTGCAATATGGTCCAGAGAAATGCTGTTTCATCTGGGTGTACAGGTACAGTCAGATGATAATAAACTTTCTGGTCTTCTCATTGATACCCACATTAACTAATAAGTTAAGATTGGTTAAATTTGATTTTTGGAGAATCTTTATGGCTAACACAAGGAACTTTTGTCTACTTCACCCAATTACAGTACAAAGTTACCTGTGGGAAAACTCAGGTGATGATGCATTTGTTTTTCTACTGGGGCATTGGAGAGGGAGGGGGGGGTGGGGAGGTAAGAGATGAAAAGGAAATTAAATAGAAGAAAATGAGAAGAACAGGTGACCTTGAACAGCACTGGGTTGTGACACATATCAAAACAATGCAGTGCCATAAGCGATCACATTTTTCACATTAAGTATTAACATGGACTCCATATATTTTTTTAACGGATGCAAAAAAATCCCTTGCCACATTTCAAAGAGCAAGTAAGATTTTCCTGAGTTACCTCTGCGGTGGTACACCACCAGCCTACTGCAGGGGGCAACCTCTGTTCCTGCAGGAGTGTAAGGGGATAGGTCAACACTTGGCCGGCTGCCAGTCACTCGGCCTGAATGGATGAAGCCCCTCCCGGTCAGGTGTCAATCACCCTCCGGGATACAAGCCTGCACCAGCCTCCCGAGGCCTCACACTGAGATGCTGCAGCCACAGCCAGCCAGCGGGGATCTGTGGAGGTCTTTGTGGATTAAAGCCTGTTGTTCAGTCTTTACCTTGTGTGTGTCTGATTCTGTCTAACAGCACACCACAATTTAATCCACAAAATTTTCCCATGGCTGCCTTGGAAATACTCCTGGGCGCAGGGAGCCTTGAGGTCGACCCACACCACCCGGAAGCCCAGACCCACTTCAAGATCTGGCAGCACGCGGTCAAGGTAATCATCGAGTCACACAAGGGCAACATCCCGGACTCCGATCAGAAGAGGATGGTCCTACTCCGGTCAAAGCTGGGTCCCCGCACCTTCCAAGCAACCAAAGGCTGCTCCACATACAAGAGCGCAATGGACACTCTCGAGAACTTGTACAAGCCCCCCATGAATGTGGTCTGTGCAAGGTACCACCTCAACACCCAAGCCCTGCAATCCAGGGAGATGGCTAAGTCTTTCGTGGGACACTTGCGAGATTTGGCCCGACCATGTCTGGCTGAACCCAGGGTAGGTGTAGAGGAGGTCGAGAGGCTGATCTGGGACACCTTCGTCCGAGGGCTACGCTCGAGGTCCATTAGGCAGAAGCTGCTGGAAGGCAACATCTATGTCCTAAACAGGACTGTAGAAGTGGTCCAAACCCTGGAAGCAGCAGCCCTGCACATCGAAGCCTTCGATTCCAGGTTACCCCAGGCTCCCTCATGGCCTTCTCACACTGCAGCTGCAGCCCCAGGCCAAGCTGGGGAGGAGAACTTCGCTGCGGCAGGTGCCCAGCGCCCCTGTAAGTACTGAGGGTCCTGATGTGGGTCAGATCGACGATTGCACCAAAACTGCCCAGCTAGGAACCAGTATTATTCCCGATATGGCAAGAAAGGCCACTTTGCAAAAGTGTGCCTCTCAAAACCTGCCGGGAGCTCAATGCCCCTCTATGATCTCCCTACCTCCCCCTCGTGCGCGTGCCAGGCAGCGCCATTGTCCCCGTGACGACTTCTGCCTTCCCCGACTTCGACAGCGCAACATCCAGCGCCACCAGCAACTGTCGCAGCGTGTGCCCCGAGCATCTGCACCAGCCCTCGCTGAGAACTACAGCGACATCACTTCTGGCTCATGGTGTGATGTCACTTCCCACTGTCATACCTGGCCGTGATGATGTCACTTCCCCCGGCACAGCAGACATGGCTGGGGAAGGAGGCCATCCACGCAGCGGCTCCCCACGTGCCGCCGCCATCTTGGGCCAGGCAGTGCCCGACATGGAGGGCCCCCAACGACGTGGTCAACACAGGCAATAACCAGGCCGTCCTACCTACCGACACTCCCCACGCCTCAGGGTGCCATCAACTGCCGCACGCCACACCCAGCGACCGGCAGCAACGTGGTCAACATGGGCGATAACCAGGCTGCACTACCAACGTTCCCCACGCCTCCGGAGGTCATCGGCTACAGCATGCTGCACCTCACAACCGATGTCGACGTGGTCAACACGGGTGATGACCAGGCCACCCTATTGACACTCCCCATCTCTCTGGATAGCGACAACGAGATGGTCCTGGCCACCGCCACGCTGACCAGGGACATTCCCCACAATTTTGGGTGCTCGATGATGGACGTGCGAGTCAACGGGCAGGTAACAAAGTGTCTGTTCGACAGTGGCAGCATCGAGAGCTTCATTCACCAGAGCGTGGCCCACTCCCTAAGGTTAAAGGTCCACCCCACCACCTGCTTGATCGCCCTTGCCACCAAGGATAAGACTGTTGGTACCCTCGGGTGCTGCTCGGTCGCTATAACAGTGGGAGGGGAGTCTTACACAGGATTCAGGCTCCTGGTCATGCCCAAATTCTGCACACCACTCCTCCTGGGTCTGGATTTACAGTGCCTCCTGCAGAGTGTCACCCTTGCCTTCGGGGGGCCCCAACCTCCACTCACATTGCACAGTACGCCAACCTACCAGCCCCAGCCAACCTGCACTCTCTCCAAACTGCTCATCACCCCACTGGCACTCTTTCCACATCTTGCGGTAGGCTGCAAGCCAATCGCCACCAGAAGTAAGTGCTATGGTGCTGCAGACAGGGACTTCATCAAGGAGGAGGTATGGCGACTCCTGGCGGAAGGCATTATAGAGCCCAGTAACAGCCCTTGGAGAGCCCAAGTCCTGGTGATCAAAGGGGGAATTAAGCCAAGGATAGTTAATCGGTACACCCAGCTGGATGCCTACCCCCTGCTGAGGATCGCCGACATGGTCAATGAGATAGCCCGCTACCAGGTTTTCTCCATGATTGACCTGAAGTCAGCGTATCACCAAATCCCTATCCACCCGAAGGACAAGCCCTACACCACCTTTGAGGCAGACAGGCGCCTGTACCAGATCCACCGGGATCCTTTTGGGGTCACGAACGGGGTCTTCGTCTTCCAGCGGGAGATGGATTACATGGGAGTCTGGCACAAGCTGAAGGTGACGTTCCCATCTTTGGATAATGCCACTATCTGCGATCGTGACCATCAGGACCACGATGCTAACCTGTAAAAATTCCTCCAGACGGCCGCGGAGCTGAACTTCACTTACAACAAGGAGAAGTGTGTGTTCAGCACCACCTGCCACGCCATCCTGGGGTACATCATGGCCCATGGAGTCATCGGGCCAAATCCAGAAAGGATGAGCCCATTAATGGAGTTACCCCTCTCCCCGCCCCCGCTCCCACCCCCCCCCCCACGTGAAAGGCCCTCCGCAGGTGCCTGTGCCAGTTCTTTTATTACTCGCAGTGGGTCCCTTACTTCCTGGACAAGGTCCATCCACTGGCCCAGCCACAACTTTTCCCCTCCCACCTGAGGTGCAGGCAGCCTTCACCTGCATCAGGCAAGACATCACGGATGCCACAATGCAGGCTGTGGATGAGGGCTCCCCCTTCCAGGTGGAGAGCGATGCCTCCGAGGTGGCCCTCACTGTTACCCTCAACCAAGGGGGGACGCCCGTCGCCTTCTTCTCCAGGACCCTCCAAGGCTCCGAGCTAGGGCACTCTGCCATTGAAAAGGAGGCCCAGGCGATTGTGGAAGCGGTCTGCCACTGGCGCAACTATCTGGCCGGCAGGAGATTCACGCTCCTCACGGACCAGCGGGCCATGGCGTTAATGTTTAACACTACCCACAAGAGTAAAATAAAGAATGACAAGATCCTGCGCTGGAGAGTTGAGCTGGCAACCTACAGCTACGACATCCAGTACCGCCCCAGAAGTTTAACGACTCCCCTGATGCCCTCTCTCACAACTGCCCATCTATGCATGATGACAGGTTGCAGGCATTACATGGGTCCCTCTGCCATCTGGGCGTCACCCAGTTGTACCATTTCGTTAAGTCCCGAAATCTGCCATACACCATCAGGGACGTCGGGGACATGACCGAGGCCTGTCGGGTCTGTGCGGAGTGTAAACCCCATTTCTTCTGCCACCCCACCCCCCCCCCCCTTCAGGCCCACATTGTAAAGGCTACTCGGCCTTTCGAGCGTCTCAGCATGGACCTCAAAGGTCCCCTGCCTTCCACAAACCGAAACGTTTACTTCCTCACGGTAGTGGACGAGTACTCATGCTTCCCTTTCGCCATCCATTGTCCGGACACCTCCACAGCCACCATCATCAGTGCCTTGGGGCAGATTTTCACCATGTTTGGCTACCCCGCCTTCATCCACAGCGACCGGGGGTCTAGTTTCATGAACGATGAGCTGCGCCAGTACCTGATGGCAAGGGGTATCACGACCAGTGGCACAACAAGCTATAACCCAAGAGGCAACAGGCAAGTGGAACGCAAGAATGGGGTGGTCTAGAAGGCAGTCCTCCTGGCTCTCAGGTCAAAAGGGTGGGCCGTTGAGTTCTGGCAGGATGCCCTGCCCGAGGCGCCCCATGCCATTCGATCACTGCAGTGCACGGCTACCAACGAGATCCCTCACGAACATCTATTCTCATTCCCCAGGAAGTCGGCGACTGGAATGTCATTCCCAGCATGGCTCACGTCCCCAGGTCCGGTGCTTCTGCGTAAGCATGTATGGACACACAAGGCCGAAGCCCTGGTAGAGCAGGTTTTCCTCCTTCATGCAAACCATAACTATGCTTAAGTTAGGTTCGCAGTGGCAGGGAGGACACTGTCTCAACCAGGGAGCTGGCACCAGCAGGAGCACCCACCACACCACGCCACCCTTCAACCCAGGACAACGCTGACCGGGCATTCATCCCCGTCCCCATGCAGCTATGGGGCACGCAGGGCCTCCATGACCACCAGGGGCCCGCTTCAGCCTTAGTAGACAAATCCGTCCCCCCACCCATCCAATAAGACCCGCATAAGTCGACTCCAGCCCCCCTGGCCACCCCTGCGCACGGCACCACACCAGCCACACACACCCCTGCCGCCAGCCCCCCACTTCCCCTCTGACCAGTGACCAGGAGCCAGACCTACGACGGTCACAGAGACCCCGGCGGCCACCGAATCGTCTCAACCTGTAAATATTGTATCTACATAGTGGGTGCGATTCCTTGTTACTGCCCCCCCCCCACCCTGGGACAATTTTAAAGAAGGGGGTGAATATGGTGGTACACCACTGGTCTACTGCAGGGGGCAACCTCTGTACCTGCAGGAGTGTAAGGGGAACGGACAACACCTGGCCAGCTGCCAATCACTCGGACTGAATGGATCAAGCCCCATCCGGTTGGGCGTCAATCACCCTCCGGGATATAAGCCCGCGCCGGCCTCCCGAGGCCTCACACTGAGTTGCTGCAGCCACAGCCAGCCTGGCTCTGTGGAGATTTTTGTGGATTAAAGCCTGTTGTTCAGTCTTTACCTTGTGTGAGTCTGATTCTGTCTAACAGCACACCACAACCTCTCAATAACAATATCGACATTTAACTCAGTGCTGCTTGGGAGCGCTGCTGTGCAAATAATTCTGACGCAAAGTCCACAGATTGATAACAGCAGGCTTTAATTAGCTTAAACATATACACTAGGTCTCAGTATACTGCTGGCTCCGTGTGTCTGACTGTCCCCAAAGAGGCCGGCTCGAGTCTTTATATGGCCAGTGATTGACAGCAGGCAGGTGGGGCCAGCCTCCCAGGTAGGGGTGCGACCAGTGTAGAGGTTGTATCACCACAATGTAATTTTACTATGGCTACTAACTGATCACTCTGACATCCATCATCATCAAGCACTTTGAGAGGCTGGTCATGGATCACATCAACTCGAACATCCCAGACAGCTTTACCCAATTCAACTTGTCTAATAGCCAAACAGATCCATAGCTAATACCATCTCACTAGCTCTCCACTCACTCCCAGAACACCTGGACACTAAGGACACTCATGTTTAGATTACTGATCATGAACAACAGCTCTGCCTTCCCTATCATAGTCCCTTGCCAACTCATTCCCAATCCTTGGGATCAAGGCCTCAGTACCCCACTCTGAAACTGGATTCTTGGCTTCCTGTCTAACAGACTTCAATCAGAGAAGCTGTGGAACAACATCTCCTCCATGATCATACTCAACACCAACTCTCCTCAAGGATGTGTACAATTAGGCTCCCTCTAAACCCACAACTGCACAGCTAAATACCATTCCCACTCCATCCTCAAATTTGTCATGAACACCACAGTAGTGGCCTATGTATTAAATAACAATGAGATGGAATACAAGAAAGGGTTTGAAAGACTGGTGGCATGGTGCCAAAATAACAACCTCTCTTTAAATGTCAATTAGACAAAGGAAATGATCATTTACTTCAAAAGAGGGGGCAGAATCCACATCCCTCTCCACATAAATGGTGTTGAAGTTAAAAGTAGATAGCTTCAAATTCCTAGGAATAAATATCCCCAATGACCTGACCTGAAACAAATAACGGTCAAGAAAATCCATCAGTGCCTCTACTCTTGGAAGACTAAGTAAGCTCACCAAGTCCCCCTTATCCCACAACAACTTCGACAGAGGTAACATCGAAAGCATACTTGCTGGATGGGATTTGCTCTGCTCAAGATCAGAAGAAGCTATAGTAAATGCAGAAGAAGCTATAGTAAATGCAGCTCAGAACATAATGAAATTTCCTTGGACACCATCTACATCTCCAACTGGCGAGGAAAGGAAGCGAACATACTGAAGAACCTACCACACACTATACATGATCTCTTCCTCCTTCCTTTTGGGAGAAACCTTAAAGTGTGAAAGCAAACACCAACAGGTTTAAAGGCAGTTACATTCTCATAGCCGTCAGACTCCTTGATAAATCCCACAACAGTGTTATCATGCTGGCCTTATTTGATCTCTACTCTGTAAATTGTACTCATTACATGGCTGCATGAAAGTTAGAGATTACCTACTGGTCTGCTTGCAAAAGAACCCTTCTCATTGTACTTGGCCCCTTGTGACAAGTAAATTTAAACTTAAAGCTTACTTGCCATGAGAATAGAAAACTCTGAAAACATTAATCAGATCAAGCAAGATTTGTGGAAGAATAATGGAGTTAACTTTTCAGGTCAGAGACTCAGCATTAGAAATGAATTTTGATAAAGGCTCTTTGACCTGAAATGTTAACTCTGTTTCTATTACTACAGATGCTTCATGACCTCCTAAGAGTTTCCAGCATATTGTACTGCTATTTCAAATTTACGCCATCCTCAATTTTCTTTAACTATCATTAGTTGTAGCCAAAACTGTTTTGAGAATGAATATTGTCCAGCAGGCCGAGCAACCGCACGGGTGGACGGGCCGAAACACCGTAACAGTTGGCCATCCCAAGATGGTGCTGGCCCTCTTTCACTACCAAGAAGAAGCCCGCAGTTAACGCCACGTGCGAGCTAAGGGAACCCCCTTGCTTCTGTTTGGCGTACCGCTGGCCAAGGAATGACTCAGCAGCGTGCTGATGTCACTTCCGGAAGCTGGGATATACATCACCAGAAGTGAGCATTCTCCATGGGGCAATGCAGCAAATTCAAGTAATAAAGTCAGTTTTTGGTTCACTCTTGTCGTGAGTGGACATCTCTTCAATACATAACACTGCCGCAGCAGTCGCTACAGTGGTGACCCCAATGGTTCCAATGTTTTGGAACCCGCTTTGAACACATCAGAATGTAAGAATCTGCTACTACTTCAGTCGCAACGGGTGGACATGCATTTACTGCCCTTTTAGGCAAACAAGCCCAGGATCTGGCTGTAACTGGCTGAGTCCCAGTTCCACATCAGGGGAATCATCTCAGAGGACATCAAGTTCTTGCATGTCGTCAGTGCTCCCTACGCTGCCACCGCTACCAAAGTAAGCTTCTTCGTGAGAACCCGCCAATGGAGTGCAAGTATGAGCAGTTCCTCCTCGAGTCCCTAGAACTCAGATGGCATGAGCGCACCGTTCAGATCTTGAACATGCAGGGCCTGGGTGACAAGAATCCCTCCGAGCTCATGTACAAGATGGTAGCCCTATCGGATGGGCATAAAGACTGTTTCCTCTTCAAGGCCCATTTCCTCTCCAAGCTGCCGGTACACGTTTCCTCGGCTGTTTGGACATGGATTTCAGAGCCATGCCCCTGGTAACCAAGGAGGCAGACAGGCTCTTCCGCACCCCACAGCAGAGCTCCCTGCATATGCAGCCCATCTACACCGTTGGTGCTGCCATCGCAACCAACCCGTCGGAAACCCCAACAGTGGCTGCCGCGTAGCAACAATGCGACAGGTGCACAGAGAAGCACGGTGGATACTGTTTCTACCACCAATGATGGGGCAGGAACGCCTGGTACCCCTTGGTACCCCTCTACCAAACCTAGCATAGCAATGGGAAATGGGCAAGCCAGCCGCCAATAGTGGCCTCAGCAATTGGCGCTCTGAAAGGCCTACTCTACTTCAGAGACCAAAGGACAAAGAGAGACTTCCTAGTTGACAGGGCACAGAAATCAGCCTCGTTCCACCAATGTATTTCAAAGCCAGACACAACCCCAAGGGCATCCACCTGCAAGTGGTCAAAGGATCCTCCATCCCGAAATACGGGTCCCACTTGGTCACCACCCACATCGCAGACACAGTCTTCCAGTGGGAGTGTACAATCTCGGCTGCAGGACAGGCACTACTTGGAGCGAACTTCCTATGGGCACACGAACTGGTGGTGGACATGAGATGCCGGTTAGTGAATGCTACAATGTTCCAATCTTTCCCCGGCAACGTTCCTTTCTGCCCTGAACCAAGATGAGTGTGCCCATCTACTGGTCAGGTATCCAACCTTACTGGCCCCAAACTTCCATGACTAACCTGTCACATGGTGTGGAGCACCACATAGAGAATGCCGGGCACCTAGTACACGCACTGCCCTGGCGCCTCCAGCAAGACAAGCTCCAACAAGCCAAGGCCGAGTTCACCGCCATGGAAGACCTGGGCATCGTCCGATGTTCAAACAGCCCTTGGGCCTCCCCACTCCACATGGTGCAGAAGAGCTCCAGTGGTTGGCACCCATGCAATGACTACAGACAGCTGAATGAGGTGACAGTCCCAGACAGGTACCCCATCCCACATGTCCAGGACTTCGCCACAAGGCTACAAGGCTGATGAGTTTTCTCCAAGGTGGGCCTCATCAAATGATACCACCAGAGCCGGGTACACTCCGGTGATGTTCCAAAAATGTCAATCGTCACACCCTTCAGCCTTTGCGTTCCTGCAGATCTCCTTGGACTAAAAGCTGCAGCCCAGATGTTCCAGTGACTAATGGACATGGTTGGCAGGGATCTCAATTTCATCTTCATCTACGTAGATGACATCCACATTGCCAGCCCTGACGCCAGCCCTCACAGGACGCATCTGACCCTCCTGTGCGACAGACTGCAGCAGTTGGGCTCATGGTGAACCCGGCCAAGTGCCATTTTGACTTAGAGAAAATAGACTTCTTGGTACACCGCATCACCCCAGAGGGAAACATGCCACTGCCCGAAGGCCTGCAAAAGTTCCTGGGGATGGTTAACTTCTACCATCGCCTCCTACCAGGAGAGGTTACCATTATGCAGCCCCTGTTCAACATCATCAAACTTGGTGACAAGACACTCCAGTGGATGTTAGACACTACAGAAGCCTTCCACGTCACAAAAATGGCACTGGCTCTTACAACAGATGCTTCAGACAGTGCAGTGGGAGCAGTGCTGGAGCAATGGGTCGACGAGCACTGACGCTCCCTTGCTTTTTTCAGTAAGCACCTTCGAACGCCAGAGCTAAAATACAGCGCGTTTGAAGAGCGCGTCGAAAGAATCAAAGACTTGTTGATCCAAACCAAGGCTTTTATTAACTGAAAGATTGGAGCATATTACATGTAGGTCAACCAGTCCAGAATGACATGGTCTGGATAGGAGCAATCCTTTAAGACCTGCCAATAGGTGTGGCTACGCTCTCAGCCAATCAGTCATCCTACACTACAATCTGTACATGTATACACATTGGTGATAGAATCTGTACTATCACATTCACCCCTTCTTTGAGAACTGACTCCGGAGTGGATGGAGAAAAAAAGGGCCCGATCGAAGTTAGGGGCTGTACCAGTCAGGGGGCCCGACCATCCGGCATGACCGCCGTGGTGCCGGGATTGGGGTCGCTGGAGTTGTGTCGCCGGCAGGGTCGTATGGTGCGGCCACTGCTTCACTCAATTCCCCAACAGCGTTGTCGACAATCTGACCTGAGCTGGTGGGATGGTGCTGGTCCCTCTGTTCAAGCACATGACCTGGGGGAGAAAGAATTGGGGGAGGTTGGGTTGAAGGCACTGCTGCGCCTGATCTGGCTTGGGCTAGGACCCTTACTGAGACCGTGTCCTCCCGCCCGTCCGGGTACTCAACGTAGGCATAACACAGGTTCTCATGGAGCAGAGTCACTCGGTCAACCAAGGGGTCGTTCTTTGAGTACCGGACGTGGCATCTTAGGAGGACCGGTCCGGGAACTGTGAGTCACGCCCGTATGGTTGTTCCCGATTTGGATTTCCTCGCGAAAGAGAACATCATTTCATGTGGGGTGGCATTAGTCGCGGTCCATAGGAGGGAGCGGATGGAGTGTAGGGCATTAGTGAGCACATCCTGCCAGCGAGAGGTGGGGAGACCTTTGGACTGGAGGGCAAACGTACTGCTTTCCAGACGGTGGCATTCTCTCTTTCAACTTGCCAATTACCACGTGGGTTATAGCTGGTGGTCCTACTTGAAGCAATACCACGCTCCAGAAGGTACTGCTGCAGCTCTGCACTCATAAATGAGGACCCCCTGTCACTGTGGATGTAACTGGGGTACCCGAAGGTGGCGAAGATGCTGTGCAGGGCCTCTACGACTGAGGAGGCGGTCATGTCCGAGCAGGGCACAGAGAACGGGAAGCGGGAGTACTCGTCGATGGCTGTAAGGATGTAGGTATTACGGTTGGTCGACGGTAGGGGCCCCTTGAAGTCCACGCTGAGACGCTCAAAGGAGCGGGTGGCTTTGGTGATGTGGGTGTTCTCCAGATGGAAGAAGTGGGGCTTGCACTCAGCGCACACCGGGCAGGCTCAGGTCATGGAGCGAATCTCCTCGACCGTGTAGGGCAGGTTGCGAGCCCTGACAAAGAGCACAAACCTAGTGACCCCTAGATGACAGAGCTACTCGTGGAGTCTCTGCAGCCTATCCAGTTGTATGTTGGCGCAAGTTCCCCTGGAGAGCTCATCTGGTGGGTTGTTGAGTTTACCAGGCCAATAGTATGTCATAATTAAAGGTGGAGAGCTCGATTCTCCACCTGGCGATTTTGTCATTCTTGATCTTACCTCGCTGGGTATTGTTAAACATGAAGGACACCGCGCGTTGGTTGGTCAGCAGTGTAAAGTGCCTGCCAGTGAGGTAGTGTCTCCAAGGACATACTGCTTCGACTATGGCCTGGGCCTCCTTCTCGACAGAGGAGTGTTGGCTAAAAGGACCTTGGAGATTCTGGAGAAGAAGGCTACCGGCCGGCTGGCCTGGTTCAAAGTGGCTGCCAGTGCAAAGTCAGACGCATCGCTCTCGACTTGGAACGGGATGGACTCATCTATGGCATGCAGCGTTGCAGCAGCAATGTCCGATTTGATGCGGTCAAAGGGCAGAGGGTCCCCGGTCGGCGGTGGGCCCCCGGTCGGCGGTGGGCCCCCGGTCGGCGGTGGGCCCCCGGTCGGCGGTGGGCCCCCGGTCGGCGGTGGGCCCCCGGTCGGCGGTGGGCCCCCGGTCGGCGGTGGGCCCCCGGTCGGCGGAGGGCCCCCGGTCGGCGGAGGGCCCCCGGTCGGCGGAGGGCCCCCGGTCGGCGGAGGGCCCCCGGTCGGCGGAGGGCCCCCGGTCGGCGGAGGGCCCCCCGGTCGGCGGAGGGCCCCCCGGTCGGCGGAGGGCCCCCGGTCGGCGGAGGGCCCCCGGTCGGCGGAGGGCCCCCGGTCGGCGGTGGGCCCCCGGTCGGCGGTGGGCCCCCGGTCGGCGGTGGGCCCCCGGTCGGCGGTGGGCCCCCGGTCGGCGGTGGGCCCCCGGTCGGCGGTGGGCCCCCGGTCGGCGGTGGGCCCCCGGTCGGCGGTGGGCCCCCGGTCGGCGGTGGGCCCCCGGTCGGCGGTGGGCCCCCGGTCGGCGGTGGGCCCCCGGTCGGCGGTGGGCCCCCGGTCGGCGGTGGGCCCCCGGTCGGCGGTGGGCCCCCGGTCGGCGGTGGGCCCCCGGTCGGCGGTGGGCCCCCGGTCGGCGGTGGGCCCCCGGTCGGCGGTGGGCCCCCGGTCGGCGGTGGGCCCCCGGTCGGCGGTGGGCCCCCGGTCGGCGGTGGGCCCCCGGTCGGCGGTGGGCCCCCGGTCGGCGGTGGGCCCCCGGTCGGCGGTGGGCCCCCGGTCGGCGGTGGGCCCCCGGTCGGCGGTGGGCCCCCGGTCGGCGGTGGGCCCCCGGTCGGCGGTGGGCCCCCGGTCGGCGGTGGGCCCCCGGTCGGCGGTGGGCCCCCGGTCGGCGGTGGGCCCCCGGTCGGCGGTGGGCCCCCGGTCGGCGGTGGGCCCCCGGTCGGCGGTGGGCCCCCGGTCGGCGGTGGGCCCCCGGTCGGCGGTGGGCCCCCGGTCGGCGGTGGGCCCCCGGTCGGCGGTGGGCCCCCGGTCGGCGGTGGGCCCCCGGTCGGCGGTGGGCCCCCGGTCGGCGGTGGGCCCCCGGTCGGCGGTGGGCCCCCGGTCGGCGGTGGGCCCCCGGTCGGCGGTGGGCCCCCGGTCGGCGGTGGGCCCCCGGTCGGCGGTGGGCCCCCGGTCGGCGGTGGGCCCCCGGTCGGCGGTGGGCCCCCGGTCGGCGGTGGGCCCCCGGTCGGCGGTGGGCCCCCGGTCGGCGGTGGGCCCCCGGTCGGCGGTGGGCCCCCGGTCGGCGGTGGGCCCCCGGTCGGCGGTGGGCCCCCGGTCGGCGGTGGGCCCCCGGTCGGCGGTGGGCCCCCGGTCGGCGGTGGGCCCCCGGTCGGCGGTGGGCCCCCGGTCGGCGGTGGGCCCCCGGTCGGCGGTGGGCCCCCGGTCGGCGGTGGGCCCCCGGTCGGCGGTGGGCCCCCGGTCGGCGGTGGGCCCCCGGTCGGCGGTGGGCCCCCGGTCGGCGGTGGGCCCCCGGTCGGCGGTGGGCCCCCGGTCGGCGGTGGGCCCCCGGTCGGCGGTGGGCCCCCGGTCGGCGGTGGGCCCCCGGTCGGCGGTGGGCCCCCGGTCGGCGGTGGGCCCCCGGTCGGCGGTGGGCCCCCGGTCGGCGGTGGGCCCCCGGTCGGCGGTGGGCCCCCGGTCGGCGGTGGGCCCCCGGTCGGCGGTGGGCCCCCGGTCGGCGGTGGGCCCCCGGTCGGCGGTGGGCCCCCGGTCGGCGGTGGGCCCCCGGTCGGCGGTGGGCCCCCGGTCGGCGGTGGGCCCCCGGTCGGCGGTGGGCCCCCGGTCGGCGGTGGGCCCCCGGTCGGCGGTGGGCCCCCGGTCGGCGGTGGGCCCCCGGTCGGCGGTGGGCCCCCGGTCGGCGGTGGGCCCCCGGTCGGCGGTGGGCCCCCGGTCGGCGGTGGGCCCCCGGTCGGCGGTGGGCCCCCGGTCGGCGGTGGGCCCCCGGTCGGCGGTGGGCCCCCGGTCGGCGGTGGGCCCCCGGTCGGCGGTGGGCCCCCGGTCGGCGGTGGGCCCCCGGTCGGCGGTGGGCCCCCGGTCGGCGGTGGGCCCCCGGTCGGCGGTGGGCCCCCGGTCGGCGGTGGGCCCCCGGTCGGCGGTGGGCCCCCGGTCGGCGGTGGGCCCCCGGTCGGCGGTGGGCCCCCGGTCGGCGGTGGGCCCCCGGTCGGCGGTGGGCCCCCGGTCGGCGGTGGGCCCCCGGTCGGCGGTGGGCCCCCGGTCGGCGGTGGGCCCCCGGTCGGCGGTGGGCCCCCGGTCGGCGGTGGGCCCCCGGTCGGCGGTGGGCCCCCGGTCGGCGGTGGGCCCCCGGTCGGCGGTGGGCCCCCGGTCGGCGGTGGGCCCCCGGTCGGCGGTGGGCCCCCGGTCGGCGGTGGGCCCCCGGTCGGCGGTGGGCCCCCGGTCGGCGGTGGGCCCCCGGTCGGCGGTGGGCCCCCGGTCGGCGGTGGGCCCCCGGTCGGCGGTGGGCCCCCGGTCGGCGGTGGGCCCCCGGTCGGCGGTGGGCCCCCGGTCGGCGGTGGGCCCCCGGTCGGCGGTGGGCCCCCGGTCGGCGGTGGGCCCCCGGTCGGCGGTGGGCCCCCGGTCGGCGGTGGGCCCCCGGTCGGCGGTGGGCCCCCGGTCGGCGGTGGGCCCCCGGTCGGCGGTGGGCCCCCGGTCGGCGGTGGGCCCCCGGTCGGCGGTGGGCCCCCGGTCGGCGGTGGGCCCCCGGTCGGCGGTGGGCCCCCGGTCGGCGGTGGGCCCCCGGTCGGCGGTGGGCCCCCGGTCGGCGGTGGGCCCCCGGTCGGCGGTGGGCCCCCGGTCGGCGGTGGGCCCCCGGTCGGCGGTGGGTCCCCGGTCGGCGGTGGGTCCCCGGTCGGCGGTGGGTCCCCGGTCGGCGGTGGGCCCCCGGTCGGCGGTGGGCCCCCGGTCGGCGGTGGGCCCCCGGTCGGCGGTGGGCCCCCGGTCGGCGGTGGGCCCCCGGTCGGCGGTGGGCCCCCGGTCGGCGGTGGGCCCCCGGTCGGCAGGGGGTCCCCGGTCGGCAGGGGGTCCCCGGTCGGCAGGGGGTCCCCGGTCGGCAGGGGGTCCCCGGTCGGCAGGGGGTCCCCGGTCGGCAGGGGGTCCCCGGTCGGCAGGGGGTCCCCGGTCGGCAGGGGGTCCCCGGTCGGCAGGGGGTCCCCGGTCGGCAGGGGGTCCCCGGTCGGCGGGGGGTCCCCGGTCGGCAGGGGGTCCCCGGTCGGCAGTGGGTCCCCGGTCGGCAGTGGGTCCCCGGTCGGCGGGGGGTCCCCGGTCGGCGGGGGGTCCCCGGTCGGCGGGGGGTCCCCGGTCGGCGGGGGGTCCCCGGTCGGCGGGGGGTCCCCGGCCGGCGGGGGGTCCCCGGCCGCCGGGGGGTCCCCGGCCGCCAGGGGGGTCCCCGGCCGCCAGGGGGGTCCCCGGCCGCCAGGGGGGTCCCCGGCCGGCGGGGGGTCCCCGGCCGGCGGGGGGTCCCCGGCCGGCGGGGGGTCCCCGGCCGGCAGTGGGTCCCCGGCCGGCAGTGGGTCCCCGGCCGGCAGTGGGTCCCCGGCCGGCAGTGGGTCCCCGGCCGGCAGTGGGTCCCCGGCCGGCAGTGGGTCCCCGGCCGGCAGTGGGTCCCCGGCCGGCAGTGGGTCCCCGGCCGGCAGTGGGTCCCCGGCCGGCAGTGGGTCCCCGGCCGGCAGTGGGTCCCCGGCCGGCAGTGGGTCCCCGGCCGGCAGTGGGTCCCCGGCCGGCAGTGGGTCCCCGGCCGGCAGTGGGTCCCCGGCCGGCAGTGGGTCCCCGGCCGGCAGTGGGTCCCCGGCCGGCAGTGGGTCCCCGGCCGGCAGTGGGTCCCCGGCCGGCAGTGGGTCCCCGGCCGGCAGTGGGTCCCCGGCCGGCAGTGGGTCCCCGGCCGGCAGTGGGTCCCCGGCCGGCAGTGGGTCCCCGGCCGGCAGTGGGTCCCCGGCCGGCAGTGGGTCCCCGGCCGGCAGTGGGTCCCCGGCCGGCAGTGGGTCCCCGGCCGGCAGTGGGTCCCCGGCCGGCAGTGGGTCCCCGGCCGGCAGTGGGTCCCCGGCCGGCAGTGGGTCCCCGGCCGGCAGTGGGTCCCCGGCCGGCAGTGGGTCCCCGGCCGGCAGTGGGTCCCCGGCCGGCAGTGGGTCCCCGGCCGGCAGTGGGTCCCCGGCCGGCAGTGGGTCCCCGGCCGGCAGTGGGTCCCCGGCCGGCAGTGGGTCCCCGGCCGGCAGTGGGTCCCCGGTCGGCAGTGGCGGCGGGCTCAGTGGTGATGGCAGCGGTGGGCTCAGCAGTGATGGTGGCGGAGGGTCCCTGGTTGGCAGCGGCCGTTGAGGTCGGGGCTGGGGCCTGGTCGGTCATTGCTTCGTGAGGGATGGTGAACGTCATTGCGGCGAGGGTGGGTTGTACGTTCCCTGCTTGGCATCTGCCCTGTGACATCAGGCACTGCCACGTGGTGGAGCCCTCACTCTCGTTGGATGAAAGCTCTGAGGAAGAAGTGTTTGAATGGGAGGGTGGCGATTGGGCTTCACACGAGGCACTGTGTTTGACGGTGGCCATTTTGGAGCAACAGATTACAGCAAAGTGGCCGTTTTTAAGGCACTTCTGGCACCTGGCTTTTCTTGCCGGGTACTGGGACCTGCTGTGTTTGTTCCTCCCGCAGAAATAACACTTTGGAGTTGCATCGGGCAGCGTAGTGGCAGCCGACAGGCCGTCTGTGTGCCAGAGGGTAGTAGGGTAGAGGGAGGGCATCCTACTCACATCAGAGCGTGGGGTCCAGCCCCGAGAGTACATGTCCATACTTAAGACCACAGCCTCCATTGTCTCTGCGATCCGGATCACATTCTCTAGGTTTTCTCCCCCGTGCTCTAGCAGGCGCTGCCTCACCTCATTCGATCGAACCCCGACCACATAGGCATTCCATATGAGATCATCTGTGGTCTCCACAGCAGTTCTGTCTGTGCAGACATTGTCCCTGCCCATTGCCCTTAGTGCCTGAATATAAGCTTTACAGGACTCACCGGGCTGTTGCCTCCTTGTTACAAGTTTGTACCAAGCATAGACCCTGTTCACCAGTTGCTCGTAGAGACCTTTCAGCACCTTCATGGCTGCGGAGTAAGTAGTCACATCCTGGATGCTCTGGTAGACTTTTGGGGACACCATAGTCATCAATATTAGTAGTCGATGGCTGTCCTCTATCACGGCAGGGTCAGAGAGCTGTAAGTATGTTTCGAAGTATCTCACCCAGTGCTTAAAGTCATTCGAGGCTGTAGCTGATTGTGGGTCGATGTCGAGACTTTCCATCCCTTCAAAACTTTTCAGTTAATAAAATTGTAGAGTGCGTTGAAAGATCCAAACCAAGGCTTTTATTAACTAAAAGACTGGAGCATATCACATGTAGGTTGACCAGTCCAGAATGACCTGGTCTGGCTAGGAGCAATCCTTTAAGACCTGCCAGTAGGTGTGGCTACACTCTCAGCCAATCACAGTCATCCTACACTACAAGCTGTACATATACACATTGGTGATAGAATCTGTACTATCACAGCGTTCAACCATGAACTGTTGGTTCTGTACCTGACGATATGGTATATTCTAGTACTTGATGGAGGGAAGGGTTTTCACCTCGTAAACGGACCACAAACCGTTAACTTATGCACACAAGGTCTCAGACCAGTAATTGACGAGACAACAGTGGCACCTCTCCTACATCTCAGAGTATACCACGGACGTTCACCATGTTGCAGGCAAGTCCAATGTAGTGGCCGATGCACTGTCCAGACCCATGATCGCTGCAACCTCAGGAGGGCTCGACATCACCCAGCTCACCAAGGACCAGATGGAGGACACGAAGATCCAGGCCATCACCAGCCTGAAGGACAGCAATTTCTGCCCCTCACCAGGAGGTCTGTCCCTGCTGTTCGACATATCCACACATTTTCCCAGACCTATCCTACCTGTGACCTGGCAATGGTGGTTTTTCAACGATCCATGGCCTGTTCAACCCCTCCATAAGGTCCACAGTCCACCTGCTTTCCAACAAGTTCGTGTGGTATGGCCTCCACCGAGATGTGACCCTGTGGGCATGAACCTGCTTACAGTGCCATTACTCCAAGATACACCAGCACACGAAAGCCCCACTCCAGACCTTCAAGCCGGCGCAATGCCAGTTCAAGCATGTCCACATAGACATCATCGGCTCACTCCCCATGAGCAAGGAAATGCGGTATTTGTTCATAATGATTAACTGTTTTACCCGCTAGCCAGAGGCAATACCTATGCCTGTGTGCGACACGGAGATGTGTGCCAGGACTTTCCTATTCACCTGGGTTGCACACTTCAGAGTCCCAACCCACACCACCTCGGACTGAGGGGCAGTTCACCTCCTCGCTGTAGTCCAACCTGACTAAATTCTGCGGCAGTCAAGTACACCATACCACGGTCTACCACCCCCAAGCAAATGGCCTTTTCAATAATTTCCACTGCCACCTGAAGGTTGCCTTGAAAGCCCGGCTGCATGGCCTGAACAGGGTGGATGAGCTCCAGTGGGTACTCCTAAGCATTCGCACAGCATCAAAGGAGGACCTGCCAGGCTCTTCCATAGAGTTGGTGCACAGTTTCCCACTCACTATTCCCGGGGACATCCATTTCAACAGCCCCAGCCCACAGGCCAGTGCCTTAGACATCCTATTGAGGTTGAAGCGGGTGAATAGCCACCCCCTCGCCACTGTCTTGGCACAGCTCGCCATCCAGCCACGTCCCCGCAGACCTGCAGTCTACCCACTATGTTTTCATAAGGAGAGGTCAGCAAGGAACACCCCTATGAAGGCCCATTCGAGGCCACACTGGACATTGGTGGCCCACCGGACAGATTTACAGTCAACCACCTCAAAGCAGCGCACCTGGACTCCGATCTGCCGGCCCCAGGTCAGATGCAGAGGCAGGTTGCCCAGAAACTGTAATTTAAACCACTCAGGGGGCAGCGGCAATTCTGGGGGGTGGTGTTGGGGGGGGCCGAGCGACCGCACAAGTGGACGGGCCGAATCACCGCAACAGTCAGCCAATGGCGTAGGCCCTCCTTCGCTACCGAGAATCCCGTGGTTGACGTCACGAGTGAGCTAAGGGAACGCCCTGCTTTGCGTGGCGATCGCCGGCCAAGGAGTGAAGCAGCAACATGCTGATATCACGTCCGGAAATTGGCGCATACATTACCGAAAGTAATTGCCCCATGGGGCAATGCAGTGAATTCAAATAATAAAGTCAGTTTTTGGTTCACCCTCATGCTGTATGGATGTCTCTACATAGTTGCTACAATTGGATGATTTTTGAGGGATGAGAAATTCACATGCTACCCTGGCACAATGATTAACTTTATTTAATCACTGTCTTATACAGCAAATTTCCTGATTCACTGAATGCAGAAGGGATGTTTATAGTGGTAACCCCTGATTCCACTCAAAGCGTTCACTCCGCACACTCTCTCGATAGATGTAGCCTGGCCTGCTGAGTGATTTGTATATTTACATTCAGTATGTGCATTTTTGATTAAGTATAATTCAAAAATAGTTAGTACACAGAAATTAAAAAACCCTAAATTTTTGAATAAAAATAAATAAATTGATATATCTCCCCATTGGTGGATACTCTGCACCATTTTCTTTGTTCTTTATTTATTAATATGTTAGAAATTTCAAATGGATTCTCTATGCCCAAGATAGTTTGCCTGTATATACTTGTAATTTAGGCCAAAAATGGGGTTCGACTTTTGGCCTCATGAAGTACCTGCATTGTCCAAAGCGTCAGGAACTCGGAAGGCCGGGACCAAGTGGTAAAGCTGTAGTCAGGGCGTTGGTAGCTTAGATGGGCAAGCGGCTGGGTGACAGGTATTTGGATGGGTTGGCATGGTGGGGGAGGATCCAAGGTCAGGAGCTTGGATGGGAGAGTGGCTGGGGCGAGGATCCATAGTCGGTTGTGTGATAGTATGGGATCCTATCACCTCTGTATATATTTGTATATAGTATTAATGATTGGCTGAGAGGTGTAGCCACACCTACTGGCCAGGTCATAAAGTGCTGCACCTAACCAGACCCAGGTCAGTCTGGACTGGAAGTCCTCGATGTACTACGCTCCAGTCTTTTGGTAATAAAAGCTTTGGCATGAGTCGATGTCTTTGAGTCATTTGACACGCTACAATTTTATTACCAAAACTTTCAACGGATGGAGTGAATGCTGCGACCAGAATGCCTCAACATCAACCCGCAGTCAGCTACTGCTCAGAGTAGATGTTTTGAGGCATACCTGCAGCACTCAGACCACATCATGGAGGAAGATGCCAATAAACTGTTGGTTCTGATGTCCATGGTGTCCACGAGGGTCTATGAAAACATCCAGGATGTGACCTCCTATACAGCACCCATGAATGTGTTAAAAGGACTCTATGAATGACCTGTGAATAAGATATATGCCAGATACATGCTGGCAACCAGGAGACAGCAGCTGGGTAAGTCCTAAGAGCCTACCTACAAGCACTAAAGTTACTGGCCAGAGCACATGCATGCACCGATAAAACTGCGGCCGGGATCACTGATGACCTCATATGAGATGCTTACGTGGCTGGGATTCGGTCTAACGAAGTGAGGAAACAACTGTTGGAGCATGGGGGAGACAGCCTCGTGGAGACAAAACAGATTGCAAAAACGATGGAGACACAGAGGGCTGGGCCCACCGTTACGATGTGAGTAGAACACCTGCTTTTAATTTGGCCTCCCCATGCCCCGTCAACAGCCTTGCCACTGCCACACTACTCAAAGTGGCCCTGAAGTGTTACTTCTGCGGGAAGGAGAAACACAGTCGATCCCTGTGCCCTGCAAGGAAGGCCCAGTGTCAAAGTGTAAAAAGAACAGTGCCTCTTGTGAAGCCCAACCGCCTTCCCCAGATTCAAACTGCTCGACCTTGAAACTCTCATCCAATGAGAGCGAGGAACCGATCACGCAGCAATGCTTGACGTCATGACTCAAGCACTGCACGCAGAAGGCGCCGGCCTCGCAATGCTGCACCCTCGCTGTTGTGACGCTGCTCTCTGACAGACCGCCTACACCACACACACCGCTGCCACCGACCTCTATGCCGGCCGTCCCGCAATGCGACTTCTGCGCCGGCAGGCCCCAATGGACTGTCTGCTCCACGCGTGCCGCCGCCTCCGCAGCTCGCAACTGACTTACCATCACCATGGTTCTCCACGTCGGCCCCCTCCAACCAGGTCTCTGCGTCGGCAGACCCGACGGCCCACCCACTCCAATGACATCACCGCGTAACTGTAGCGCGCAAAAGGCTGAGGTACCACGACACTCCGCCCCTGGTCCATCGGACGACCCAACCAGTGATGCATGACGTCATCACGCCAACCTCCAGAGACACCAACACTGGCAGCTCTGCTGGAGACACCAACACTGGCAGCTCTGCTGGAGACACCAACACTGGCAGCTCTGCTGGAGACACCAACACTGGCAGCTCTGCTGGAGACACCAACACTGGCAGCTCTGCTGGAGACACCAACACTGGCAGCTCTGCTGGAGACACCAACACTGGCAGCTCTGCTGGAGACACCAACACTGGCAGCTCTGCTGGAGACACCAACACTGGCAGCTCTGCTGGAGACACCAACACTGGCAGCTCTGCTGGAGACACCAACACTGGCAGCTCTGCTGGAGACACCAACACTGGCAGCTCTGCTGGAGACACCAACACTGGCAGCTCTGCTGGAGACACCAACACTGGCAGCTCTGCTGGAGACACCAACACTGGCAGCTCTGCTGGAGACACCAACACTGGCAGCTCTGCTGGAGACACCAACACTGGCAGCTCTGCTGGAGACACCAACACTGGCAGCTCTGCTGGAGACACCAACACTGGCAGCTCTGCTGGAGACACCAACACTGGCAGCTCTGCTGGAGACACCAACACTGGCAGCTCTGCTGGAGACACCAACACTGGCAGCTCTGCTGGAGACACCAACACTGGCAGCTCTGCTGGAGACACCAACACTGGCAGCTCTGCTGGAGACACCAACACTGGCAGCTCTGCTGGAGACACCAACACTGGCAGCTCTGCTGGAGACACCAACACTGGCAGCTCTGCTGGAGACACCAACACTGGCAGCTCTGCTGGAGACACCAACACTGGCAGCTCTGCTGGAGACACCAACACTGGCAGCTCTGCTGGAGACACCAACACTGGCAGCTCTGCTGGAGACACCAACACTGGCAGCTCTGCTGGAGACACCAACACTGGCAGCTCTGCTGGAGACACCAACACTGGCAGCTCTGCTGGAGACACCAACACTGGCAGCTCTGCTGGAGACACCAACACTGGCAGCTCTGCTGGAGACACCAACACTGGCAGCTCTGCTGGAGACACCAACACTGGCAGCTCTGCTGGAGACACCAACACTGGCAGCTCTGCTGGAGACACCAACACTGGCAGCTCTGCTGGAGACACCAACACTGGCAGCTCTGCTGGAGACACCAACACTGGCAGCTCTGCTGGAGACACCAACACTGGCAGCTCTGCTGGAGACACCAACACTGGCAGCTCTGCTGGAGACACCAACACTGGCAGCTCTGCTGGAGACACCAACACTGGCAGCTCTATTGGAGACACCAACACTGGCAGCTCTGCTGGAGACACCAACACTGGCAGCTCTGCTCCCTGCATCTGTGACACTGAATCAAAGCCAACCACATCCTTTAGCTCGGGCCATGAAAACCATCAAGGTGAACAATCATTATGCTAACTGTCTTTTTGATTCAGGTTCGACGGAGAGCTTCATTCACCCAGACCTGGTCCAACAATGTGCGCTTGCTCATGGTGGTCGATGAGTTCTCCTGTTTCCTGTTTGCTATTCCCTGCCCAGACATGACCACCTCCACAGTCATAAACACACTGCGCATCTTCACCATTTTCGGGTACCCTAGTAATATCCACAGTGACCGGGGTTCCTCGTTTGAGTGGCGAGTTGAGGCAGTATCTCTGGAGCGCGGTATTGCTTCGAGCAGGACCACTAGCTACAACCCGCGTGGTAATGGGCAGGTCAAAAGGGAGAACGCAACTGTCTGGAAAGAGATCATGCTTTCCCTCCGGTCTAAAGGCCTCCCCACCACTCGCTGGCAGGACATACTCCCAAATGCCCTACACTCCATCAGGTCTCTGTTATGTACTGCCACCAATGCATGTTTTCGTTCCCATGGAAGTTGGAATTGGGGACGACCACACCAGCTTGGCTGATGGTCCCTGGACCTGTCCTGATGAGACATCATGTCCGATATTCAAAAAACAACCCTCTAGTGGGCCGGGTAATGCTGCTACACGCGAACCCGCACTATGCTTATATTGAGAACCCGGAGAGATGGGAGGACATGGTCTCGGTGATCTGGCCCAAGCCAGATCTAACATTGTAACGTTCGTTCCCCAACCTTCCTCCAACTCCAACATGCTGGTACAGCGGGACCAGCAGCAGTACGCAGATGACAACGGCAGTAGACGGGACCAGCAGCAGCACACAGATAATGACGACTGCGAACTAGGGGTACCAGCACCGACCCTCAGAGACTCCAATGGCGATCATACACCACCACCCCCCCCCCCCCAGCTACTCCAATTCCAGCACCACGGTGATCATGTCGGACGATCGGGCCACCCGACCGTTACAGCCCGTAACCCTTGCATGCTATCCTCCCCATGTTTTGGAGTCCAAAGAAAGGGTATACCATTGCCATTCCCCTCCATTCAGACTATGGACTATTAAGAATTCAGAAAAATTACCACTCTGTAACCATCCCTTTTTTTTAAGCCACCCCAGGGTCAGTTCTTAAAGAAGGGTTAAATATTATAGTATGGGAACCTATCACCTCTGTATATATTTGTATATAGTACTAATGATTGGCTGAGAGCTGTAGCCACACCTACTAGCCAGGTCATAAAGTGCTGCACCTAACCAGACCCAGGTCAGTCTGGACTGGTCGACCTTGATGTACTACATTTCAGACTTTTGGTAATAAAAGCCTTGGTATGAGTCAACAAGTCTTTGAGTCATTCAACACACTACAGGGAGTTCAGCTGAGTGCGTAGCCAAAGCATTGGGAGCTCCAGTGGGCAGGCAGCCGGGCAAGGGCCCATTGTTGGGGCATCAGGAGCTCGGATAGGCAGGCGACTGTGGCCAAAAATAGAGGAGAGGAGTCAACTTTTACATGGGTCATATAAAAACATGACTTTTGGTCCAAGAAAGGGGGGGGGGGTGCAATCAACAATTACCCAGTATCGACTATTACATGAATATATATGGTATATTTTTGGAAGTGTTGTGAATTATCAAAGCACTGATTATTGCAATTTCACGAAAATTTGAAATATATTTAAAAGAGGGTATGACACAGAGTCTAGGGAAAGTATGAGTCAGTGAGATTAGTTTTGGACTGCAAGTTCTCTAATAAGCTGGGGGGACTCAGCAGGTCAAGCAGTTTACATGGAGAGAAATGGTCAATCAACATTTCCCAACCTGAAACATTTACTGATGATTTCTCTCCATGGATGCTGTTGGATATTCTGTGCTTCTCTAGATTCACCTTGTTCACTTAAGGTTCTGATCCAGTTTTTCTACCTAGTATCTCCAATAATCCTTTGCTTTCTTGTTTCAGCAGACAAGACATGCAACCTGCATTTTGCAGCTTTGTCAGGTCTCTCTATTTTCATTAATCTATTCACCAGAATATTCCACAATCATTGAGTTCACTGGCAACCTTAGCCTCACCCTTTCAAAAATATTCCTTGACCTATCTATTGCCTCTTAGCAATTTCCAACCAATTTTTTTTTATTTCCATCAGTCTGATAAACAGTTTTTGACTTAAAGCATCTGTTTCCTCAGACTGTGCCTGAAGAGCTGAAAGTTTCCAGCATCTCCTATTCTTAATTTCAGGGCTTTAAGCATCTGGATTTTAAAATATTTTTTGCAGATAGGCTGATTTGTTAATTCCACCCCGTTTTCCCAAAATGACTGACAAGGGGAGTCACTCCACACTGTACAACGGTGCAGAATACATGTAGGTCATCCCTTTAATGAATGACAAGGTGAAATACTCCCCACAGTACAAAGGAATGAAGATCCATCCCTAAAATGGATCGAGAAGATGAAGCTACTCCATCTGGTACATGGAATGCATAAACCATTCTTAAGATGACTTACAAGGCACTCTCTGCAAGGGTGAAGCTAAAATGATTGACAAGGCAGCTGGCTCCACACTTAATGAGCCTCCATCTCTAACATGACAGACAAGGCGAGTCTCTCCACCTCCAGTGAAAGCACAGAAATGCTGGCGAACTCAGCAGCGTTCATAGGAGGTAAAGATATATACGGTACCTGATGTTTCGGGCCTGAACTTCAAGGTGTTTGTGAAAACCCCGCCCGCAGCCTGGTCCGCCCTATCTACATTATCAACTCAGTTTTGTCTCCTGGTCCAGTCCCTCCCCGCCGACAGTACCCGTTTACCTCGACTGTTTGTTTCCCAACCCCGTACTGCCTGGTTCTACCTCCTACCCAAGATCTATAAACCTAATCGTCCCAGTAGACCCATCGTTTCCGCGTGCTCCTGCCCCACTGAACTGCTATTCACTTCCCTCAACTCCGCGTCTCCCTCCAAGTCTAGTTCCTCTCCACTTATGTTATTTTTACTCACACCTTAGTTCAGGTCGGATACATTGGTTACATATTTTACCTCCTGTGAATGGTTGGTGCGAGACCAGGTGAGTTCCTCCAGCAGTTCTTGTTTTCACCACAATCAGAGTCAGCAGACCTTGAGTTGCGCTCTCTCCACGCCAGGAGAAGTGATTGACAAGGGGTCGCTCCACCCCTAAAGTGATTGACAATGAGTCACTCCACCCCTAAAGTGATTGACAAAGAGTCTCTCCACCCCTAAAGTGATTGACAAGGAGAGTCATTCCACCCCTAAAGTGATTGACAAAGGGTTACTCCACCCCTAAAGTGATTGACAAGGAGAGTCACTCCACCCCTAAAGTGATTGACAAGGAGAATCACTCCACCCCTAACGTGATTGACAAGGAGTGTCGTCCCACCTTTAGCATGATTGACAGGGAGTCACTCCACCCCTAACCTAAAGTGATTGACAAGGAAAGTCACTCCACCCCTAAAGTGATTGACAAGGAAAAGATAGCCCTCCTCGACTGACAAGTTATGGCTCCCTTGCACAAAAACCAATAGAGTTGGAGAGTCCGTCCTTTGCTCTGCCCCATGGGATGATTGGCACAGCTCTTGCCCAATTGCTGGGGGCCGTGTTCACCGCTAGGTTGGAGTGCAGTCGCGGCCGACCACCATGGCGTTTTTCACCCACCAGTTCCGACGATCCATCTCCTCGACCAACAGACTCGCCATTAAGCACGTGACGGTGATCGGCGGCGGGCTCATGGGCGCTGGCATCGCCCAGGTAATCGACCGATGGCATTCGGGTGCTGGCACCAGTAGCCCACCTCTTTTCGGCCCTGGCAGTTTTAACGAGCGAGTCGGTGCAGTCCCTTCCCCCAAAGATCCCGCCCCGTGGCCGGAGAACCGGCGGACGGCGCATGCGCATCCGGGGCGGCGGGAGGGGATTGAAATGAAAGACTTGGAGCCAAAGTTGGATGGCGAAAGAGTTGTTTCCTATCCCTTTCTCCACGACCTCTGTCCCACGGCCCCGGCAGGGTGCCTCTGTCTCCGTTGATCATCCCGCACTGGCTGTTTCGGCTGCAATCTGTCCGCAGACGCAGCAGCACGTTCAAGGTTCTTGAATTTCTTAAAATCGATTCATTAAGGATTCAACGGCGATTCAAACCAGTTTCGACCAAATGCTGAGCGATCTATTAACTCTGGACAGAGTATAGAACTCTACAACATGGTCCTTCAACCAATCTTGACCATGCTGATCAAACTCACCCTATTTTCCTTTTGTATGCGTGTCCAGACGTCTTTTGAACCTTAACTACTGTCCCCACTTCTGCCAGTTCCTCTGGCAGCTTGTTCCACAAGCTCTGTGTGAAGAAAGTGACCCTCAGGTAACCACCTCGCCCTCATCTTGTTCTGCAATTGCTTGAAGCCTCAGTGGCGACCAGATCTGGAGAATTGTGTGTAATTTTGTTTTTTTTGAGTCTTGCTGTCAAGATTTGCTCGACAGATTGCTAAAAGGAGAGATCGAGTAGAATCAGCTTGCAACTTTGCGAAAGAAGATCATATGGAAACTTACAAAATTCTTACTGAACTTGACATGTATACCCTTGACAAAAACTCTAGAACAAGGGATCAAAGTCTCAAAATAAAGGGCAGGCTCTTTAGGACTGTGATGGGGAAAAATATTATTTATTCTCCGGAGTTCTTTATTCCAGAAGCCAGTGAAAGCTGATTAATAGATGTCTAGATATTGAAGGATATGAAAAGAGTATAGCCGAACGCTACAAAGAAACACCCACACACTGTGGCAGGTTAAGCTCACTCTTTTATTAGGGCTGGAAAGGCTGCTTTTATACTGTTCCTGCCCTGCCCTTTTTTGCTGATTGACTGAGTCCTCCATATGAATAACAATAGCGGACTAGAACGTCAATGCATATGAATGCGCTTCTTCCACAGCCTGTTTCTGCTCAGTTAGTTGGGCAGCTTTCCCAAAGCCATTTTAGAGCTGTTGGACTGATGCTGCTCCAGCTTTTACCCCCGCCGGTTCGTTGTCCCGGGAGTCGCTTTAGCGATCTCTGTCACCGTCTGCTGCCGCGCGATGTGCCGGCCCGATCTCTGCAATTTTGGGCTACCACATGACACCCCCAGAACTGGCATTGCAGTCTATAGTGTCCGTAGGTATAGTCCCCAAAGTCTTTTGTGGTCTGCCTCTGCGTCAACATGTTGGTGTCTCCGTGGGTTCTGCTGAGTCTGTGTGGGCAGGCTTGAGTCGATCTGTAGTGAAGACCTTTCGTTTACCACCGATGTCCAGCTCAAAGGTGGCTCCATTGTTCCAGATGACTTGAAAGAGACCTTCATATGGCTTCTGCAGTGGTGAACGGTGGGGTCCTCTGCATGTAAACACATACTCACAGTCCTTGAACTCTTTGGGGATCTTGGACTTGGCTTGTCCATGTCTGGAGGGTGCGATCGGAGCCAGGTTACCGACCTTTTTGCGCAGTCTGTCCAGGAAGGTGGTTGTCTCCTGCTGCCCTATGGCCTGTGGAACAAAATCCCTGGGAACAGTGAGTGGGGCTCTGTAGACGAGTTCAGCCGAGGATGGATGGAGGTCTTCTTTCAGCGCTGTTTGGATGCCCAGTAGTGTCCATGCTAGCTCATCCACCCACTTGGGGCCCTTGAGTCTGGTCATGAGGGCAGTCTTGAGGTGCCTGTGGAAACACTCCACCATGCCGATGGCTTGCAGGTGGTATGCAGTCGTATGGTGTAGCTGAGCATCCCACAGGTTGGCAATGTCAGTCCATAAACTGGAGGTGAACTGTGTGCCTCGGTCAGAAGTGATGTGCTGTGGCAGTCTGAATCTTGCAATCCAGGATGAGAGGAGTGCTTTGGCACAGGACCTGGTGGATGTGTGGACCAGGGGGATTGCTTCTGGCAACTGGGTGAAGCAGTCGACCACTGTGAACAGATAGTGGAAACCCTGAGAGACTGGCAAGGGTCCCACTATGTCCAACGTGAATGTGGTCAAACTTGCATTCCGTTGGCTCGAAAGGCTGTGGGGGGACCTTGGTGTGTCACTGCACTTTGGCTGTTTGGCACTGCTCACACGCCTTGGCCCACCTCCAGACTTGTTTCTGCAATCCATGCCACACGTACTTGCTGGCCACCCTCCGAACCGTAGTCCTGATGGATGGGTGTGCCAGCCCGTGCCTGGAGTCAAAAACACATCGCCTCCATGCCGTTGGGACAATAGGTCAGGGCTTCTTTGGTTTCCACAAACACACGTGCTGATTCGTCGACCCAGGTCAGGTTCTTTCCTTGCTGTGTATCAGGATAAACAGAGGGCGCATTACTCAAGCAGCTGCTGGGATAAACCTGTGATAAAAGTTTATCATCCCCACAAACTCCTGAAGACCTTTGTTTGTACTGGGCTTCGGGAAACTGCGGATGGCCTCTATGGTGTGGCCCCTTCCTTTGTAATCCTGTGGCCCAGGAAGTCGATGGTGTTCAGGCCAAACTGGCATTTGGCAAGGTTGATGGTGAGGCAGAACTCCTTAGATTTTAGAGGTGCTAAAGGTGTTCCTATCGGGTTCAACTTACTACGAGGATATTGTTGAGGTAGACGAAAATGCTGTCTAGGTCTCGGCCCACTGCGTCCATCAATCGCTGGAATGTCTGCCGCATTTTTGAGCCCGAATGGCATCCTCAGGAACTTGAACAGCCCAAATGGAGTGATGATGGCCGTCTTAGGGATGTCATCAGGATGCACCTCGATCTGGTGATATCCTCTCACTAGGTCCACTTTTGAGAATGTTGTTGCCCCATGCAGGTTTGCCGCAAAATCCTGAATATGTGGCATGGGGTAACGGTCCGGGCTGGTGGCCTCATTGAGCCGGCGATAGTCGCCACATGATCTCCAGCCCCCAGTTGCTTTAGGCACCATGTGCAGGGGCGAGGCCCATGGGCTGTCTGACCGTCAAACAACACCCAAATCCTCAAGCTTGCGGAACTACTCCTTGGCCAGTTGGAGCTTCTCCAGAAGAAGTCGTCTCACCCTTGCCTGGACAGGTGGGCCCTTGGTGAGGATGTGATGTGTGACGCCGTGTCAAGACATCTCTGCTGTGCACTGAGGGGAAAGGATTGCCAGGAATCCCGCTTGCACCTTGGAGAACTCATCCGCCAAGCTCTGGACAGAGTCCAGGTGCATTGCCGGAAACCTAGCGCTCCTCAGTGCGATGGTCTGGTAGGTCTCAGTGTGGACAAGTCGCTTACCCTTAAGGTCCACTAGGAGGCTGCACAGGAAATCCACTCCAAGGAGTGGTTCCTCTGCGGCCAGCATGAACTCCCACGAGAAGTGACTGCCCCCGAACTGCAGCTCGGCCCTACGAGTGCCATAGATCCGTATAGTGCTGTTGTTGGAAGCCCTCAACGTGGATCCCGCTAGCCTGTGCCTAGTGTCCAACCCTGTCGGGGGTATCACACTGACCTCTGCTCCTGTATCCACCAGGAAGCGTCTACTGGACAGGCGGCCCCAGATGTACAGGAAGCTCTCTTGGTGGCCAGTCGTCGTGGCCATCAGTGATGGCTGGCCTTGTCTTTTCCCTGGAGCTCGCAGGGGGACTGGCATCAGCCGGCCTCGGTGCCCCATCTCCCGTGGTAGAAGCACCATTTGTCGCTGGACTCGCTCCTGCCTCTCGTCTGCTGTTCCTTGCTTGGACTGCTCTGGTTTGATTGCAAGACTTCTTTCCGAGCCCCACAGTAGCCGAGCACTTTTGTTTCTGTTTCCACAGAATATCTGCCCGTGCTGCAAATTTCCAGGGGTTGGTGAAATCCGCATCCACCAGGAGCAGTTGGATGTCTTCTGGCATCTATTCTAGGAATGCCTGCTCGAACATGATGACGGGCTGCTCATCTCCCAGGAGGACCAGCATCTTGTTGATGAGTGCTGACGGGGATCTGTCTCCAAGCCCATCCAGGTGGAGCAAATGTGCTCCTCGCTCTCGCCGCGAGAGTCCGAACGTCTTGGTTAATAGCTCTTTGAAGGCAGTGTAAGTGTCTTCCGATGGTGGCCTGTGGATAAAGTTGGCCACTCTGTCTGCAGTCTGCGGATCTAGGGCGCTGACCACATGGTAGTACTGAGTGGTCTCTGCTGTGATGCCCCAAATCTGGAACTGATCCTCTGGCTGGTCGAACCACACGCCGGGTTGAACTGTCCAGAAGGTCGGGAGCTTCAGGCCGACTGTGCTGACTGCTGCTTCGTTCCCCATCGCTAGGTTTAGATTCCTTCTAAACCGTCTGGATTATTAATTGTAGCTGACCACTACAAAGAAACACAGACACATAGGAGTATTGAAGCAGGCTGGAAGGACCTTGAAAATTCATTATCTTTGTCTCATATTGGAACCATTAGGCTTGCTGAGAATAAGCTATCAAGTGATTAAATAGTTCAGAAGGTTAAATAAATTGAGGCTGCCTCATTAAATAATGAAAGACACAGATATATTTTTTGCATTGTAGGAGAATTAAGGGTTACCAGGAACAGGCAGGGTTAGAATACTTTTTTCAGCCATGATCTTGTTGAAAGATGGAACAAATGACTTCTGCTCTGATTTCTTATGTTCATGAAGGCTACAACTTACCTGTTCTTCAAATAATGTCTTGGTTTCCTTTTTATCCCTCTGAATGGACCATGTTTAAAGGATGATCTGCAAGATCGTAGCTCTAATAATTCAACACCTTTTAATTGAAGTGTTGATTTGGATTATATGCTCAAGTTTTCAAGTATTCTGTTGGAACTGGGTTACTATTTGAGCAACTCCTGCACTTTTGAACTCCTCCTTCCTGAAAAATGAAGTGCCTTTCAAATAAAAAAATTCTCCGTCCAAATGTAAAATCTTGTCTTCACATGACAAACAAAATTTTAATTCCAGTGTTTAGTCTTATCCTAAAACTGCTGTATGGATTTACAACTATGCTGAAGTTGAAATAACCATTTTTTATTTTTACAAAATTGATATTTCACTGTTGTCACATTTAAACTGGGAGTTTATTTAACCTTTGGCTTAGGGTAGTTCCTGTTAGCGATGTCTGACTGTATACATATCAAGTGAAATTCAGGAGGGAACGCTATGCCATTAACATGAATGGATTAAGTACCAGCCAAAAGAAATGGATCGGCAATGTGATAGTCTGGGCAAAGGTAATAACAGGACATTATAGAGAAACACTTTGTGGAGCCAGGTCCTTTGGCCCACTGAGTCTCTACTAGAGTACGGACAATTGGAAAGTACAGAGTCACCCTCGTCCATGGGAGGAATGCACAGAGAGATGTTTTGATGTGAAACCTTTCAATAACTTAAGAAATCACTCCAGATAGGTAGATCATGAAATTATGCACCTGTACAAAAACAAAAACAAAAAAATAGCCTTCTGATGTAATATGCTTCAAAGCCAAAAAATTGAAGTGAAGCTGTTGTAATGTAAGGAAATGTGGAATTTTGTTTACGTGATATTGGATCGAAGAAATAGCAATAAGAGAGTCTCTCTCTTAGTTCTTTTGATTGAGAGATAATATTATCTGAGTAAATTCCAATAAATATCTGATGACAAGGTATAAAAGTTTTATTCTTCATTACTTACGTCATCTGTTCTCCCTGTCACTCCAACTCAGCCTCGTAAAAAGGATTGTTTCAAGATGACCAAATTCATCAAATTCTTATTTTTTAATTCATTACATAGAGGAATTTTATTGGGATTTTGAAATTTATAGATAGGTGGATGTTTTCTACATGCCCAACTTTTTGTTTGCACACTCTCCTACAATAATTTCCTTTCCA